>NC_044579.1:6465833-6784166 GCF_901933205.1 Camarhynchus parvulus | reverse complement strand
GTTCGACCAGAGGTACATTTTAAACTTTTACATTTTTTTAAATTTAGCTTTACAGGCCATTTCCTCTTTCCTGTCTGGATCAGGCTATTATTAATGACATGCCACTTCTGCCATTAAAATGTTAAGACCCAAAATAGAAATGTTAATTACAAGATGTAATGAATATCATAATTCTTCTGTTTAGGAGCAGATTTATGCCTGTCCAATTCCTACCTGTGTGCTGATTAATGGCATTAAACACATTAAATTGCCTTTGATCACGAGTCAGAGCCTCACACTCCTTGTCAATTAAGATACAATACTACTATTTTATGCAGTCCTCTTTCCTTTGCAAGCAAAAACTGAGACATTATGTCTGGTTTTTGACACCTGCAGTGGAAAAGTCATTTTTCTCCCCAGGACTATACCTTGTGGAACCGCCTTGGGGCAACCTTGGCAAACGGGGACCGCAGTGAAGAAGCTGTGGAGGCCTACACAAGGGCTCTGGAAATCCAGCCTGGCTTCATTAGGTCCAGGTACAACCTGGGGATAAGCTGCATCAACCTAGGGGCATACAGGTGAGCATAAAACATGTGTGAACAAAAAGTCAGGCATCACAACTGCCAAGGGAAAATTTATTTTCAAGCTGGAGGCATCTAAGAATAAAATAATCAGAATATAGGTACATAATCTCAGCTATTGTAAAATGTTGTCATAACTTTTTACAGGGCACTAAAAAGCAGTTTTGTAGCTCTAAGTGCAAGCACTCTTATAATCAGTGGGATTATTCTTGCACTTAAAGTAGTCCTGCTCTTAAGAGCCTCTGTAAAAGAAAATGTTAAAGGGAAACTTGAGTTAAACTGCTTCTAGTAGTTCATGCCATCAAAAACATCCTTCAGGAATGAAGGTGATATTCGAGGTGATATTCCAGGGTCCCAGCTGTCAGGTTGAGACAGGGAAGATGAAGGGCAGCTTTTCTGCAATGCAGACAGTACCCCCAAATGTTTGGGTAGACTGAGTTTTGTGTTACCCCAAGCCACACCCTCCTGATGAAAATCAAGCAAGAAGAACACATTGTATTATTTTAAATTGTAAAATAGTGTATTTAAGCCTGGCATGGAACTTTAGAAAGTTTGCCTGTAGTTGTTAAGCAAATTATAATTCTTGTTTCTTTTTTCTTTTTCTTCTTCCCAACAGAGAGGCTGTCAGCAACTTCCTCACTGCTCTCAGTTTGCAAAGGAAAAGCAGGAATCAGCAGAACGTTCCCCACCCTGCTCTATCAGGCAATATTTGGACAGCACTTCGGATTGCTCTGTCTATGATGGACCAGCCAGAACTATTTCAAGCTGCCAATGTGGGTGATCTAGACATTCTCTTAAGAGCTTTTAATCTAGAGCCGTAATAAAAAGGGTTCACAAATTGATTAAATTGTATTAGGAAACAGAGAACTTTTTTATTACTCATCCCCAAATGACCATGTTTTCCAAAAGATCACGACTGTAGATCAGTAGGGGAATTCCTTCAGACATTATTCATAAAGGGAAAGTTCAAAAGCACAAAAATAGTGTAAATAAATTCAAAGTCAAGGGTTGAAATGAGCTGTGGCTAATCAGATAAAGCCCTGAACTAGATGAAATAGCAATTTCTGAAGAATCTCCATCCCATGCAAGCTATATCTCTCTATATACATACAGCTGTAAAAAGACAAGTATCTTAAGAAGAAACCTAGATAATGGTTATTGCACCTTAGAATGGCAAGCAGTGCATCCAAGGAACCTGCTTAGTAGCTCATTGCACTATGCTGACACCACTTTGCCCCACAGTGGGGATTCCCTATCCTTTGGTTTCTTTGATGAAAAATCTTCCCAAGGTCCATTTTTAACACACCTCTGAAAATAGATCCATGTAAAAGGGATGTGTTTTGTTTTGAATGTATTTATTAGCTGGCAATCAATGTTTTGCTTCCAAAGGTACCTGGATTAATTTGGGCCCAGTTCTGCAGGCTCATAAGCCATGGGCAATGTCAGGAGGAATACAGTCCATGCAGGGCTATGGGGTGAGGCCAGGTACATTTGGGGAAGCCAAGTGTTGCCAGCAGAAGAGGAAATTTGCACTGGAATTGTTGCTGTTCCAACCAGCTGTCCCTGATCTGGGACAGTCTGAAGGGGCTCATGGCAGGGTCTGCACCTTTCTGTGTACTTAATGCACTTTAATCTTCCTTTTTGTAAAATAGTGCTATGCTTTTCTTTTAGTCACCAAAACCAGAATGTACAGATGGCCTTGTTGGCAGAGAGGACCAAATATAATTTCCTGAAATGTAATGAGAGGGTTTTCAATATTTTTATGTTTAAAAATGCAAATACAGTATAAACTGCATTAACAGCTAGAAAGATTATTATATGCATCCATCAGGTACTGCACATATACATGCATGTGCATGCACATACATGTTGTATGTAAATGATGTCATTTCAGAACATTAACAAACTACAGATCTTTGTTGCAAATGAAGAAAAATATTTGTAGGAGTTACTGCCTGCAGACCATGCTCAAGGGAAAACTTTCCCTAAAGAAATTGGTCTGTACAATGCTTGTAGGATTGAGACCAAGGCTTGATCCTGCTGTTATGGCAAACAGCAGCAAAAGTCTCCATGACCTCCATGATACCAGAGAAAATCCTTAGATAACACCAGTATGTGTAGCTGCTCACAAATGTGTGCACAAACACACTATCTTCATTTTCCCTGGCTGGATGAATGGGGAGCAGGGTTGGGGCAGTACCAATCCCTGATGAATGGATTGATTCAGCTGCAATCAAACACATTTAGCTCAGGGTGAATGTGTCAATCAAAGAAGGCAGAGAAATTTTTAGGAGGTGATTTTCAGTTGCTGATATTTTAAATATTTTTCCTGAATAGCAAAAGATAAAAAGTGTTATTGGATGTGTTGATCTTTGGTCAGGAATTCAATTTGCAGAGTAGCTACTGGAATGTGTTAAAGTGGGACAAACAGCACATTTCCTATAAACAACATTTGAAGAAAAATCCAGCTCAGAGGGATAAAAAAAGAAATCCAACTGCACAGACCACATAGAAAGATGCTCTGTGGGAGTTGGACAGTTTCACCAGTACAAACCTAAAGTTTCTTGCAGCTGTCTGTTATTTTGAGCCACCACTTAAAGGAAAATTCCACGTTAAGAAAGTGTAATCACTGCATCTATTCACCATCTATAGGTTGTTAAATAAAAATAATTGTCATTAGAAAAATAAAAGGCTTACCCCACACTCTCTCCCACTGAGTAGAGATGACAAAACAGCTACCAAAAATTTTTAAGAGTGCTGTATTAATTCCTTGTTTACACATATATTCCTGTTTACCTATCAGGTGTT
This sequence comes from Camarhynchus parvulus, assembly GCF_901933205.1. NCBI lineage: Eukaryota > Metazoa > Chordata > Aves > Passeriformes > Thraupidae > Camarhynchus > Camarhynchus parvulus. Next base: position 6,780,798 of record NC_044579.1, on the reverse strand, counting down.
TCATGGCTGATTCCTGCAGCTTTCTCTAAGGATGGGAGTGCTGGGAACGTCACTTTGGCTAAGTGGGCTGCTGTGTGCATATCTGCTGACAACAGTTTGCTCTTTTGCTTTGACAGCGATGTGTGATGACAGCTCTTTATTGATAAGGCAGAGCAGAAGGTGCAGTGCAATTGAATCTGGGAAGTGATAAGAGAGAAGGGAGGCAGCTTTGAGAAGAGGCTGTAAAGCAAAGGCATATGTGCTTAGGTTTTGCTTGATGCCCTGCCATCACACAAGTTCTTCTAGGATATCCTTTGTGCTGGGGTGTAGGATAACCAGTGCTTATGCAGAGGAATTAGCTGTTCAGGGACTTTATTTTTGTATCTTTGAAATTAACAACAACAACCACAAAGTATTTCTCAGAGTCAGAATGACAAAGGGTATTTGATTCTCATGGCAGTTCACTAAACATCTCCTCCAGCCTGTGGATGAGTAACACAGAAATCATTAGGAAAATGTTATGCAAGCCCAAGCCTCTCCAAAAACAACAGACTAAGTAGGTAACTCTTGCTTTATCCTGGGATGCACTGCTCAAAACTGCATTTATCTGCTGACACATGTCCACACCCATGGGACTGGCAGGAGCTGTGTGTGTAACCTTGAGACAGCTCACCAGGGCTGGGCTCTGCCCTCCCAGGCAGGCTGAGCCCCCAGCCCATCCCAGCTCTGCTGCACAGGACATGGCTCCAAAGCCTGTCCAGAGAGCTGCACAGCCTTGGAGATGATCCCAGCTGCTCTCTCTGCTGTAGCCAGCCCATGGCCAGTCAGCCATGTGCCACTGACAGGGGACAGGGGCATATCTCCCACAGATCACACAGCTCTGGACTGGTCAGTGTGGGGGATTAGCTGGAGACTGAGCTCACCTCACTCTAACAGGTCAGGCTCAGCAACTCTTGAGACTTCTGGGCATTCCTTAGGATCCTGGGCTTTATCATCCTCCTTTAGCCCCCTCTGCCAAGCACTGCCAGTGCAGCAGACAGGATTAGAGACAGCTTTGAGCTGACCTCCTCTTGGCTTTCCTTAAATATTCAGGACAAGTCTGTATATTTGCCTGAAACAGCAAGAGGAAACATGTGAGGAGGCTGCAGCACATTAACAACCTGAATAGCAAATTCATCTACTTGTGCTTCTAACCAAGCATGAGGTGGGATAAAGATAAATAAGGCGGGTGCTGAACAGTAGCAGATTGAGCCTGAGAGTGAGAGACAGCAAATCTGGGTCCTGTTCTCAGCACTCCCTGGGAGATCGACCAAGCCAAAGCCTCCTGCCATCCCTGGCCTGCCCAGGTGCGCAAGGAAGGAAGGAAGATGGGGAACAGCATTCCTGGCACTACCTGGGAGCAGGGGGGAGTCACTGCCTCCCACTGCAGGGGCCAGGTCACCCTCCCCTGGGCAGGGAGGTGACACAACCACAAGGTTGCTCAGGTCTAGGGAAGCAGCTTCACACAGAAATTTCTGATTTCAGCAGAGGAGAGACTCAGGCATTTCAGGATGCTGTGGAGCATCCCTGAGGTGAGGCTCAATTAGAGTGCTGCAATGGTGCATCACCATGTCCCACTCCTGTTTCCCTTTCTTGTTACTCCTCTCTTTTTCCAGAGGTGATTGATCACTGCCAGGCAACTGATTCCAAGTTTTTGAACTTTTTTTTTTACTTTATATTTCATGCAATTTAAAAAAAAAGCAGTTTTCCTAACCCCAGCTTGGGACTGTCCTTGTCCTCTGCAAAGCTTTAGGAATAGTTATGACCTAGAAGCCTGATCCATCAAGCTGCTGAACCTGTAAGCCTGGAGTCTGCACAGGAGTGCTGAGCACTTTGCATGATCAGTTCACATGCAGCTGTTGCAGGAGAGGGCTGGCTCTGGTAGCACTGCAGGTGCTGAGCAGGCACTGCAACCCCAGGGACTGTGCAGGGAGTGAGGCTTTGCCATGAAGGCAAAAGGCTCGTGGCTGCCTGACCTCTTTGAACTGGGATGACCACAGGAGCCTTGTGGCCACAGGCTGCTTTCTGTCAGCTTGAAGAACCAACCTGACTTTTAGGCACACACATAAACATACCTGTGTCTAGTGGTGTTTTCTTACGATCTGATAAATCACAGCACTTGTAAAAATATCGAGGGGGAGGTTCAAATGACACAAAAGCTCATGTGACAATATTGCATGCAACTGCATTAACCAGTAACCACTATGCAATATTAACCCCCAGCATGCAGCAATGCTACCTGAGCATGTGTTTAGAGAATGCATGCAGAAGGCTCACACATAGGGTATTCCTAAACTATTGATCCATATCATCTGTGAACATTTTACAAGTCCTTTGCATCTGCCAGACTCAAATCTGAGTTGCTCACATTACCTAGAACAGGCTAGACCAAACACAGAGCCCTTTTAAAATCCCATCCTTAGAATTCACTTTGTGTTGTGGGTTTCATGTTTGCTCCAAGTGTTTAATTAATAACAGACATCTGTATAACAGCTTTTGCAGACATGTTTTAGTCCTGCTTTTTAGTCCTGAGAGCAGGACCCTCTCAAGAATTAAAAAGCTAAATCTGCACAGCTTTCACAGTGAAGCTGGCTTGTTTGGATTTTCACATTTTCACCTCAACCACAGAACAGCCAGGTATCCTAGGAATATCCACAGAGCACTCCATGGCAGAAATAACAACAGCTGTCCTCACTGGTACAGCCAGAGCCTGAGGCCTAAATCATTGTCTGCTGGAGCCAGTGAGAAATGGAGCAGAGCATAAATTGGTTGTAGATCTCTTTTGCCCAAACTTGCATCTGCAAAACAACACATATTAGTTATTTTCGCATGAATTACCTGCACAGTTGAAAAAATGTGGTTTCTGGTCACCAGTGTTGTCAGCTTAGCAGTCTGTACAGTGAATCTATGTAATAAATGTTAATAATATACCAAGTATTCACAAAAACGGTAAGACAAAATGCACTGCACGTTGTGAAAAAAAATGGTGGATATGCAATACAGTATTATCTACTATTCAAACATTACCTAGGCTAGAATCAGATTCCTTCATTATGGTTCTACTGATTTTTGGACTGGTGAAATAAATCAGAGAACAGGAGTGCCATGCATGAAGAGATCACTGACACTTTGCATAAAGGTAGGAAAAATGAAAAACAGGCATGTCAGAGAATCCATGGGAAGTTTCAGAGCCTCAGCCCACGAAGTAACAGGTATTAGGCAAGGTAAAGAGACAGAAGGAATCTAAATTTTCCTAAAATGTGCTGTAACTTTACAAATGCTTGCAATATGTGACAGCCCATTGAGCAAGCTTGCATGGTCGAGACTTGATGTGCTTTGATCTCTTTTCCCATTCTACATTTACAGAATGCCATCGACATTGGCTGAACCTTTAATTTAAATAGCCTTTTTAATATCAGTAAGCTATTGTAAATTCAGAAAAATAAAAAAATTTATAAATATATTTTATATATCAGAGTATAACATATCTAGAGTAAAATAAAACTATATCATTTTGAGAGGCATTCTGTGTGGCTTCTTCTATATGCTGTAAACTGTTTGAAAACCTTTGCAATCTTGCATCAGTTCTTTTGGCTTTATTTTTAAGCCAACATAGAAGAAAGAAGTGATTCCAGGGTTGGCAGATACTTTCACCTGGGCCATCTGAAGAGCCCTGCTGCTGCTGCACAGCCTTGCAGAGCTCCCTGGTGTCCATGAGGAAGTGCAGGGCAGGGCTGGGCAGCACTGCCCAGGTGGGAGCTCAGCCCCACACCTGAATGTTTACATTCCCTTACAAAGGCTCACACTGACCCAGATTCAGAATCTGAATGTAAGAACATACTGGGTACAAGGTCAGTTTCTTACCACAGGTAACTCTGCCTCTGTATGCTTAGTGCATTATCAGCTGTGTATAATATTAAACACAGACTATAGTTTACTGATGCTTTAATTTGGTGTTTCCCTGCACTGCTGTTTAAAATAATCGATTTCCTCAAAAAAGAATGATGTGCATACTGGATGTGTTAAATTTATTAAGGTCATAGATGACTATTTGCAAAGCACCACACTTAATGTAGTATTTTTGTACTGTAATGGAAGCATGCCTTCCTTGGGTTCTTTTCCACATATTAAATTGTATTTATTAATTGTATTTATAACTGTGCAATTTTTAAATATGTTTTAAAAATAAACTTTGTCTGTGGCTTCAAATATTTCAAAATCTCTTTTCAACTTGAAAGGGTCTTGACTTCAATTACTTAAACTGAAAGGAGGGATCTAAGTCTCCAACTGAAAGGATTTTTTCAATGAGGTATTCTATTGTTTACCAATTGAACATGCTTCTCTGCTTAAAAGTTTAGTCCAGAAGATGCTTTTGTTCTCATTTTTCCTAAATTCATTGTTTCTCTGAGGCAGAGTTATTTTTAGAATTGATTTTTATTTCGACATGTTGCTCAATTATACTTACAACTGGAATTTATACCAGCGGAGGCCTGGCCCAAAGGGTTCTGCACATACAGCCCATATGAGGAAAATGGGAAAAAAGAAGATAAGAATTTTCCTGAAGGCCATGCAGTAATTAAAACAGAAGTGATAATATCAGAAACCAACCTTTATGAAAAGCAAAGCCAACATGCAGTGACTGAAATCACTACTCAAGCAATTTCCCACATACCACAGTAGGAGCTGGCTCTCAGCATTTTCCAGTTCTGTCCTTCACGGGATGAGGGGAAAGTGCTGACAAGGCTGATGTCATTCCTGCTCTGTGCTTTTGCTGTGAGACACCAACATAAGCACAGACACGAGGGATAAAAATTCCTGTGTGCTGCTGTGGACAGAAAAGCTGACAGCCAGGCAGGGGCTGGGACAGTGACAGCACAGGGCCATGGAAAAAGCAGAACTCTCTCCATGGACATGGGGGCTGCTCCAGAAAAACAAACAGAACACACAGCCGTGGTTTGCCTGCAGAAGGAAAGCTCTGTCAGAAAAAAACAACTGGCAAAAACCTATGGCTTTAACCAGAACCTTCCACCAAGGAACAAAAGGGAACAGACACAAAAACCACACTAACTCTTAGGTTAGGACAAAATTAACTGTGGGCTCTTGACACTGGTGTGTTTTGCTGGGATATGTTAATGCTAGTTTAGTTATTTTTGCTCAAATGCACTGACAAAGCAGCAGCAGCAGGAAAATCTTTTGGTTGTATGCTCCAGATCAGGAACACAGCACTGCTGTCCTAAAGCCAAAGGCAGTGGGAGAAAAGCATCAGTACCAAATCCACATGCAAAACTGCTCAAAAGTCACTGCTAAAGACATCTGAAAACATAATCACCCACTCCAAACAGCTGTCAGTCATGCAGTAACTGTCTTCAATAATTTTACAGCATTTCAGTAATTTTACAGGCTGTCAGTGCTGCCCTTATTTGGGTTAGGCTTGTAGTACACCTGAGGGACACAAAGGTGCAACTTCCCACTCAGTGAGGGGGAGCAGAGGGCGGGAACTTGTCAGGTATCCAACACTGCCTCCCACAAACAGCCTGCAAAAGCCAGCAGGCACAAATCCCATACAGGAAATTCCTGGAAACTGTGAACAGAGCTGGTTAGCTTCTACAGGGAGCCACTCTCCACCTCTCCCACCTCTTCCAGTTGCCACAAGTGGTGTGAACAGTGTGGCATGGGTTGCCATGGTCACAAAGGACATCTGTGATAGAAGAGAAACCAAAACAGATCAATAAGTTTAGACTTCAGAAGCTGAACCATCTCTACATTTCTTATCACTCAACATGGCACATGTCCTCTAATTCTATGTCAAGAAGTGTCGCTGAGCCCAGCAGATTTACCTCTTACCTCTCCTCCAGTTGCTGGTCCCGTGATCCTATAAAAAGCTGTCACCCCTCAGTCTTCTTTTTCAGCCTATTGCATCTACCAGAGTCCCAAAAGGGATTTTTATGTGAAGTCCTTACACGTGAGGAAAACAGACTTCTCCTTTACTGAGCAGCAGAAGAAATTTCTAAGTATGAGGAATTACAAACCATGATAAAGCAGAAATTTGGAGTGAAATGACAGCACACAAACATTGCCAACTCTTATGATCAAAGAACATCAAAAGGCCTAACAGTTCAAAACAAACAAACCAATGTAATTTAAAACCTGTTTTCTATTTTTTGACATGTTGTATATCCACTCAGGGCTTGGGGATTTTACTTTTTTTTTTAAATCCACAGAAATGCCAGGAGTCACAGGAAATCAAGACTCTCACAAACCTATCTGATCCCTATGCAGGGTCTTTCTAAGTAAAACACCAAATGTGAACACAAAGAGCAAGATGCAGCATCAAAACACATTCTGTCTATTCCTCTTCAGTTCAGACAGGAAAAAAGAAGCAAGAATCCACACAGTCACCAGATGTGAGAATATTTCTTTTTAATTTAAAACGGTTGCAACAACATCATTCACAGCCTTTCTCATCTCAGACAAATACTCTCCAGAAAGTTAACAGTGCTTCAAGCAAACAACTCTGAATGGTGCAAAGTAAACCAGGACAGACACTTCCAGGATACAACAGTAAAACCACTGAAGACTGAGTAGAAATCAGACACCAATCTCAGCCATTAAGGGAGGAAGGGCGACAGGGAAAACAATAAAATGTCCAGTTACATATTTTGCATAGACTTCCAATGCATGAGAACAGCAAGGAGGATAAAAATGGCTGCTGCCAGGATGGAGAACAAAAGGAATCAGTTGGAGAGGTTTCTAAGGAAATCTAATGAGTTCTGGATGCATCCACATTCTGAATGTGTTCTGTGACCTGGTGGAGGCTGTCTGAATCAAAGAACTGGGCTGATATTGGCTTCACTTACAACAAAGTCAGTCAGAGGTAATGGCACTGAAGCCAGTGGAGTTACAAGTGATTGGGAGTTCAGAAACAGCTACACTTATTTTAAAACTACAGGTCTGAATAAATTAATTTTTATCCTAATTTTATTTTATCTAGGAAGATTAAATAGGAGTTTGAGTCTACATGTGTTTTGGAGACAGGAGATTGTGACTCAGAACGAGGAGTCTACTGGATCCAGCATCCTGCTAGGAATCAGAGAAGAGGAAATCAAGGAAATGTTACTGAGTTTTTCTTCCTTCCTTTCTCCTAACCTAAATGTACCATACAAAAAAGTAAAAATAAGTCTGAGAAATAAGAGCAATATTTACTGCCAGGTCCTGGCTTGCTGTGATTCTCAGGTCAGATTGTCTCTAACAGCTCACAGTGATTTTTCTTCCTCCATTCCTTTTTGTCAAGAAGCTCCCAGCTCACAGAGCCCCCAGCACCCACACAGGGAGTGTGCCCAGGCTGTGCCCTGGCACATTCAGCACATTCACACTGCAGCAGGCACAGCCTGGCAGATCAGTCATCTCCTCAGTACAGTCTGTTTGAGTGGGGCTTCTGTGATGCTGGAGTTTAAAAAGCCCAAAACTCCTCTGCCCCCATTCGGCTGAGGAGTCAGGAGTTTACATCCTGCTCCTCCAGGTTCTTGATGTTCTTCACACAAAACCCATCACAAAAGGGAGACAACTTAACCAGCCACTTGAAAAAAGAGGAAGGCCACTGTTTTGGGAAAGAATAAAGTAATTTCTCAAGCACCTGACTGAAGAACTTCTAGCACATTTTTAACTGCTAAATTTTAGAAAACCTGCAATCCTTTCCCCTAAACTGCTCCCTGCACTCCTGACTAACTTTGGTTTGGGCAAGCAAAACACAAAAGTGATGAACTGAAAAGAACCCCAGGACCTGAGCTGCTCCAACTCACTCACCACAGGCAGCCAAGGGCCCTCCCCTTCCAGCCACCATTTCCAGTTCATCACCCTCCAAATGTGCCCCTGAGCCCAGGCAGCTCCACAGGCATCACAGCTCTGGGATGCACCAAGCAGTTTGCAAGATTCCAGCTCCATCCTTGATCCTACAAGACCAGCCATGCTTCCAGTTGGGTAATGACCATGGGGGTAACTCAGCTGGCCTTTATTTACCCAACATTTCTAAATAAAAAGGCAGCAGTCACCAGATCTTGGTGGTTTCTAAATAGCCCTTTAAGTTCATGAGGCAAGAGGGAAGCTGCTGTGTTGAACTTCTTTGGAATATAAACGGGAATTAAAAAAAATAAAATTAAAAATTAAAGGAGGGGGAAGGCCTTTTCTCCTTTTTCTACTGCCAGAATGAAGAAACACACATATATACAGAAGTTTTGCTCTTTCACTTTAAATAGAAGATGTATCACTGCATAATTTGCTGATCCCATTTTCAAACCTGTCACTTTCTGGTGAAGTCCTCAAATATCCAAAATCTGGAAGATGCAAAGAAATTACTGGCAGCTTTTATTTCATCCAGAACTGGTGGCTCAATAAGCACAAGGCAGCTGAATGTCACAGGGGCCACTCATTAATGTGCCAGGACACTGCACTAATGCGTCCATAAGAGCTCTGAGAGCAGGGAGCTCTCCCAGCAATTAGACACCTTTACACTCTACAGAATTATTGCACTGGAATTTCTCTCACAATCTTTTATGATCAAAACCTGATTAAAGTACCAACAGTGTTTTTTGGCTCTGTGTGTGGCTTTATGACCAGAGGGAGAATTATTTTTACCCAGACAATGCAAAAACTGAAATTCCCTTCTCATAAACAGATGTTTAATTTGGGTTCTCTTCTGTAGTGTGTAGCTGCCTGAATTTTGCTATTAAAACTTGCAGGCACTAACAGCAGAGAAAATGTAATGACACCTCTCTGGCTCTCTTGCACTCTGCAAAAAAAATTTTTTTTTGACTTGCAATTTATTTTGAGGGGTTGGTAACATTGTACAAGGCAACTCCAGCAATAGCCTCTAAGCAGTGTCCAACACTGTGAACCTTTGGGTTTGTTCTTTTTTCTGAATCATGAAAGGTTTTGCACTCACCATTGTAATTTTTCTAGAATGAGTGTTTTCAAATGTAATTTTAAAACCCACATATGCATTCTCACCTGTGAAAAACACTTAAATAACACCAAAAAAATAAAAAAAGACAGGAAAGGCCAGCCCCTGCCGACCCACCCCATCATCCCTGCCAGAGATATCAGACTCCTTTTAGAAGGTGTCTGTTGAAGAGATCAGATTATTGATGCATTTGCAAGTTTAAAGAAAGTGAGAATATCAATTCAAGGGGGGGTTTATTGTGGGTGGAGTTTTTTTTGTTCTTTTTGGTTGTTGTTGTTTTGGTTTGGTTCTTTAACAGAGGAAGAGAGGGGTAAATCAATAAATCAGAAAACTCACTAAGCAATTTCCCGCACTCAGATATGCAAGTCAATATTTAAGCAATCTTTAGCAGAAAGCAGGATTGCTCTGCAAGTACTTTGTCAGGGAGTTGATTTCAGATGGAATATAAGTGGTCTAGATACAAATTTCCCTGACATAAATATAATGGGACATTAAACCCTTCTTTACCTCCTCCATATGAAAACAAAATTTAAATAACAGCCTCGCTTTTCCTGAGGGTGTGCATTTAATTTCATAGTCAGAAAGTCTGCTGCTTTTAGCCATCTGTAATCCTGAATCTGTTGGTAGAACCTAGAAAATAAACGTTCAAGTGAAAATGAAGAACCCTATGTCTGCAGAAACAAAATTTCTCTTTGGCAAAAAATGTAGAGGGCACGACAGGAGATTGCTCCTGTCTCCATTAGTCTCTTAGGCTTAAGCCTGGAAAAGTCAAATCAAGATACTGTACCACCGAATTCCAACAGATACAACTTCAGCTGACTTTTCTCACTGCACTGAAAATGATCTCTGAAAAAGGACATTCGGCTTTGAAGAACAGCCACAAACCCCCTCCCTTCAAATGATTTCTCTACATGATCTGGACTCTGGATGAAAACACAGGCTCCCAGTCACCAAGGACACAAAATCTGTTTGTGGTCTTCAAAGGATGCATGGGCAGGACAGGCAGGAGCTGGGCTGAACTGATTTTGCTCAACACTGAAGCTTCCATATTCTCCACACACTAGCTGCAAACTCCACCAGAAATCCACATGGCCTGCAAGGTGTATAAATTTAAAACAATGTCCTATACAGCACCTAATAGAAATCTTCCATCTAACACTTAAGGCGGCATCAAATGAGTGTTTTTAAATACACTATAAACATCCCATGGTTTCCTTTGCTTTTTGGCAGTCCAAGGGTTAAGGGGTCTTTTGTTGGTTTTAGATTTTTATTGTAGGCTTTTTTTGGGCAGGTTAAAAAGGCTTATGGCTTCTTAAGGCCAGGTGATAGATTTGAGGCCTAACTTGGTATCCTGTGGTAAAAATAAATGTAGCCCAGGTCTTTGGGAGGTCGTTCTGAGGCACAGACTCTAAGGTCATTGTAGATCACCCATCTGAAAGGAAAACAAGATTGATTACATTCCATGAGTCTAAAAATCACCACAGATTTATCAGAGACTTCTCAGACCCAAACCTCAAAGAGTTTAAAATCTAAAATTAGGCATTGCAATGAGAACAAAGGATCAGAGAAATAGCTGAGCCAGCTGCCAGTCAGGAATTGAAAAGGAGGAGGGATGTGCAAAGGAATGGGTAGTTACAGCTCACATGAAGGAAAATCAGGGATTCCCAATGTCAAATAATGGGAGCATATCAAATCACAGCCAAGATCAGCACCACACTACCAGCAGCACTGGTATCAGCCCATGGTTCCACGGGTTTCTATTCATGGGCAACAAAAGGAAGTTGGGAAGAGCTCAGATAAACTCAGCCAGATACAAAACCAATGCCCCAAACTGAATAGAGATTTGGAATGGTCAGCACAGGACAGCCAATGGTACATTTCACCACAGACTTCAGTGGGATCAGAACTGACCCATCACATCTGTGACAATTTTCATTTTTTTGGTGGAAAACCTACAGATGGTAACAGCCCATGCTGTCTGCCAGGAGCATGCCCTGCTCTGTACAGATGCTTCAAATCAAACATTTGCTCATGCCATGTGTCTCTCCCAGCTGCACTCACCTTCCTTCCTTTCTGAGGTGACAAACGTAGTGGCCGCTCATTGTGGATGTTCCCATGTGGCTGATGAACCCAAACAGCTCATACCCTGTTTTAAGAAATACAAATGGCACCCTAAGTATTTCACTGCTACCACTGCAATATGACTCCAGGGGAAATGTTCTAATACTGGAGAAGCAGCTAAGCACTCCCAGCACAGATCCTGCATCCCCAAACTCAGTTTCTGCTAACACTGCAGCATGTTTCCAACTTAACTAGTGGCTCAGATTCACTGTCAAGCATCAAACCAATCCAAATCAAACCCACAGAGACCTGTGCACATACAGCAGGGCTGTGATCACAGCCCCTCCTAGGAAAGAAAACAGCAGATTCATTCCCAGTTGAGCACCACAGAAAGTCTCAGGCAGGGAGTTCATCCTGCACACAAATTAGCTATGTCTATATGTGTGATCACAGATCTCTTATAAATCAAAAAACACAGCATAGAAGAGCGGACAGGAAAGAAAGCTCTTCCTTTGACACAAGGACAATTTTTTTGCTTAAAGTCTCTGGAGAGTTCAGCGTTGGTTCTTGATCCCCACCCATTCATGCCATTCACCTGAATTACCACTAAGACTAAAAGGGTTCCTTTTTCAGGGTATTGCATAAGGACATGGGCCTGGATTTTGCTGGAGAGGGCTTTCTGGAGCTATTTCACAGAATCATGTTTGTTACCAGGATTTCAGGCACTCAGTAAAGGGTCTCAGACTATAAAGGCAAAGTACCACAAAAAATAATTATTCCAAGTTTGGGTTTTTGTTTTTTTTAAATTTAGCAAGAATCAATGTTTTCCAAGTCTTCAAAAGACTTAAGGTTGATATTTATAATGTTAATATAACAGTAGCAACCACAGACACAAAAATCAAATTGTCTGGGTTTTTTTTTTCCCTAGACCTTTACATTCAAGATCAGAAGTAGAAGTTTAGAACATACTACAGTTACTAGAACTCATCACTAAAGACCCTTCAAAAAACTTTCTGTGACATCCTTAGCACCACCCCTGAGCTTTTGTATTCCGGTGCTGTGACACCTCCAGGAGGTTCTTCTCAACTTTGCCTGCTGTACATTAGCCCCATCTTGTGGTTTATTTAGCAGCAGTGTGACACAGAATCTCAACCAAAAGAAAACAAAGCATGCAGGACACCAACTGTATTTCTGGCATTGTGAATAAGGAACTTGGCTGAAGGGATTATCAAATTGCCCAGCAGACCACAGGAGGACAAAAACTCAGGTGGTCTGTAGCAGCAGTGTTGTCTTTAGGATGCTCAGCCTCTGAACATTTAAACATTCTAGCTTTTCTTTGTCTTTTTATCTTATAGCCACAGAACAAAAAGTAAATCTAGGCCAGGAGAGACGTGTGTGCTCTGGCAGCAAAAAATTTTGGGCTCTTGATATTCAGTGAGTCCAAGCAGAGTTTTCTGAGCAAACACAGCCCACAGAACTCAGTGGCTCACAGAGCTGTATCAGCCCCAGAAACAAGACTGCAAATAAACTGGATTGTGTCCAAAGAACCCACAACAACTACTTTCAAAACAGAAAGGAGCTCTATGAACAGAGTGGGTGTGACACAACAGAATGGCAGCCAGGTCTAAGCTGAAGCAGAACTTACTCCCAGGGCCATCTTTGATCCTGGGTCCCTCTGACCCTGTCTCTGCAAGGATATTGGCATTGGCATTGTTCTCCATATCCATCGTGTCCAAAGCAGGGTCACTTTCTTCCTCAGGGTCAGGGTGGCTGAAGATCCACTCCAGTGCACGCTCCAAGTTGTTGTTCTGCCAGTCAAACAATCAAAAGAGCAGCCTTTAATACTCTCTAACGTCACACAGCAACTCATCAGCCTTTGAACAGAGTAAGGATCATGTTTACAGCACTTAAAAATTTTAACATACCTCCCTGGAAAACAGTATTCAGCAAGCACTCTGCAAAAGCTTGACATATAGAAAAGAAATAATCCCACAACTAAGACCCACTGCCCCAGGCTCCTTTGCAGACACACAGTCCCCAGGCATACAGGTCATTTTTCAACAGGTAGTAAAGGCAGGTAGGTTTTCCTCACTGCCTTCCTCACTTTACCATTTCAGTGAAACACACAAAGCACCTTCCCCACTCCAGAAAAGTTGGGAATCCCACACTTTGCCAGGATAATTCCAGGCTCACCATCCACTAACTGGGTTTTTGCACACATTTCAAAGGCATCTGAGCACCCACAAGCACAAAGCACAGAACATGAAACAAAGCCCCAGTGCTACCAATAACCCATGAACTCACTGTTGCCTTCAGCGCCTGAATTGCCACATTCCTTTGGAATCCCATGGAAATGATAATTGCAACCATCTCTTCAGGAGGCTGGTTATCTAACCCTACAGCTCCTAAAGCAGCTGCCCCACTGGAAGCAACTTCTCCAAATGCAGGTATGACCAATGGCTCAGCAAAGTCTGGAACAAACAAACATTCATCAGCTCCTTCTTTTGCCTCACTTAACTGGAAAGTCAACAACAAACACGAACAAACAACACACAGGACCTCAAAAGCAGTCCCGAAATCAATGTAAGTTCATTTCACTGGCATCTAAATTCAGACTTAGATGTGTGGAAAGTCTTAAAAACAACAAAATGAATGTGCACTTTACAAAATATCTAGGTGCACGTGCTCATACTGAGCAGACTGGAATAACTCAGCACATTGCAGAAGTGAAACAACTGCAGGAAAGCAGCGAAGATTGGTATGGAAGCAATGATGGCATCAGGATAATAGACAACCCGTGCACAGATGTAAAATGAACTGACTCCATATCTGGAAATGTCTGCTAAGCCCAAGTGAAACTCATTCCCCCTTTACACAAGCAACACAAAAGCTCATGGTGAAGCGTGAACTCAACCAAATCTGGGGTTTCCTGGCAAGGGAGTTCTCAGTGCTGAATCATGAGTCCAAACTTTGCACAGACGAAACACAGGAAGTGGAGAACATCTAGCAGCCCTGTCCATCACCAGACAGACCAAGTATGGCATGAATGCTCCAGCCTGAGCTAGAGAAGGCTGATATGGAAGGAAAGCATCCAGACCACAGGATTCTTTGTACTTACACTTGGTCACAGGTCAGCTTCCCCCTTAGGAGCACGGACCTAGCCAAAGGGTGGAAACAGAGCTGGCCCACACCAGTGGTGAGGACAGGACTTCTGGTGTAGCTTAGTTTGCTGTCTTCTTCTAGGCAGAGGACACCACATAATGGTCAAGATCTGCACATCCCAGGAGCAGCTTAGGAAAATTCACTCACACCTCCAGGTTTCCCAGGTGGGGAAGGGGGGGTCGTTGTTTCTCTGTCACACATTATAAAATTTCTACTGACTGCCAAAATCCACAACCAGGAGCTGAGTTTAACTTACAGCCTCCAGTCACTGACCTGGTTCTTCCATGTGTGCAATGATCCAGTTGAAAGCAACTTCAGCACCCAGGTTGCCTGTATAGTACACAGCCTTCCGACATGCCTCCAAAGGAAAACCCATCTCTGCCAGCTGCATAACTGAAGACTCATCAATATCTAGGGCTGCAAGAAAGGACCTTCTAAAATATAAAAGTCTCATTTGATCCATTGCATAACATTTCTTATTGTTACCCACGGTGCCATAGATTACAGTACATACTGCTTGGATTTGGTTTAGTACTTCAATAAACCCACAGGCATCAGAAAACAGCCTTGTACAAAGCATTACAATAGTTGTTATGGACTTATTTAATAATCTTTTGTCTCAGTAGGGACACAGATCCCCACGTGGATCACTAAATCTTGATGAATTCCTACAGGACTTTGTTTATTTTAAAGCACCTCAGCACTGGATTTTAAGGGGTGAAGAAGTCAGGTGCTGAGCTCAGCTAGAGATGGCAGCCAAAACCAAGCCCCTCTCAAAGACAGGATCTTGCCATCTAGAGAAATGGCAGCTGCCAGATCTGGCAGCCTCAGGATGACAGGGTCAGACAGCTTTATGTGAGATCAGAGTGCAGGGGGAGCCAGGATAAAGTGGCTGTGACCTCCAGGACTGCAAGATGCTCCTGAGGAGCAGCAGGCAGAGGAGCAGCTCATATTCTGGCTATACCAACGCTCAGAGAGTCCTGCACACATGGAATAAACACTGAACAAGCACAGAAATCAGCTTTTATTTGGAAGCATGCAGGGCAAGGCTTCATGCATCTCTGTGAGGAGACAGAAGCCATCAGCTGAGCAAAAGCAAAACAATTTTTTAAGAGGTAGAAAAATGAGATACGTACACTCCACGAAATGGTTTGTCATGTGATCTGAAAATTAACAATGGAAAAAAAACAGGGAAAAGGCTAAGTAGATCCATATGGGTAAAACAATTCCATATTTTTAAAATCATAGAAATATTTGACCTCATGGAGACAGGGCAGTTTCATCCTTACTTCCCTGATGTTTTTGCCATGAATTAGAGCAGGGATGTTTCTGCTCAGTAATTGTTTTCCCTAACTCAGTTCAGAGCAGTGTCACTGATATCACACACCAGTAGGAAATAGAGCTGATGGCTGACCTAAGCAAGAATCTTTAAAAAAAGTACCATCACCCATGCATTTACACTAAAACTAGGTCAGTCCATTCAGCAAGAGGGTAAGAAGGTACAGGCCTTTGTGAGGAACTTACACAGATAAGGGATGGAATTAAAACATTTAGGGAATTGAAGTTTGTCATATCCTTGCTCTGCACACAATTTCAGGTACTAGCTTTCTTTCACATACATACAGCATGGTATTCTGCCACCATTATTATAAATCTCCAAGCAAATGGGGGCACTCATGTCATGAGAGCAGCTGCATTACTGGCTTCATATTAAATACTGAGGCACTCAAACTTCACTCATCTGGAGGGAAATGCAGCCACCTGGGTCTAAGGTCACACCATAAAAACAAGATTCTACTTGCTATAAACCATTTTATTCTCCAGGGAAACCAAGGGAATAAAGAAGGAGGATATTTAATATTCTTGTTTCTGAACTGCAGCATAAAAGAAACAGCATTCAAGAAAAAAAACAAGCACAGCATTTTAATCACTTCTCTTTCTTTCTTCTCCACAAACATTATAATTAGCTGTTTGCCAGCTTCTCCTTGAGACAGAGCTTTTTTTAATGGCAGCCCATATACATCTGGAGAAGAGGACTGTGCATGCAGGCACAGTTGCTAGGGCCTAACAATTCTTGTATTTTTAAAATAAGTAAAATTTAGAGCCTTAGCCTATGCCTGGAAAGCTGTTCTCTTAAACTGCAGTCCTTTGTGTATAAAGTATTGCTGTACTGTGCTGGACCTGGGCAGTGCACAGAGACTTTACTCCCAGGGAGTCATGGGCATGCACTGAAGGTTCTCTGGAGAGACTCAAGGACAGCAACATAATTATCAAACCTTCTAGGGAAAGGTGTCCCTACCCATGGCAAGGGGGTTAGAACTAGATGATCTTTAAGATCCCTTCCAACCCAAAAAACTCTGTGATTCTATAATAAATCCTCAAAACAGGAAAGCTGGAAGAAGTAGGGTTGTCCAATAGGGAGGAAAAAAGGCAGTGGGGTGTTGTAAGAGTCTTCAATTAGAGAAGCACAGGGCTGGGTTTTTGCTCATAGTTCAAGAGAATCAATCCCTATGTGCTAGAAGGAAAGAGGAATACAGGGGAGATCAAGTCAGTAAATACCTTTTGGGTCATCAGGAATGACAATGGGAGGAGCAATGTCTGGGAGTTCCTCTTCTCCTGGCTGGAGGCCCCTGGCCCGAAGGTGAGTGATATCCAGGAAATCTGGCATGTCTATAGAAACATCTACAAGAGCAGAGAAATGGGCTAAGCTTCTGCAGCCTGCAAAATGACCTTATGGTGCAACCTACCCCTTCAGAGAGGGAACTCTGGTACTCAAGGTACAGGAACAGCCAGGACACTCCTTCTGAAAAGAGCTCTTTGAGAAATTTGGAATGCCGAAGCACAATTTAAATAGCTCAGATTACATGAAACTGTATTTTAACTCCACAGACCTGATGGATTGGTTAAATTTGTTGTAAAAGGGAAAATTATTCAGTTAGGATCTTCACAGTACAAACTTATTACTTTAATCAGGTCCTCACTACAGTGTGCACATCCTATTAATTATCTGTGATAGAAAGGTAAATAAAACAAGCACATACCAAGCTTTTTGGGTATCCAGTCAAGGCCAAAGGTGAATTTCTTTATCTGCACTACTAAGTACTCAGGAAAGGAAGCAAAACGGGAAGTCCTGGGAAGGACAAGAAACAGAATTCATTGAAATCAGAGAACAGAATCCCCAGCAGCACAGATCCCAGTACCTCATGCACACTGAGATGAACTATTGCTGCTTGACACCAAGGATCCAACCCCACAAGCAATTAAAGTTCAAGCTCTCAACAACCAGACTGCATCACTTCTTGGAGTCTGACCATTGAGAACAGTTAATGTCCTGCTCAGTTCATCATTACAAGTCTTGCAAGGCTTGATCTGCATATCCCATCGATGAGCCCCAACACTAATGTGATGCCAGACTCACTGTGCATTTGTGTTTCTCTCTGCACCACGCCCAGATAGCAAGATAAACACAGAGCACAGTTTTTAACAGGCAGCCAAACACGCACTTACTTAACTCCAGCAGATTTTGCTTGAAGGGCACTGCTCCAGAAATCCTCTACGTTGCTGGGTTCAGAAAAGGCCTGCAGACAAGCACTAAATGGGATCTTGGCACGGACCAGCTCTGGCAGAGGCCTCCTTGCAGCTTCTGCTTCTCGCCTCTTCAGTTCATAGGCAATTAATTCATCTGAGAAATACACACAACACTGGAAGCTAATGAACATTGTCATGGTTATGTGTTCCTCATCAGGCTTATTTCTGCAAGTTTTAGAAATGCAAAAACCTACTTAGCAATAAAAGTTTTACATACTTTTAACTAGACATCAAATCTTTTTGTCTGCATTGGGGTCAGGAGCTACACTTACAGCCATATCTCTAAGCTTTCTCTAAGGTTCATGGTGAAAACACAGAACTGGAAATACCAGGATACAGGCAATGAAAACCTTGCCATGACAGCCAAAATCCTGTGTGAAGAGTAATGCCACTCACCCACTTTATCAGAGCTCAATCTGAGTTGGAAAGTTATTGCTGTCCATCTGTGTCATCTGACTTTTTAGACAGGCCAGGATTATGTATGATCTAGAAAAAGTCTTGACACTGGTAAGCTGAGCAGTGCCATATGGTAAATTTTCAAACTAATCTGTCTCCTGAGTCATTACCTGGAAATAACATGTTCTTTTATAAGTGACAGAGTCATCACTGAAACTGATGAAGAAAGAATGCAAAGTTCTCCTAAACTTCTTGTCCGGTGCAAGGAGTTTCAGGCTAGGTAAAAAGTAGGTAGAATTCTCTGCCTTGTGGTATTTCATAAAATTTCATCAAACAATCAAAATAGAACCTTCTGGTTTTAAAATACTTTAAATGTTCAGATTATGTAGGAAATCTGAGGCACATCTCCCTTCATGTTCCTGTGATGCCCCCTTCACTTCTACCTCAAGCATACATTTATTATGTTATTCTGCAAGGCTCTTCACCACTGACTACAGATGCAACCACAACTTGTCAGTGCCTTCCTCCTGCTCCCAAGTGTTCAAGCCTCCTTGGCCATTTCCTCCCTTAAAAACAAGGGTGTTTTTCACAGGCATGAGAAAAAAACACTTCTGCTTATTAAATCAACACCCAACACTTCATCCTCCTTCCATCCTCCCCTAAAGCCCAGAACATCCAAAATGTGTATTTTAGATTTATAGATAACAACCTACCTTATACTCCTATTCTCTATGACCACATTAGATCTTATAACCTGCTGCTAAAGAACAGAAGGCAGATTTGGGATTTTGGTTTTTCTTTGTGAGTGTGTGTTTCTAAAATATATTCATTAGCTGGTATGTTCAGTTCATTTTTATAATGAAGATGCGTTCACAAACTGTTTCACTGTCCAGGATGGAGGAGACTCAGCGCTGGTGGGGATCTCTGGGCACAAAGTGGCCATCCCTGGGTCAAGCAGAGCAGTTTGCCCCTTTACCTTTGTTGGTGGCTGCCTCCATGGCCACAGGGAGCTGCATGATGTAGTCCACCCTGTCGGTGTAGCGCACCTTCCTGGACTGGCAGCACTGCGTGCGCTCCTCCACCAGGAACCGGAAAACATCGCTGGGGTTCTCCGAGCCCACGGGGTTCCTCTGAAAGGAACAGCACACCAAGTCACTCCTGTGCCTCTTGGAACCCTGGCTGCTGAGGATTTTGGACTTTCTGTGCTGACAGACACTGACCCCCAAGGGAACACGGCATTTGACCTGAAGCCATCATAGACAAAGTTCCAAAACTGAATGATAGAACTGAGATTATGAGTGTGTCATTTGATTAGAAGTGTGTAATATCACATAGCAGAAAACCTAGAGTTTAAGGTTTTAGAATGTAGTAATATATTTAAAGCAAAATGAAAGTTTTAAAGCAGAAGCTAGTCCCTCTTCTTGACCTTCTTCTTCACCTTCTTCTCCATACATGTAAGTAGTATTGAGCAATTAGATTAAAAATGTGCATTTCAGAGCATGAGTAGTTAGTTACTAGCTTAAAAATAAAAAATAATTTAGGTGTAATTTCTTAATTAGACAGCTTATCCTTAAAAAGCCTTGTAGAGAAAAAGATACAACTTCATTTTTACCTTGTTAGAGAGAAATACTGTAAAACTCACAACTTGTAAGACTATGATATAGGTAAGAACTAATAAAAATCTGAGTCCAAACAAGAAATACCATCTCACAATTTAATCCCAATCTTAGCAGAGAAAGGAAGCAAAAGAACCCACATGTGGTGATCACTAAAATGACCAGAAAACCCAAAGGCTGCTGGTTGTTTTAAGGCAAGCACAAAGACACTGATCAGGCAGCTCAGCTGACATTGGATTGTGTGCAGTGCTCTGGCCCCTACAGAGAAAACCACCAAAATCCACAAGTTCTGCACTCACAGCAGCACCTTTCTACACACAGAACTTGCAGGGCATGTTCCTGAGAACAAGATCCTGACTGAGTCAAGGTGAACAGAAGGTGGGAAGGTGGCAAGTTACAGTAAAGACAGAAAGCTCAGATAAATAACATGGAGCATCCTCTCAGCAAATAGAATTGCTTCTACCACTCTGAATATGCACTGAAACAGAACAAGCAACTTGTAGTTCATTATCCAGATGGGAATGTCATGCAAATAATATACCTCCTCTTTGTTGTTCATGTTAATGCCTGTTATCAGGCAAGAAACAGAAAAGTCTCTTCTAACCACCCTATAATCAGTACATGCATTTAGGGATGTGGAACATTATGCATACAAATGTGAGTAACTTCATCTAGAGACTGAACACATGAATAAATAGCCTTGATTCTTGGGGAAAATGGGAAACGAGGGAGGAAGGGTAGACAAGAAATGCTTTACATCAAAACTGCATGTATTTGTAAATTCCTTTTCAGAAAGACAGCATTAAAATTCACAGTATGATTCCTTTACACACAGCACTGAGCTGGAGCTTGGTGGAACTAAGGCTTTATACAGAAATATTCCACTGATAAACAGCCACTCTGCTTTCAGCAGGGGAATCCTTCCTCCCATGAGTCAATAACATACAGCTGGGATTTGTAAAACAGCTGGACAGGGTAATTAATTTGCTCCCAACAATTATATGAACCTGGAACAATAACAATAATAATCATAATACCCAATTCATTGATATTCTCTGGCACACTTCAATATGATAAACAAGAACAGCAATTTAAAGGGTCACATATGTTTATGAATCTTACAGCCTGTACAGTGAAGCTTGACCTCTTTATATTTGTTAGCAGCACCACTGACCCTGCTCATGGCCATGCAAGAGTCTGAAGTAAAGAAGAGGAAGCATTAAGGAAGCCAATGTTTCTAAAACAAAATACATTGAAATTTACTCCCACCTTCTACATATCTAAGGCTAAAAATAATATAACTAAGATACGAGCCACTCATGTAACAGTTTTGGCTTCATTGTCTAATATAACCAGAATATTAGAAGCACCATAAGAAATAAGAAGCAGCAATTCAGGTTTTCTCACCTCTACTAGATTTATAAGATGTAGGAAAAATTCCTGTGCATCTTGTTGTCTATTAGAGGAAAATTCTGGGTGGCCTTTACTTATAAAAGCCTTGAACATTCGAGGAGATATTCCATTGTGTTGAGGCTAAATGAAAGAGAGAAAAAACATTTAAAAAGGGATTGTTATTCAATCATGAACCAAATATCTCAAAGTTACTCCACTAAATCTATCTGTGGCCCATTTCTGGCACTGGAGGAATGATAGCTTCCATTTCACATATTTTCCATTTTAATAAATATGGGAAGGGTCCTGAAACAAGATTTGAGGGGGTTTTAGAATATGTTTTATAGCTTAGTTCCTGCAGAACTCACTCTACCTGTCCTTTGGCAATTGGCATTTTAAAGAGATTACTGGAGGTTTTTAAAGGTTAGTAGTTTTCAGAAAGGCTGAAAGCCCACATTGTTATATAACATTTGATATTGCTTTCAGAACCCTGTGCCAGAGCATTGAAGCACTTTGGTGTACCAGCTGGCAGCTTTCCTCAGGACAAAACCTTTCCAGAGAGATGTGCAGAACCAAGCAGAGAACATCTAATGTGTGCAGCATGCATTCCCAGGCAAGTTTTTAAGAGCAGACTTTGCAATTTGCAATTTGCAGGTGTTGGTCATGTTGAAAAACCACAACTTACTGCCTTTGGCCATTCAGTTACATCTGAGCAAACTGCCCTAAATTAGAAAATCTCTGGCTTCCAAGACAGTCCTGGTTTTGACTTTCTAATCCTTTATACCACTTTAAGAACCTCTCCAACCATTCCAGATCCTCAAGACAACACTAGCTGTTATGCCTTTCAAATAACATTTTTGAAGGGGTCAGAATCTATTACTCAGATTTGCCCTCACCATCCATAAAACCAAATAATTTTCTGGACAATCCAAGCAAAAGTATAACCTTTAGGAGCTCTCAGAGGCTGTTAAAAACTCAGCCAATTTCATTCCTTACTACACTTGCACTGTCATATGAATATAAAAATAGAAAAAGCAGCATGAAATGGAGGCCATATAAAATACACACTGGAAGAGTAAATTATTTTTCTTTGTTTTACCAGGGTGCAGTATTCCTAAACCCACTGAAATCAGAAGCAGATTCTCATTTTTAAATGCTTTTTCAATTCTTGGCAGTAGACCACCAACCACATCAGGCTAAGATGATCCCTAAAGGCTCCCATCAAGAGACAGAGTCTCTGTATTGCTTGGACAGAGAGATGCTCTGGGGATCTCTGCATCCTGGGTTAGGTACTGCTTCAGTGTCCTCAACTGCCTTTCATCAAAACTGGGACTGGGGAGATAAGTGCATAAAGCAGCTCTCATTGCAACATCTCAGGCTTCTTCCTGTGCCAGAAGCAGGAATGTGGCACACTGCTGTACAATGCTGTTTAATGCACTGAGTTTGGAATCAAGCCTTGCTTCCACCCATACACTTTGTACTCAGCCCCTTGAGCAGGAAGAAGAGGAGCATGCCATGTGTGACAGTCTGCAAAAAAAAGGATTGAATCTTGCAATCTCACCTCAAGGACAATAAAAGGGGGGAAAAAAATCACAGAAGAAATGTTAAAACTCAAAGCAGAAAATCAAGCCCTGGCTGATGACCCTTTAGGCATTCATCCTCTTTTAAATCCTAAAGTGGGTCCAAGGAAAATGCTGCCATTTCCAGGCTAAACTTCTGTGGTGAAAAATTTCAACTCCACAGCACCATGAATATTTACTGAATACCTGGCATGCTTTCCCCATCAAGAGTTGCAAAACAGTTTAGCTAAATATAGATTGTGCTGGACCACTGCAGATCTCATATGAATGCTTTTACAGGCAACAACTCCCCAAAACTTTGGATGAATTCCAAAGGCTCAGAAAGATTGAGAACTTCTTTGCATGTAGAAGGGGAAAAAAAATAAAGGAATAAAAGTTAAATGAATAATTGATATTATAGACACAAAGCAGAAGCACTTGAAAACTTCTAAGGCCTAAAATGCTAAACAAATAAAAGAAAAAAAAAGCATCCTCAACCCGGAAAAAACATAGATTTGTATTCCAAGAGTGAAGGAATAGAGAAAATATCTATGTCTGACTTTTTCTGTAAATAAATCATCAATACAAGAAGCAAAGAAAGCTGTAAAAGCTGTTTCAAATTCTAATACATGCTCTGAGCTGCTTGATAAGGATGCTTCATGCATGTAACTTCAGCTTCATTAAACTGAACTAATGAACACAAGTACTGTTAAATGTCAGTAGAAGCCCACTACAACCTGACAGAGTTTCATCCCATCTGTCATTAAAGAGTTCTCAATATCTCATCTAATAGTGGCTGCTGAGCTAAACAAGGAGGTGCAGATTTATTCTAAGGATTCAGATCCCTGAACTTCCAACCCAATATCTTCCAGTCACATTCCTGTTTAGGAAAGCAGGTCAGTCAGTACATATAACTCAATGTATGGAGTTTACTGACATCTGTCCCACTATTCCTTTGCCCCAGTGTTGATTAGCCTTGAACTTTATTTAATGGGAACAAGCAGGATTCATTTGCTCTCCAAAACAACGAATTGCCACTGTACGAAGCAAGTACTTGGAGATATGTGACTGCCAGGTCATGCAAACCACTCTGTACCAGATGCTCTGTCTGTCCAAAATCTTATTGGCATTCTGATTTCAGGAGAAATTCCTATGTCAATAATTGATAGACGAAGGTAGAGGAAAATATCTCTTTCTGTGGCAACCACCACCATCCCTCAGTGGCAGAAGCATGCATTACTCTGTGGCTCTGCAGGGCCCCTCCATCTCCAAAGCCCCCAGCACCACTTAATCTTGCATTACCTTCTCCCGAAATCAAGTGGAGTATTGTCAGACACTCCCTGGAAACAATTCTTTAGCTCTTTATACTTTCAGTAATTTAAAGAGGGTTTAGAATTTTGCTTCCAGGACTCTCTGCACAACATTGTTGTTGTTGTTGTTGTTCCTCAGAGAAGATAAACACTGGTTGCAAGTTGTGTGAACATTTGCACTCATCACTGGAGCAGCAGAACCAGTGCTTGCTTTGATGCCCTGCACAAATAGTGCCTGACTAATTTATCCCTGACTTAGTAATCTTCACATTCCACCTTGCTAAGCATCCCATCCATGCTGGACCCACACGTGTTCCTCAAAGCCCAGCACCTGTTCCCTTTGCTCAGGATATCACTTTTACCTAGTTACCAGTGGCTGTACAAACTCAGGCAAATACCTTGTGTTCTTCTTTCATCACCTGCTCAATGAGCTCAGATTTCATGGGTGGCTTAGAGTATTGGCCTGAAAGGAGGCCGTGTCCCAGTTTAGCCCTGTAAGGAAGAAAGTGGAGGGGTGGAAACAAACATGTGAGAAAAACAGAAAATGCTTACTTCAAGCAAAAAAGTGAAGTTTACTGCTTTTGACTCATTTATGAACCATCATTACCTGCAACTAAGTGGTCAAATCTCCAATGTCCCTGTGCCATATCTAACTTCTGACCTCATGAAAAGGTGTTCTTTCGCTCCACCATTAAACCATTTAGATGCTATTTAACCTGACCAAGTAAATAACTGAGAAATGTCACTTACATCTGAGTATTGAAATCTTGTGTTGGATCAAGAGGGGAGTAGTCAAATATTCGTGGAAGGTTTCCCACATACCTGGGCAGCAAGAACAAAGCAGAAACATTCAAATATTGCAGCTTAATGATTCAATCTACCCTCAATGAGTGCTTCTGTCATGCAAAAATAATAGTAAAGAAATTAAGAAATGGACATTAAGGTTTTACTTGGAAGCGTCTAGCTATAAAGAATATTGCTGTGTTGCTCATCTGGAATTTACATTCTATTCCTTAATCTTGCAAAAGCTGCAGGATGGTGTTGGTCAAAACCACAGAGCTGAGCTGAGAACCAGTGTACTTTTTACTCCCAACCAATCAAGTAAATTCAGGTTTGTATCAGGACAAAAATATGTTAAAAGAACGTTTCTATTGAGTTTCACAAGAGAAGTAATTCTGATAACATTGAGGGAAGCATTGCTCCAGCCAGTCTGTTGGAAAGTGAAGCACTCAGCAGCATTCTCTGAGCATGGCTGCCCTGGAGCACAGGAAAAAACAGGCTGGGTAGGTATGGCTGTGGTGCTGGTCCCTCTCTCATCAAAGATCTCCACTATTTTGATGACACTAAGTCCTCAAGGTAACTCCCATGACCATGTCGTGGAAAATTATCTTCTTTAATAAAGTCCATTTTGATATTTTTCAACAGTGGAGGTAGAAGAGCTGGCACTTAATGAACCCACAGACTGTACTCCACATGGCTAACAAAGAAAATAAACACAGGTTTTCTCCCTCTTCTTCTCCAGAAGGCAATTTCTAACATGAAAACCTGGGAGGTTTTCCAAAATCTAAAAGCTTCACTTCCAGCACATACACTGGTGCTGCTTTGGAAAGAAAGGGCACTCCGAATTTTATTTCAAACCATGGACTGTCCTTTATAAAAAGGCTTCTCTCCTTGGAATTACGTGTTCAGCTTTGATCAGTCAGCAGTACTTCATATTTTTCTGTTGTGCTTTTGTCCTTTTACGCTCTTAATTATTCAGTGGAAGAATACATTTACACTATTCTTGCCACTATTTTTTTTAATTTTAATTAAAATATGCCTCTGATAGCTTCCCCCTTAGCCAGACCTGCATGCAACAGGTGCAGTGTTTTTCACTAGCATGGATCAATATCAACATGTTTGCGGCCAGTTTTTGGCACAAATCACACAGAACGACTCCTGGCACGGGCCAGTACAAACCCCTTAATGTCATATTGATGATGCCCAGGTAAGCAGAGATATGTGCATCTGTATATAAAAAGCAGAGACTCAGACATCAAATATCCAAGGTGGCAAATGATTTCCCACCACTGAAGCTGAGACAGTTTGTTTTTATTTTGAAGGCAGATTGGGTTTTGTGTTCCAGCCTTTTCCAGAACAGACCAAAACAGGCACTAAATCCTTCAAGCAGCCACTGGACTGACTAAAAGAGACCTGTTTGCAGGTGAGACAAAAAATAAACCACCATTTTTCTTAGAAAAACAACGAATTGATGAATGTAGCAGCTAGTGACAAGAGGTAGTTTGGAGCTACTTACGCTCGCTGGAACTCTGGGATGCTGAAAATGGCTTGCATGACAGCATTGAGGTAGCAGCTATTCCCCAGGTTCTTCATGCCAGTGTATCCTGGGCCATACATGGGCTTGAGTTTCACACCAGCTTCCTGAATCACTTCCCATTCTGAGACTCTTGGCTTTATGTCATTATCTCTTAGCCCGTTGTCTGTCTGAAAGCAACAAGATTTTCATCTTAGTCTCTTTAAATTCTGCCATAGTTATGCTGCTGCCACCAACTTTGTGAGCTATACTCCAAGAAATGAAGAGCCAAATCAATGGGCAAGGGGAGGTAAATCCTGCATGTAGAGGGAGATGAGGGTCAGAAAGCCAGCAGTTTGTTCCTCCAATACACCCTCAGCTCTTTAGCACAGCCACTGGCACTGAGTGCTCCCAGTCGTGACCTCAGTCCCAGCTGGGAGCTTCACTTCTCTCAGGCCTGTGACCTCAGCCCCAGCATCAAACACTGCCTTTGTCCAGGTTTCCTGTTCCATTTGTAATGGTCAGGAATAGCTGCTGCTGTAGAAGCTGCTCGTAACAAACCACATGAAAAGCAGCAGATCCAAGAACTCTTCCCTTCTTTCAAATGGTAAAAGCCAATAATTTGTGACACTGAAGTTTCTCCCCTTTAGACTCAGCCTTCAGCCTGTAGGTGCAGGTCACCATAGTGTCATTTACTGCTGGCACTGCTCTGTCACTTCTCAAAGAATTGTACAGACCAAAGACCAGAGGTGAAACCTTTGCAACAGCTAAGACTAGGTTTTCAAGGCTCCTGAGTAAAGCAGGCTTTTCAGAATTATTTGGATAAAAGAAACTTTTTATTCGTGATCCTGGCAAGGACATTAGTACACCAAAATCATTATTAGTATCATGAAGACTTTTGAAAACACAGTTTAACTCTTCTCTATCATTTAAATTAATATAATTTTCTCACCACTTGGACAATGAAATACACTTAACCAGTAGTAGGATTCTTCCTTTTTAACATTCTCATGTGCTAGGAAATGATACTAGGTTATATGCTTGGGTTAAAAAAATAAAACAAAAAAACAACAAACCGAACCAAACAAAAAACCAACACAACCACAAAAACCACACCTGCCTTTATAAGCAAATATTAAGGAAAAATATTAAATTATAAGGAAATCTTATTCTGATTTCCTACACCATTTAAAGAGAACTGGAATCAACATCCACTAAAACACAAGTTATTAAAAGCACTTCTTTACTAATACAGACACACACAGAGAATTCTTTTTTCCCCAGTCCCTTTCTAGCATGTCACACCTTTGACCATGCTGTTTTCTAGACTTGAAAGTATTTTTCTAATTTTCTAATTATTTATTGACAAAACCTAAACTGAAATTTACATAAATAACTTTCAGCCACTTTTTAATTTACCATTGCTTAGCTTCTTTTTGCTTATGAATTGCGTCTGTTTACACATTCAACAGGCTTTCCTTCACTCACTGTAATTAAATATTCCAGACATTCTTCTCTAATTGAATGAGATTTTTCATCTTTAAGACAAAGGGTACGTCACACAGGAAAAGTGAAAAATGCAAACTAAAGGTATCTATTTCAGAAGGGAATTTCTGGATTTGAGAGCAATGATTTACTCAGAACTCTGACAGTAACTCCCAAATTAGCTGGCTGAACTTTACAAAACTGAATACTGTCATAACAGTCTGAAGGAATCACAAATAAGCTACAGGTGTCATTCTTCTCCTGTTTCTCTCCCACCCCCAAGTGAACAAAGAAGTGAACAACAAGCTAAATAAAAGATGGATTTCCTACCACTTGCATCTGCAGCATATCAATTCCAAAGTGTGCCAAGTGTTTTGCTATATGTGGATCTAAAACCGGCTCCTCTTCATCAAAGGAATAGACATCTGCAAAAGCAGAGAGAAACCAGTGAGCCCCAGTATCAAATGTGATCCCTTCTCCTTGTTTACCAGCACTGCATTCTCAGCACAGGGCTGCCCATCCAAAATGCCTTGTTCATGTTCTCCAGGTTTGGTTCTGGCCAGCAGAGAAGTGCACAGACAAACACACAGCTCGGCAAATATCTGAACACAATCACCTCAAGCACTTTCCTCAAAAGAAATTATATGCCTCCACAGCATTAAAACCTAAAAACACTTCTAGGGATCATAGTATTTCCTCTCCCCAAAATAAGCAATTTGTAGGGAAAGCAAGGAACAGCCAGCCCACATTTTGAACATGACAACAAGAGACTATGAATTTCTGTAGAGCTACTGGATACAGACAGTGAGTATATCACACCAACTCACTATTGGCAATAGCATTTTAATTTTTAGTACAGTTTAAGAAATCCACTTTGGCCCTTTTCACATAGAGATGGAGGAAGAACAGAGAAATTCTTTATTAGAATAAGGAGGATTGGACTTCCAAGACTAATCTAACCTTCTGGTTAGGGAGAAAGGCTGATTTTCTGAGTGAGGTGTCTTGCTTTATTGTATGGGGGATTTAGATTTCTCTTCTCTATGACAGATCTTTATGGCCTTAAGGAAAAGCTCATAAACATTCTGGAAGGGCAAAGTCCAGATTTTGAAGGGAAGCAGTATGTCTAATAATGATATTTTCAATATGAAACCAAATATAAAAAATCCAAGAGAAGAACAAAAAAATTGAGAGTAAAAACATCCTTTTTTAGAGTTTACCCATCAAGTCCTATAATGACACTGAGTTCAGAGCAGGTTTCACGTGCATGAACAAATAACAATAAAGCTGTAGGCATCATACAAGGCTAGAAGTTGTAAGAGATGCACTGGTAAGACTTGAACAGGCTTTCCAGCTTTTCTCTGATCAGGTCCCTACCTCTGTAGTCAATGACTGCTTTGGTGTCTCCTCATACCAAAATCCAGTGTGCAATCCCTCATACCAAAATCCCCCGTGCAACCTCGCTGCATTTCCCTCAAGCACGTTCCCTCCATGCCCAGCAGCTTCTCACAGCAACCTTGCTCCATAAGACCAGACCTAGGCTGGCAGAGAAAGCTTAGCCAGGAGAAAGGAAGAGAAGCAAACTCAGGAGGAGATAGCAGGAGCACAGATGAAGGCTGTTCACAGCACAAATATCACTTCTGGAAGCTCCTCACCCCAGCCTCTCCTGGCAGCTGCAGACCCTGGCTCTGACTCAGCCCACCCCTTTAACAAAAGGCAATGGTCTTTTTGACCCAAAAGACCTCTCTTTGAGGTCTGCTAGTACCAAACCCACACTCAAATGATAGACTGAAGGTTAGCCAAGAACTCAAACACTAACTTTTAACATTGACCGGCGCTATGGAAAACCTCTCTGAGCAGGGAGCTGTGCTTTGAGCTGTGCTGCCTGCAGGTGCCCCACTAACATCGGTGCCCGTGACCTTTGTGGCATGTGCGTGGCTCTGGCTGCCCATCTGCTGGAATTCCACTGTGTGGTAGCAAATGCACCCAGAAGACATGACTGTTCATCCACACACATGGCATCACAACGTTCCCATAGCATTCTGCTGAGGTCACAGCACAGCCAGAGGATCCCAAAAAGTTCAAACCCCTCATGGAGTGAGATTACACAGCAACAGAGCTTGAGTGACTGCTTGCAATGTGGAAGCTTTTGATATTGTTTTCCTTCTGCTCTGGCAACTGCAGAGAGCAAATCACCTGGGACTACTGGCCCAGAGCAGCAGGAGTGGAGCACGAGACTAACATTATGCTCAAGCCCAGCTCATGCCTTAATTCAGTGCTTTCTGCTGTGTAGCTTAAATTCATGGGAAAAAGACAGAATTCACTTGTTTCAAAAAATCAAAGGCAGAAGATAAGAGCTGCCAAACACAGGTGTGCAATGCTGTCACACAGACTGGTAGATGAGGAATGTAGACAAGTCAGCAAATGTGACATGCAAGAACCTGGTGTCATTAGAGTGAGAAAAGAGAAAAAGGGAGGAGTGGAAGGGGGAAAACCCCACCAAGATAAATCTGAGACAGGCAACACAGAATATTATTAAACGGAGAAAAAAATCATGGAACATGCTGAGTTGGAAGGACCCATCAGTACCATCCAGTCCAACTCCTGACCCTGTGCAGGATGCACAAAGAATCCCACCACAGACCTGAGAGTGTTGCCCAAACACACCTTGAACTCAGGCTTGGTGCTGTAACCAGTTCCCTGGGGAGATTTTTCCAGTACCCAACCATCGCCTGGGTGGAAAACTTCTTCTTGATAATAATATTTTCCTGATAATAGTCTTTATGATTAATATTATTTTAAGAAAATAAAAACGTTGATGCTACTTGACTTCACTCTCTTCCACAGCTCAAGATTTACATCTGTTCTGACCATTCACACATCTCTCCTTTTTACTTAGATGGTAACAGGCAATGGTAACACTGTCCCTAAAGAAAGAAGTGGCTCAGGATCCCCCCAAAAGTATCTGACAACTGCTAAGATCAGCATTCACAAACCAGCTCCTTCAAGCACCAATCACAAGGGGTTTGCCACTGCCAGTGCCCAACTCCATGCTCCAATCTATTCCAAACAAGCAACCTCACAGTGACTGGAAATAAAATCCAGTGGCACTGTCAAGAGAGGCAGCAGGCAGCACAGCCTGCCCAGTGCTCAGCCTACTGAGGAAAACAACCTTTTTGACTCCCTGGTGTGTCCTGTCCAAGGTACAAGAGTGGAAGAGAAGCTTGGTTCAGCCTCTGCCCTGATCCCGGATGTGTCTGCTGACAGAGTGCTACAAAATGGGGCCAACACCTCAGGAACCTTTCACAGTGTACACAGCACAGATTTCTCAGGGCAAGACAAAGAGCTCTCCTCTGTGTACACATGAGGTGAGTGTCAGTGCAATAGTGGCACCACCTCCTTCTCCTTCCTACTGCTGTGAAAAAGGAATAAATTATGTCAGGGCAGGGACCAGTGCTTATTACTCCTGTACCATCACCCCTTCACCTTTAACCCAGGGAAGCAAAAACAGACAGATTTTGTGTCACCATCAGCCACAGATGAGCCTTCCTGAAGCTCATCTATCACCCAGCCCCATCGAGGGGTTATGAGTACTACCGAAATACAGATCAGAGACAGAATAATTACTGAGAAGGAACAAGGAAGGCTGGGGGAGGGAAGACTTTTCTATAGGGAAACCAAGTAAACATCATCCAGAAGAACAAAGGTCTGTGGAGAACAGCTGGTGCCTCTCATTCAGAGGGAAGGATGACAGCCTGTCCTTTGTTATCCCAAAGGCCACATAAGAGAGGAAGCAGCTGATCAGTGGGAGGCACAAGGACAGAAGCCGTAAGGAAACAAGTATTGCTGCTAAAGATGGGAAAGAAAAGAAAAAATTCTGAAAAAAACCCACTACAGAATATCTTGTTTGTTTTGTAGATGCAGTTGAAAGCTACAGCTGGGCAAATCCTAAACACCTTCAATAAATGAGAGATTTGGAGAGAAATCATCCAAGGCCAGGCTCATGCAAGGAAATAAGATTCCATCTGGGAAAGAAAAAAAATGGTTTTTGCTTAGTGTTTTTGTGGCACAGCTGGTTGAATCTGACTACAGTTGCCTTTCCTCAAACTGAATAGGACTTAGAAAAGCTCTGAACTGATGCTTGTTAAAAAAAGGGGCTGCTCTAAACAGCAATTTTTCATTTCTGTAGTCATAGGCACTAAAGCCAAAATATAATCATGCTATGTGTTCTTCCATTTTTACTTCTCCACGCAGCTGCAACAAAAGATCTCTTTGCTTATGACTTTTTCAGCTCCTCATGTTTTTATTCCATCTAATCCTCACACACCATAATCCCCTCTGCAACAACACTGCAGAACATCACACTTGGAGAATATGCAAACAAGGATACAGCTACAGCTTTTTTCCCCTCTCAAGATCATCACACATTTTACAAACTAGCATCACAGCAGCCCCATGAAGATGAGTGTTCATTAGACTATTTCAGCAACATTTTGTTCAACAAGGAAAAAGAGGAGTTTCCGCTATGATTAAAAAACCCATGCATGCTGTTACAAACAGACTTTTAAATTTAAAAAGCTCATTACCCTGCTGTTGTTTCTTTGTCACAAAAAAATGAACCATTTGTCCTCGGAAATGTAGCAGAACCAAAAAATATTGTTTCTCCAGAGTCTGTTGTTGCAGACTAATACCATTATCATGTTATAAGCCTAGTATTATGCAAATACTCCAAAAATATTTATAGAAAATATAAAATGAGCAGATAAAACAGGTATGGGCTTTCTCAGAATGGAGGGCGTGTCACTCCCTTTAAACCTGATCAACATTCACAAACTCACAGAGCTTCCTTCCATATTGCAAATCAATGACGACTCCGACACTGGTGAGGGAGAGAGAATAATGCACCTGACTCCACGGATATCAGAAGGCTAATTAATTACTTTATTATACTATATTATTCTATACATCTAAAACTGGATCTGCCAAGCACTCAGCCCTGCACACACTGCACTGAATCTCGTGACTGTCAGCTGACACACACACACTCTTGGCCCTGATTGGCCAAGGAAACAAAACACCATCACTTTGGATAAACAATCTCCATATTGCATTCTGCTTTTGCACAAACACAGGCACAGCAAATGATAAGAATTGTGGTTTTTTTCTCTGAGGTTGAGAGAACGTGAATCCCAGAAATATTCTTGGGAAGACATGCTACACTTCCACACTCAAACACTTGCACTAGAAGCACAAACCCAGCTGGTAACAGACACACACAGTCAGCCGCATGCACAGGGAGGTACTTCATGTCAGAACAAGCCCCGTGCTGACCTGCTCCATCAGGAGTGATGGTTCCCAGCTTCACAGCCAGGGGATAGCCTGTGTCCCTGTAGTGCTCCACGGCGTGGCCGTTGCCCCCGCTGCCATCGAAGAACCACTTCCCGCAGAGCACGGAGCCGTCGCTCAGGTTCAGCCACAGGTTCTCCCGCAGGTCACACTTGGAGCACTTCCAACCACTGCCACACACAACAGGGAGAAACAGCAGCAGTCTGTAAGGCAGGAGCCAGCTCTGTATCTCCCATGATGGCAGGTCAAACCAACCCACACACCCAGCCCAGCCCAGAGTCACGCAAGGGAACCGTGGGTTGAGTTCCTGCGTTTAGTTCAGCTACCCTCGACTGAATTAGAGAGCCTACAGTGAACAAACCTTGTTGCCCTCACCTGGGGGGTATTCTAACACCATTGTCTAACTGTACAAGTGTTTTAGCATGTTTAGATGCCTGCAGCTCTTCTTCCCAGGAGTCAGGTTCCTGCTTCCTGTAGGGTGATTTTGCACTGAGCAGTGCATCACAAGCTATCGTCACCTGGAAGACAAATGGATGTCAGTCAAGGCCTGACACGACTCAGTGACTGGACAGAACCTGGCATTCAGCCTATTGCTAACCACATACAGAACTGCTTATCAGTAGGACTATTTATATACTCAAATATGGATCTAATCTTTTAGACTGTCGTCATTATTTTAGCAGGAGAGTAAGCACGTGTGCTATGTGAGCTTCCCTAGGACAAGCTGGCACCATAATAAGGGAAAAAACATAGGAGACAGAAGAAACAAAAGTAAAGATCACTTTTTTGAATGACTGAGACTCTATTATAGCTGGTAAAGAATAATCTTTACGTCCAAACAAGCGCTGCACATAAGAAAACAAGACACCATCTTGACAAAAACAGAAACAGGAGACAATTCCTATGACCACTTCCACACACCCACTGACCAGTGCTGGTAGCTCTTCTATGTTGGGTAATGAGATTTCATAGTGATCAGGAAAGATAACAAGTTTTGCTTCATCCTCATATTCAAAGTCATCACTGTTGAGATCACTGCTTATCTCCAGATCTGGAAAACAAGATAGGCAAGGTTAGGAGATTGTCCCATGATCCAGGTTCCAAAACTGTGACAGGGGTACCACTATAAACATTGCTTGCCTGCCATCAGCCAGTGGTTTCTCTAGCTAGAAATATTTGTGAAACCCTGATCTAAACTGAAATCTCACCATCCTTCAAGAGAATGTTCTGAGGACCAAAATCTCCACTTAATGCCATCCCCAATCACAGATACATTTGGTTTGGCCTCTCTGCAAGCAGTGTGCTGTTGCAGACATTGCATTCTGCAAAGCAGCAAACAAAATTCTGCTCCTTTTGGACAAAATCAGGATACCATGCTGCTGTGCCTTTTACCCAGAATCTTGAAATGCTATAAAGCATGGAGACCAGGTCGCACTACACATGCCCAAAATGCAGAGGACAAATAAAAAGAGCACCTCATATTTTCCAGATCACAGACCTGTCTGAAACGTGCTGTGGCTCCCATCCATCTTGAACCTGTGGCCTTTCCTCCCATAAAGATGCCCATGGCTGGAAGTATTCCTGTGTCTCATCCATAGTCTCCAATAGCTACAGCATGTACAGTAACACCAGCAATATCCCTCTCTTGCTAACTCCACTCCTTAATCAGGGTAACTATCTGTTTAAAAAGCACTCATTAGCTACTAAAGCTTTCCTTTGAAGATCTAGCCTTCCACAGTGTTTGCGTACATTTTCCTTACAGTGTAAGAATGACTTCTTTTCTTAAATACGAGCCTTGATCAAGCAACATCAGCTAAAATGTTTGCCCAGAAATATGTGGACCCATAGAAAAGCAGGAGGGTATACTGGGAATTAAATGGCTAGTATCTATTTCTCTAGCTGCATGAAAAAATATTAATTACTTATCACATAGTGACAAGACTGAGTAAAACCTTGTTCTGTTCTTCCTATGACAAATGAAAAAGTGAAAAAACATGCATGTGTCAGAAATTTTGCAAGATTCAACTGCAAGAATTGCCCAGGCAACAATGGGATCTTCTGGATCCTTCTTCCACTGGACATGTGGGATCCACTGTATTCTGATGTACCAGTCACTGACAGAATAAGGTTCAACCAAAAGAAGAGATGTGTGAGCAGTAGCCAAAGCTGGCTCTTAATTCCCTCCTAGTACAAGCAGATGCTTAATGAGTCACTCGATCCTAAACGAGCATTGGCAGCAACCACTGCACCCTGGGAATGCCTGAAATCTCAAATGTATGTTTGGGACAGAGGTGAGGATGACAGAAGCCAGATTCAGAAAACTGAGCTCCCAGAGAGCAGTAACAGACTGAGCAACCCAAATGATAAAACAAGTATCAAAATATATTTTAGCTTGACCTGGAAAGAACAGCTCTTGAGAGGAACATCAACTCTTGGCTCACCTGCTGCACCAGCCAGTCCTGAGGTGACAGCACCCGCTGTCGGTGACTTTCAGCAACATGAACTCTTTCTCACCAGCAACCAAAAGAGCCCTTTCTCATCAGCTCAACATAGACACAAAAGCAAGAACACTGTCTCACACTGAAAGCATGACATTTTTAGAGAACGTATTCATTCATTACTAATTCCCCAAATCACACCATTTTCATAATGATCCCTCACTTTACTACAGGCTTCCTTCTCAGTTTGTATTACAGTCCTGTGCTTGATACAGGAGTTAATCTCCACAGCTGCAGTTTTTAACAGATCTTTTGTTCTGTGGAACAAGGAAACTGAGGATCTCCAAGGTGATGGTGCATACAGCAATGCATCTCAGGGGATTTTCACTTAATGCCAGAAATTTGATGGTGGCCAGCACAACAAAGTCAAAAGTACTGACCATCTCCTAGGAGAGAGGTTCCGCAGGGAGGATAAAAGCTCAGGTTTGGAGGCAATGAACTGTGGCCACACAGTGCCTCAGCCACCAGAGGGAACCTGGCACCAGCTCACAGCGGCCACTGGGCTCTGGGGACTGTGTGACACCCAGTGATCTTCACTGCCTTGTGCTCTAGACATTAACTTAAAGCACCTGCAGACCCCTTGTAGAAACAGCAATAATATAGTTTCCTGTGTTCAAAATTCAGACAGACACTGCAGCTCATCTCCCCAGCCAGACAGCAGCCAAACAGCAGAAACTCAGTGCTGCTGGCCTGACCTGCATCTGAACCAGTGATCCAGGGATGAAAGACAGAGGATCCTATTAGCAATCATCTGTTGTCATCTAAGGACTTCACATGCTTAGAGCACCAGCCTCCTGTGTGCAATGGGCAGGGAAGGGAATTTCCTTTTTACTGCTCAGGCTTCATGCCATTCATACCAGCAGAAAACACTGTCCCATCAGCATGGGACTCTTTCTGCCTGATACACCAACATGGCAGCATTCACTTGTTATTTTAAAGGATGCACAAAGCTTCATAACAGTCCTGGGAAAAAACATGAGGATTTAAATCTCTCCTTTTGAAGGTGACCACCTAAAACTGGTACACTTCCACCCAACACCTACTCCCTCTGACTAGGAATTAAAAGGCACTGCCTTATCACTCTGAAGGCAGTTTCTCAGGGTGCAGGTCCAGTACACAAGAGTGCAATGGACTTCTAAGGTCACAGGCTGAAATCTCTCCATACAGAGTAGGTGGCCATATAAACTAATCCCTTTTAGGGACACTCAGAAGGACTCCTTAGTGATGTCAGCTGAAAACACCCAGATCACCCCTCAAATTTTTAAATCTTGGCTTGAGAGACATAGCTGTTAAGTTTGGTAAGAAATTGTATCTGCATTATATTTTCTGTGCCTGTGCAAGGGCCAGCAAGGCTAAGAAAGCATGAGGGCAGAAGTAACAAAAACAGATGACTGTGACTTTAGAAGGCAATGGAGTCCACACTAAATGTGGACAGAATTTGACCCTGAAGCCACTGGGCATCATGTGCAGTCTGCAAGTAGTTTTTAGGGCAGAATTTTAGAGAGGACTAAGAGTAACTACAGGAAAGAGGAGTAGGGTGAAACCTACATGCAAAAGGAGCGTATTTG
This sequence comes from Camarhynchus parvulus, assembly GCF_901933205.1. Lineage (NCBI taxonomy): Eukaryota > Metazoa > Chordata > Aves > Passeriformes > Thraupidae > Camarhynchus > Camarhynchus parvulus. The sequence continues at coordinate 6,743,553 of NC_044579.1, read as the reverse complement.
ATTAAAAATTACTCTACCACTAAAGACATGGAAAAGCATGAACTTGCAAGCACTATACTTCATCCAAAGTTATTTCTTGATCAAGGATATCTTCCAAGATGCACTGTGAGTACAAGGCAAAAGAAAAGGCTTTACTGAGTTCTGAGACTGAGCCGCAAGACAACCAGCCAGTCTGTAATCCTTCCAAGGAGTGACAGTTTGATGGTCAAGTTCCACAGGACATTGTTTCCCTTCCAGTGGAGTAACACCTTTCTGGTGCCTCCTGAGAGCCTCAGCTCGGCTCTTTGGCCACCAAAACCAAATATCCACAGGTTGTCAGTGTTGTGTTGGGAGGGCAGGCATAGCAAAGGAGCAGACACCTCAAAGCAGAGGCTCAACTGGCGCTGATATTTTGGGTGAGTGGTCAGTAGAGTAAATTTACTGCACCTCACAAGGCATCACTGAGCGACGGTGAGAATGTGCTGCTGCTGAACTGACTGAAAACAGCAGCTGGGAGAGACACTACTGCAATGTAAACCAACCCAGCAGAGGGGAAGAGGAGGAGTGGATGTGTCCAGATCAGATTTAGACAAGTTACCAACTGACTGCACTAATAATAGGGGTATAAAAGACTCCAGACAGGACCCCCAAAGAGGATTTCCTGTGCATGTGAATGTGTGTGCGTGTGAAAGGGAATGTAAACGTGAAAATTGAATGAGGGTGTTGACTAGCAAGTCTACAACTAATTTTGAAACCCTAGAAAGACATCTTAGGAATCTGGGCTTGATCCTGCTCTCGCTGAAAGCAATGGACAAATTCATATTGACTTGGGAGACCTGGGTCTTTAAATCAAATTATTTCTTCCTGCCTCTAAATAACAGTGAATTGCATCAGCAGCACTTTGCAAACTACAAGCTACTCAGTTAATTTGTTTTCAGGCATTTCTTTTGTTTTACTCAGTTAATTTGTTTTGAATATTAGCTTCATCAGATGAATTATAAAACAGAAGAATTTATTTTTAATTTTTTTTTCCAGCTATAATATTTTCCTTTGCAGAAAAATGAAAAGTAAAACTTTCTACAAGGATCATTTGGCTGATTCACTACTTGTAAAGAACATTCAAATTGCCTGCTACATCTCCAAAGCATTTTTTTGTTGGTCCTATTACCAGATAAGACCTCATCCTTTCTAGGATAGTCACATGTTAAACAAGCAGAATTAAACCATAAAAATTCAAATTCAGAACTGTGTTTGACAGCAGCCTTAGCCTGCATTAATCTAGTCTAATTTTCACAGTTCTACTCAAACCAGCAAACTATTAAGAATCAGTTAGTGTAAGTATCTGCTCACCACCGTGTACTCAATTCAAGCATACATGGCAAAGCTAAAAAGCAACAGCTGATCAGTTCTACTGCTGCTGGGGAATATCCACTCTTTTACTGGGCTAAACTGCAAAAATATTGTCAGAAAATACTTAGGTTCCTCTACATCACAACTTTTCATTCACGGGTACAGATACTCTATCTCTGCTTACTCACATAAATATAAACTTTAACCACTCAGGGTAAAAGCCCTCTTTGGAAAGCTCTCCAAACAAAAACATCCTTACTGCAAACAGGGTTCTGCTCCTGGGAGAACAAAGTGAAGCTGTGGGCAAATCGAGTACAGCCACTCTTAGGAGTGGTCTTTACACTTGGAAACTGTAGCCATGAGCCCATCCTCTGCCATCAGCAGGGAGGTGCTATCCAGGAAAAGCTCAGCAAGTTTACAAGTTCTCCCAGACTCTTCAAGTGGAAGTTTTCCTTTCCAAGGTGTCCTGAGACCTGCTGAGTGTCACAGATACTCTCCCCAGCAGCAATCACAGATCTGCTGACAGAGCTGTTCATCTGAGGACTTCAAAACACTTTTAATTGATGGTCTGAGTTAGCCCTGACTTTGCTCAAAACAGAGCTGCCACAGCTTGCTGCAGTGGCAGATGATGCTCTGGTAACCAATCTGAGACAGGACATCTGTCAAGGGACAAGTTTTATGACAGTCACTCTGCCAGGTCTGTATAATCAGGAGTCCAGGCTCTGGCATGGACCAACAGATGCTGAGGAGGGAACCAGAACCAGGCAAAAGTGGGGTGATTCCTCCCTCAATGAAGAGTTCAAATATTTACCTGAGCTGTTTTGTTTGCTGAGGGCGAGGGGGCATGGTGTTTGCTGGTTGGTTTTGGAGAAGGAAATAGGGGGAGATACTGCGTGTAGATGCAGTTTTGCTACTCAAAAGAGAGGTTTGCTTTATAAATATAATATGATTTGATATAAATGATAGAGAACAAAATATAAAGTGTTGCTTTACTGGTGCTCCATTTAAATCTCCCACTGCTGCTGACAATTGAGCTGATGTTTCAGAGAATCATCTGCCCCATCTCTCTCTCAGAACCACCTTTCTGAGCAGCAACAGCAACTGGGACCACATCCCTGTGCACACACACTCCAAGCACCTCTCTTGTACTCTTTGCATCTTTCAACTACTTCATCTATTATCTAGTTACTCAGTAACACCTTAAAAATCACTTTTAGATTTAACTCTATGTAATTTTAAATCAACCAGAAAACTCAGTTTCTTCAGTTTTCAATCCCTTTCCAGACTATTTACATTGCATTAATTCTTCATCATTAGAACATTCTGAAAGACTCTAACTCCTGGGATAATATGTTCAGGGGGACTCTGCTGGTAATTATGGTAAAAACTGGACCTCCAATCCCTTCAGCACAAGAATCTTCCCCCTAATTCTGCTACCCCTTTTGTCCAGAAGTTCATAAGGATGATCACGGTACATCCCATTAACTGAGTTTTTCTTATTCACACAAAAGGCACTAAGACAGACAGTCTGCTTTAAATATCACCCCAAATTCCCTGAAACACTGCACAGCCTGAGCTGAAGTTGTCATGTCCACGCTGTCTAGCAACACTTAAACCAGCCAGATTAAAGGCAGTTCATACATTTCAATAAACAACGCTGTTATGCTTCCTGATTACACAGAACACTCACAGCCAACACCCTCCAGCCTTCTCCAAAGAAAACCAAACTAAAACATGCCCAGAACCTGATGCACATGTGCACAGGCACACACACTTTGCTGTGAATCTTTCCATGTTTAGGGAAAGATAAACATTGCAGCTGACTGGCCCAAGCAGCCTGTGTTTCTATTGCATTTACTAGATAGCAGCAGTGCTAGAAAGTAATCAGTGAGCATCCAAAAGATGTTTTCCTAATACTAAGGAGATTGAAAAGGGTTTAGTATCTTTAATAGTTTTACATCAAAGAGGATTATAACAAGCAATGTAACAAATGCCCAAACTGGATTGACTTTGTACACAAAGCTTAAAGCTCTGGGCCTTCAGGGAACTATTGATAGACATGTAGGAACAGAGGGATGCTGGAGCTAGCCACTGATCCTTGTCTGATTTCTTCTGCCAGGGCAGGCTCTACCTGGCAGGTCACATACCTGGGCTGTACCAGCCAGGATAAATTCACCATGGGCCAGCAATGTACCCTTGTGTGCTCTAAGAAGGCCAGAGGTATCCTGGGGGCATTAAGAACAGCGTGGCCAGCAGATCAAAAGGAAGATCATCCTCCTCCTCTACTCTGCCCTGGTGGGGCTGCACCCGGAGTATTCCATCCGTTCTGGGCTCCCCAGCCCAAGGAAGACAGGGAATGCAGAGGGTCCAGTGGGGGGCTAAAAAGATCATTAGGGGACTGAAGCATCTCTCTGATGGGGACAAGATGGGCCTGTTTAGCCTGGAAAAGAGACTGAGAGGGGATCTTATCAGGGCACAGAATATCTTCAGGGCAGCTCTCAAGATGATGGGGCCAGATTCTCTCCAGCAGTGCCCAGTGACAGGACAAAGCATAACAGGCACAAAGTGAAACAGAGGAAGTTACATCTAAATATGAAGAAAAGCTTCTTTATTTTGAGGGTGACAGAGCACTGGAACAGGCTGCCAGGAGAGCTCATGGAGGGTCCTTCTCTGGAGATATTAAAATATGCCTGGATAGGATTGTGTGCAGCCTGTTCTACATGAACCTGCTCCAGCAGGGTATCAGACTCGATTTGCAGAGGTCCCTTCCAACCCCAACCTTTCTGTGATAGTGCCCAAGGTCACAAGGAAAAAGAATTAAAACAACCTGTTTAGATGAGATTGGCAGTTCTGAACCAATGAAAAATATGTTGGATTAAGGAATAAGACACCAAATTTTGCTAACCACCTCTGCTGCTGTCACATGCAAAATGATCAAATCAGTTATCCCTCTGTGCTTTTGTTTCCCCAGCTGTGAACAAGGACAGGAACAATTCTTTGTTCTTTGCTTTAAGCAGAGCCAAAACCAGTAACATCTGCTGATCCAAAGAAGTGGACACAATGCATTTGGAAGCATGGAAGTACTGCCTCCAGGGACAGAGCAGACCTGGTAGTAGTTCACTCCCAGCCAGCAGAGGCTGCAATGAAGGCTGCAGTGGAACAACAGACCAGATGAGACACATTTTCAAAAGTGCATTAGATTCCAGAAGTGCTGGATGAAATGGTGATAGATTTATGTCCTAAACCCACCCCAGTGAAACTGCACTGCCCTCAGGAGCTCCCTCGGAACTGCTGCTCAAGACCTACTCAGAGGGAACAAAGTGCTCATGCACAAGGGTGGAATTTGAGGATTTCAACATGGCACATCAGAGACCCTCCGCTAGTACCATCTGTGCTGGCACACCTCAGTGACAAGAGCCTTCAGGTGTATGCAGAAGATCAGCAAGAACAAAATTTGAATGCGCTTTTGTACTTTGTATTCACACTCACATTGCTAACACTGTACAACCACTGCTGCACTGCAGCCAGCTTTGTTTCTGAACCAATTATTCTATCAGCATTCAGTGAAAATCATGATTTTCAATGTAAACTGGCAGTAAATGGCATTTAGAGCAGCATCTGTGATGTAACAGTCTCTTCCTACAAGTTTAACTTTTTTATGACTCATTTTCAGTCATTTTTCTTTCTCAGCCCTCCTTGCAAGACTTACTTACATTAACAACAACAACTTAATCAACCACAATCTGTAAAGGCCTCTTAGGGACACATTCCACAGATCAAAGCAATTCCAGCAGAAGGTCATTCTATTGTTTCTCTTTAGCCATAAGAGTTGGCAATTGTAAAGAAAACATTTCACCTTTTCGTTACCTGAAGAAAAATTCACTATTCACTATTAATACAGAGACAATAAATAATAGATGAATTGGAGAAACACCACAAGCTGTGGGAGAAGAGAGAATCCAGGCTTTTCATCACATTCTCCTCATCCATATTTATGAGTCCCTCAGGTTTTCTGGGTAATCTGAATAAATGGATTTTGGATGATATGGGCATGGTAAGAAAACTGCTTTCCATGAAGCAAGGGAATAGAACTGTGGACATAACAGAATTAGAGATGCTCATGGTGTATGTGCAGTTGTATTCATTACAGGAGAGACCACAACACCACTGAAGAACATTTACCTGTGTTACAAGTTTAAAATGGAAACAACCCTTCCTATGACCAGCTGCTGAGCAAGACAGAGCCACACTGAGGCCCTAATATACCTAAACATTAAGTATGGACCAACATTCTAATAAAAGGGTGCTTTTTGGAAATTCCAGAAAGAGAGAATGGACAGAATTACTAAAAACGTGCCTTTCAAAGCCTAGGCTGTTTTAGAATAGTTGAGGATCTATTTTACATTAAAATGTTTCATGTATATATACACACATCTTCCAGTATGCACCAAAATGGTTAAGAACTACTTATTTGCCTGGAAAACCTTTAAAATCTAGAACCAGAAGTTAAAAAGAAAACCAAAACAAACAGCAGGAAATGAAAACCCAAAAGGAGCCCCAGAGCCAGACACAATGGTGGGCAGAACCCAAGTCCACATGCAGACAGGGTCAGAAAAGGACTGTGTGAAAGCAGCTGCTCACAATACCTAAAAATAGCTTAGCATTCCTCCTTTTTGGTAAAGCTCCACCAGATGCTCCTGGTACCTTCTGGAAAGAGAGAAAGAAACAATTAAAAATCCATCAAGTGAGACAACAGTAAATCTGCATCAACCCCTCCATCAAACCACAGTCCTCGGTGAGCAAGGATGTAAATGCTCTTTGCTCTCCTCTGACTCTGGGACTCATCAGTGCCCAGCACCCCACAGAGAGAGGGAGCCTCCACCTGAGTCCTTCACTCTTGCCTTGCTGGCAATTGATCAGAGGCTGTCCCACAGCCACCACGGGTGGCAGCTGCTCTGTCACCAAGGCAGAGACACCCAGCACCTCTCAAACCTCTCTCCACTAGACCCTCAGCAGTATTTCTTAATGACTAAAGCTGAGTTAGAGAGAAGAAAAGGCTATTATCTGCATAAAGGATTCAACCCTTCAGAACTGATTCCAGTAGGACCATTTGGCTTTGATCTGTTAGTTAGGTTCATTTTCTTCTATCCAGAAAAAAATGCCTTTTCCATCAGGATCTACACCTGCTTCCATTAATCCAAGTTACCACCATGTTTTCTAAATATTAGAAAGTATGGAGGAAATCCGACAACACTCAAGCAATTGTTTAGTGGGGGATTTGACTGTTTTTTTTAATTTAAGCACCATAGCAGAAAACAGTACCTTTCAAATGAGATTAAGTTTCACTATTTTTCCAGTTCAGAATACCTCAGACTACAAGGGAAAACACAACTGAGGGAATGTCAAAGCCAGTGCACTCACTCCTTAAGCTGTTTATTAAACAGCACCGTTAAATCAAATTAAATCAAAAAAGCCTCTGTGGCTATTTGGTGCCAACATGATGCATGATGTAGTGTGTAATGTTAGTGTCACTGGCAAGGTTGTTAGGCAACTTTTTTTTTTTTTAATAATAGTATTGGGATACAACAGGTGGAGAGAAAGCAGCCAAGAACCTGTCAGCCCACAGGGAAAGCTCATGCTTGCCTCTGCCCCTTCGCAGGCAAAAGGGTCACATATTTTGGGTGGTTCCCTTCACCATGTAAATTAAAGCTTTGGCCTCAGCAAACTGCTTTAATCATCAGTGGGGTCTTATACATCACAGGAAAATTTTCCATTCTTAGAAAGAGCAGATGCTGACAAACACCCCTTGGCTGCATTTAAGAACAGAATCCATTATCCACATAAAAAAGCCCTAGGGAAAATCAGGGTTGCAACTCCAGCAGTTCAAATAGAAATAAAAATTCCTCAATGAACTGAAAAAAGCATGCAGAATATTTCTTTCTTTAATGCTACTGGAATTTAACAAGTAGGAAGGTAGTAGCCAGGAATCTATTTTAAATGTATTTTAAATCTTTTTTTAAAAGCAGCAGCAAGAAACAACATAACCCAATTGCAAATACATTATGAATAAATTACACATTCTCCAAGGACTGTATTTCCAGAACTAAAAAAAATGTTTTTTCCAATACTAGGAAACTCCAGCTGAATTCTGATGTCACCAAGTGTGATATTGTGAAAGTTATGAAGACTAGAGATTGCAAAGAGAAAGAATTCACATGGAGTGCTTATATTTAACTCAGGCTGACAATGATTTCAGCTTGATTTTTCCAAATAAAAATACATCAGAATCAAAGCTGCTCAATACTCCTGAAACACCCACAACCTGACAGTCTTTTTCTTACCTTGTCAGAAATCACTGAAAACATTCTCCATTCACAAACCCTTTTTTTTTTTCTAACAGATGTGACACACCCAACAAATAGGAGTGACATGAGGCATCAGCAGTGACACTAAATTCCATTTGTGATGCTCCTTGGACAAGGTGACATTGCAGCCTGTTCTGCTGTCTCTCACTTTTTATAACACCATCATCCCTGGATAGCATCCAGAAACCTATCCCTGCAGGAAATCTTTGTGCTTTTCTGCCCAGGGTTTTCAACAGGGCTGAGGTATCACTACAGCACCAAGCTGAAGCTCTGCCTGGAAATGAACAGCACCCAGGCAGTTGTATAAAGTCATACACTACAAAGAGGCTGATTTAAAAATCCTGATGAATGTAACACTATGGAAAAGGAAAAATAAAAATCAATTTCCTTTATTCAGCTAAGAATTTTACCAGAGGGTACTCCACAACTTGTGCCCATGTCTGATGATTCAGCAGAGGCCTCTGGTGCTGAGCTGCCACGGGCAGATGCTCCAGCTCTACTTGAGCCAGCAGGCTGAAGATGTGACCCTTATTTTCTAATTGAATTGTGACAAAATACACAAATGACATTTATTCCAAACATCTTGGGAAGCAACCTGGGATTTCTGTAGCAATGCAGAGCATTCTGCAAGGATGATGCCAAGGGAACCACAGGCAGGAATAGCAGCCTCACTATAAGAATCTTAAGATAGCACATCCAATGCCTTTGGCTTTACTGTATCCTACACCATTAAAAGCTTGGCTTCCAAAACCAAAACCACGATGCAGCATGTGCCAGACACTTCATAAAACACTTGATGTTTCACATTGCTCAAAGAAAAGCATGGATAGCACGTAAGAAGCAAATAGTCATGGCAAAAAAAAGAAATCCACAGCTAATATATGAGGAATCCTGGCTATGAGCCCTATTAGATGATGCAATATTCACCTGCACTGTGTAGCCAAACCCTGTTTCCTGCCACATGACCCAGAGAACCAGTGTGTTGCCACCTTCCAGCACAGAGCCTGCCCCTCTACTACATCATGATTCACCCAGAGAAAAACAGGAACCACTGAACTTCTTCAATCAAAGGGATCTGCAACACCAAACAACAGCTGGGATATTTGTTTGTCCATTTTGGGGTTCTTCAGCCTAATCTTTATCATTAAAGGAATTTTTGAGGCCTCATTTTAACCCCAGTTTACCTGAACTTATGTAAGAAAGTTATGTACAAGGAAAGCTGACAGGATTTCTGTCTCTAGATCTTTCAGGAGTGTTAAATTCAGTCAGAAAAACCACTGCTAAAACCAGTGTAGGCTCTGAAAAAACTCAGTTAACAGAGTGAAGGAAATTGTTGGTATTGCCCTTAGAAGGAAAGATAATTCCAAAGTATAACAAACATCATTTACCATCTCATCCTGGAAGGCATGCAATCCACCTCACTGTAACTCCGATAAAATATGAACACTCCTCTCCTGGCAATAAGGTAAGTGGTCAGGGCACTTTATATAACCCAAGGCCTTCATCATCCAGGGGAAGCCTTGCTGGAGAGTGAGAAACAAGGATTCTAACCCACTCCAAGCAGCTCTTTTAAGCCCTCTAACTTGCCAGTAGAGACAGAGCTTATGGGAGAGTGAACAATAAGCAAACCCAGTGCCTTCCTTATAGCTCAGGTCAGAAGTAATTAAAAATGTTTTAAAGATGCCAGGCAAACCACAGACAAGCAGAGGTTATAAAGCACAGGCTATAAGTGACTGCTGATATTCAGTGAAGGTATGGAAGAGCAGTGAACATGAGGCTGTATGTGCACACCCACGTGTGGGGAAAGGCTAAATGAGGGTCAGCATTAATTTAAGCTAAGCTTAAGATCCCAGACCTGGTCAAGGTTTAACTGCACAGGTATCAGGATGAAAAGGAATCCTTTCACCCTGAGATGAAACCTCATATGAAAAATAGAAATCAGCAGCTTCCAGCCAAATCTGAGCCAAACCCAGTAACTCAATCATAACAGTAATTGTACACCTGAAAGGCAGGTTTCAGAAAATATTTAGCTATGTATAATGTGCACATAACATGCAGACAATATGTATGTGATACACAGAAATGAGAAGTGAAAAACATCAGTGAAAGTCAGGAAGGAGCTGCCTTTAAGGTCTGACTCTTTAGGGCTTTTGATTCATCTCAGAACTGAAGCTGTAGGATTGGTTGGGATCCAAGCACCTAGATTTGATATCCAGCCCCAAATGTGAATGTGTGCATTTCAGTCATCCAGGACTTGGTGTGCATCTGAAATGCAGTACCCAAATGAGCACAAGAGACAGGAGCAGTGCTGGGGTGGCTCTCAGGGAAGGCACAGGTCTCACCTGTCTCAGGTGCCGTTTCAGGTGCAGGTAGACACACTGGCCGGTTTTCCGGTAATGCCGCTCGATGTGCTCCCTTCCGAATCCCAGAAACGTGTTCATGCACACGTAGAGACCTCCTTCTGAATCCTGCAAGGAATGGCACAAACACTTACAGCAGGGAAGGACAGGAAGGACCCAGCACACAGGAAAAAAACCCCAAGAATTGCAGACCCTTTCTGTTATCAGGGACACACTCAAAATATGGCTTTCATAGCATATTATGGTGTTTACACCATCAGTCCCCTAAGAAACTTCCCCATCATATCACATACCATAAAACATCATCCCACAGCCTACAGAAACTCTTTGAAATGAGTTACTTTGCAACTACAGATTAGTGAGTGTCCAAATTGGAACTCTAGAAGTTAGTCTTGAAAAATTCCACTTGAGTGCCCAACCCACAGAGGTTCATAGGCACAGAAATTTGCAGAAATAAGTGTGAGCATTTATTTGAAATAGCAGAATTTCTTGTGGGCATTTGATTGCAAGAACATCATTCCAAACCAGAAGCACAGCAGAGTTGATGGTCCAGGGACTCTGCCACAACTTCTACAATTGATTACAATTTTGTCTGAGAAAAAAGATCTCAAGCAACCTCACAGCCCTTAAAACTGGCTAACAAAAACTTGACAAATGTTTTGTGTGCATTCTTCAGTATCAATCAGGGATCCTCTCCATTCATGCAATACAGAGCTTGGAGACAAGGCCATTACAAAGGGAATATAAAAATATATACTCCTGCTGCTGATCACAAATGCTGACATTTCAGTGACATAAGCTGGCATCACTTTTTGCTATCTCTAAAACTGATGCTGGCTGTTACCAGAGTCTTGCTCAATTTTAGCACCACTCTAAGATCTCTCCTACATCAGACTGCCAGGAGGACTTTCAGTCATCTGCTCATTGGTGTTGGATCAATTTTTCCAAGCCCTCTAACATGTATTGTTTTGAGTAGGTGGTGCAGAACAAAGATTGAGCCTTTCAGAAGCTCTGTGACCTTCCTTCTATTGTGAGCATGTTTGTGCTATTGCATAGCACAGAACATCTTGTGTTAAATTCCCCAAAGTACAACATGAACTACACTCCTTCATAGGCACCTCAGAAGTAAATGATAAATATATATATGAAAGTAAGGATCATTATCTCCAGAAGCAAATCATATTAGACACACATGCTGCCTGCTCTTCTATCCTGCATTCCAAATCCTTCTGCATTACCTCCTTCTGTGAGAAAGTCATGGATGTGTCCTCTACAAGAGGATCCTGGAAGTACCCAGTCTAAATAAAAATATACAGTGTTGTCACTCTAGGGTCTCGGGACTTTGTTTAAAGTTTTGTTTTCTTGGAGATCATTCTCTCTTTTTCTGGAGGGAATCCAAGAGACCACTGAACCGTTTCTGAGGCAGCCTATGACAACAATTTGACACTTTCAGTATAGGAGCTAAATGTAGAGTCTGAGTAAGTTGGTTGTGGTTACTAACAAAACAGATGTTTCTCCAAGAGAGCACAGGCAGAGTGTTCTCTCCCACAGCTTGGAAAGAAGTGGACAGACTGTTCAAAAGTCCAAAAGGTCAAAGTAGAACAGAAGCCTGTGTGAAAAAGACACCTTTGTAGATGGCTGAGTAAAGGATTAGGTCCCTGTTTGGTGCTCAAAAAACACTCGTCTGTGATCTAAGACAAACATTGTGCTGGTTAATTTAACCCCACTGAGCAGACAAACAGTTCTGGAAGAAATGATATTTTACACCGTCTGTGGCATGTAAATCTTTGTATTTGACAATCATCTTAAATGTGTGTGAAAGTTTATGCTGGAGGAAGGCAGCTTATCTGAAGTACTGGAGACACTATTCTACACCAGAAAAGCATAACTTCTCCCGACAGACAAAACCAGGAACTTTAGATGGGTATTTTTCCCCTTCATTCTTGCTTGAGGATGCAGCAGACATGTAGTGTGAAGTTCAGGATAAAGCAATGTATAAACATTCTCTTCCCTTATCACTCCAGTCTAAAGGCACTGTTGGGGCAGAAGCTTGCACTTGGTCAGGCTCCATCACTGCCCACTCAAGAGCAGGTCAGCCTTCTCACCTTCTAAGCAGAAGGAAAAGGGATTGCTCCTCACTGTATTTCTGCCTGTTCTTAGCTGCCAAGGTGCTCACGGCATGCCAGGTGCTTAATTCAGAGAGGGAAACATTCAGCTCACCTCATTCCACACTGCTCGTGGCACCAGACACCAACAGCTTCCAAGCACCCCTAACTTGATCAGGACTGAACTAATGACCTCCACCCCATTTACCAGCCCTCACCAACCATTTAGATCCCTCGGGGAACTTTAGGGTTTAGCAATTTCAGCTCCTGCAGTGGCTAAGACAACAATGACTTTGTACAAACACGAGGGCTGTGGTGATCTCCTAACGTGGCAAACAGTTGCGGACTCAGGGACGGTATCTCATGCACAGGTGTTTGCTTTAGGTCCTCTGGAACAATGGCAAAATTTGCCAAGACAATACCACAGAAGAGAGCAAAATGACACCTGGAGTCTCCACGAGTCTCCACACCCAAACATGAAGAATGAAAAGGTCATCCATCCTGTCATATATAAAACAAAATGTACCCGTTATGAGACAGGATCACTGTCTTTGTGCATTCTGTCATGGTTTCCATGTGAGTGTTTCCCTACAAAATTCATGCCCATACAGAACTGCTACAGGCTCTGCTCAGGGTGTCTGTTCACCAGGAATCACCATAAATTAATCTGGCTGTGGTCACAAGAGTCTTGCTTGTATAAGTACAATCCAACCTTTAATATATTGGAAAAGTTACAGGACCATCCCTAACATACACATCTTGCACTGGATCCCACAATAGCCTAACTAAATGACACATATTTTATTTCAGGACAGGCTGGAAAAGAACAACAGATGTTTTGGCACTTAATATTCATCTCAAAAACACATGACAATTTACAATGAATAATAAAAAGAAAGCCTGTCTCTCTGTCATGTACCAATACTACCTACATTGAAACAAGGTGAAAAAAAACCCACAGCAAACCACAGACAACCAACTGAACACAACACAACAAAGAGATGGCTCCAGCAAACAAAAAGTTCATTTTTAAGTTTCCACTGCAGTAAATGTAGTTACTTCTGGGGTGGGGTGGGGGAACCAACACAAAAAATGTGTGCTGAGGCTGAGAATTTATCTAGTCACATTCAAAAGAAACGTGGGATATGAACAGTGGTGGGAGTCTGCCTTTCAGACAACAGCCCTCTGTCACCCAAAGGTGACAGGAAAGTAATGGTGACTAAAGGAAAGCAGAAAAGGAATAATGAGAGGGTAAAATTGGGCATCAAGCAAAAAAGGATCAGAGGGAGAAGCAACAGAATCAGAATAAGGAATGGAAGGACACTGACATACACAAACATTGATGTCAAAATACACACAAGCAGTGGAGAGGAGCCTTGTACTACTGGAACTGGGGAAAGATGAGAAATGGGAAAAGAAGAGCTGGGTTGGGCAGAGAAAGAAAGGACAAAGGATGTGGAAGTAGGAAAAAAATTACAGGGCCCAGGATTTGGACTGTTAACTTGAAGTGCAAAAGAAATCCTTCCCCTGCTCTTCCTTTACAAAAGCACTGTACAGCACTGGATAGCACTGGATATTTCCCCACAAGCAAATTAATTCACAATTGCTTAACAAAGATGCCTGGTACCTCTGTTGTAGCTCCCGAAAGGGCACATGCACAGGGCCAATCCAGTACAGCACTTAGAACATTTCCTGGGAAGAAAAAAGCTGTATGGGCCAGTCAGCCACTAAACTAAACCCAAACCTCCACTCCAAGAGGTGCATGGACTGCTCACACCCACCTATAAATCACAGCTGGACTCCAGAGCAGTGCACATGAATTCCAAAGAAGTGTCTTGGACAAGTGACACGCACAGGCAGGATCAAAGCTTCACAGTTAGTGAGCAAATACAATGACAAAACTAATGCTGGGTCAGGAGTACTTCTAACCTGCAAGCAGGAATAGAGAACTTCCACCCATCCCTCCCCACTGTTTGGGGCAGCTTATCCAGGTGCAGGCTGTGTGAGCCCCTGGCAGAGGTGTCTGAGATCCACCAGGGCTGACTGCCAAGCTCCAGCCCAGTTCTGCAGCCCAGCAGTGCCACCTGAGAGGTGGGGATTCTGCTTTGTGCAGAACCCTGGCTGTACAGCTCTGTTGGTCACAAAAACAGTGCTGTGCTTCCAAAACAGAAAAACTGGGGGGAAGAGCTGAGAGGAAAACTGATGGTTCCACAGCAGTGCTCCAGCATTCCTCTGCATCTCTGTATTTAACCTCTGACACTCTGGGTACCTCAGAATTCAGGTCTCTCTGCTGCCCAAAATATTCCTGTCCAGCACCACTCTGGGTAACAGGATGGTCAGTGACACATAAGGAAGAAAAGGCTAGTAAGATCCAAATTTAAACCAACCCAAGACAATGCACATACACACTGGTTGTTCTCCCAAGCACCAGAGTTATTTCTCATGTGTGAGCCACTGCAGGCACAACTTCTGCTGATGTTACCACTCACCAACTTCAGAAGAGCAGTGAGTTAACTGATGTGAACCAGCTGAGTGTCCTGGTGCACTTCCAGCCAGCAAAACACCTGCCCATGTGACAGCTTTGGCATGTCCATGTCAAGCAACAGTACCACACTGCTCTGACTCTTCAGGTGATCACCCACCACCGAGCAATTGATTGTCTCCCTAACTGGAGGTCATTTTGCAGCTAGGCCAGAATCCTCATCTGGAGTACTCCCTTTGTCTTGGTGTGTTCAGTCCTCTTGTTTCTTCTCTGCTGCTCTCATTCCATCAATAGAAACAAGATCCAAGCCTACCCCTCACAGACACGGGCCTCAGTGACTTCCTGATTTTCCTCAAGGAATATTGACCAAAGGAGCTGCCAGACAGGAGGTGCTTATCTCTAGAATGTTTTATACAACACAATCACCAATGTCCCTTACACACTCCAGTCTCTCAAGGATTTCAGTCTCAACTGCACAACAAACAGCAGAGCATCAGCTCAGCTCAGACTTTGGGAATTGTCCCAACATAACCATTACAGAGTTCCCGAGCCACAAAAATGAAGTCAGCAAGATTCACAAAGGAAGCTGTTGTCAGCAGCAAGGTTTTCCAGCAGAGCAAAGCCAAACTTTCAGCTGCTCAAACAAACACAGTCCCTGCACTCTATAGAGCCAGCCTGCCTTGTCCTGTCACCCTGTCAGGCTCATGGGCTGCGCTGGGGTTGTCACCAATGCCCCTCGTGGGGAAGGTTTCAGGGCACAGCCACGTGCAGCATCCATAGCTCACATTAAGCTCTCTTTATGCTCCAGTTTGTATCCCTTTTCCAGCTGTCATCTCTCCCCCAGATGTGTCACTCTCACAGTCAGTGACAGGAATGGAGAGAATGGCATGGAGCTGTCTCAGGGGAGGTTTGGGTTGGATATTAGGAAAAGGTTTTTCATTCAGAGGGTGGTTGGACACTGGAACAGCTCCCCAGGGAAGTGGTCACAGCACCAAGCCTGACAGAGCTGAAGAGGTGCTTGGACTTAGTGGGATTGTTGGGGTGCCCTATGCAGGGCCAGGAGTTGGGCTCAATGATCCTCATGGGTCTTTTCCAACTCAGCATATTCTATGACACTACAATTCTGTGATAAATGATCAGAGGTTTTTAAGACCAGGGCACATTAAAAGGTGGAATTTCCAAAGCTGAGTATTACCCTTCTAAAAAAATAATAGTACAATAAAAGATTATTTAATGCAACCTTTACATCTTCTGCATTCTACTGAACACAAAGTCAGGCTCATCCACCAAAAGAGGAAGAGAAGTCACAGTGGACAAAATAGGAGAGAAGAAACCTACAGCACAGTGTTAGAGATGTGGAAAAAGTCACCAGGAGGAATGACTGTACCTCAGATCTGAATAATGAGAGGCGAAGGCTTTTGTCAGCCAAGTTGCAGGGAGGTGGTTGGCTCACATGGCTGCTGGGTCAGTTCCTGGAGGAAGCAATACTCAACCTTAGGCCAGGTTTGTGTTTTGTAAGCAGCCTGCCTTCCCTCCTCAATTCCTGTACAAAGGAATGGCTACCTGGAGTAGGAGTCCTCATCAGAGAAACACAGTTTTTCTAGAAGACATCAAAAAAATCTCAAAAAAGTAATTAAAATGTAAATCATCAATGGCATATTTTTCTCATCTAATAAGCCAAGCAAACTAAAAAGTGTCACTAGGTCTGTTAAGTGCAAAGAAATTTGCCTCCTGCTCCTGCCAACTTTCCAGGGACCAACCCCAGTATGTTCCACTGGAAGAAGGCCAAATCTAAAGACATTAATTTCTCATCTGTTTATATTTCTAACAATACCACCTCTCTGACAAGATCACCACGATACAGTTAATCCATGTGGAACAAACACACTAAATAGCCACTTGTACTTCTAGCTCTCACTTCTGAAGTCCCTCAGCTAACGACTCTCACTGTAGCACAAAGGTGACATTGTTCTCACATCTTCATCCAAGGAAGATTTAAACCTCATGGAAAAGGAAGTTCAATCAGTTTTGAGAACAATCAGTGAAGCTGCCTCTATCCACTGGAAGATGCACTACTCAAACCCAGAGAAGTTGACACAAATGACAGAGTGACAAACAGGGCTGCAAAAGCCATGTCACTGCCACGTTAAGCTCTGGCACTAAAAGAGGGAGCTACTCACTCCCAGCACCTCATTTTCCTTGGCACCCCCTGACAGGAAAAGCTCTGATTTTGACCATTCCACTCCGCTTGGTCCTTGTAAATTTGCTGCAGCATCTTTCTCTACGATAATAACATTACTCTGTACCCCAACACTCCCGGGTCTGACGGTTTTCGGTGTATTTTAAAGATCAAAAAAATCTCTGCAGGAAAAGGATTAATATACAGTTAACACAGCTAAAGACACTTGACTGTAGAGCTGCTTCATGGCCAGGTATGACATGAGATGCTGAAGTTAAACTGTAGCAAGGAGCATGTTTTAAAATGGCAAAATGAGAAGATGTGAGGAAATACTGAGAAATATTCTTACAAGAGAAAAAACCTCCTCCAGCAAAAAAGCAATCTGGAATTTTAGCATGGCTAACAAAACCAAGAGTGGGTGTTTTCTTAATTCTTGAACGTTATAACAGGGCCAACAGTGTTATACCTTAAGAGGCAAGTATCTCAAGAGGAAGAGGCTCACTTAGGTAACACATTGATAGCCTAAGAAAGTAAGTCACAAAATCAACCTGCTACAAAACATAAACATCTCTCTTCAGCCAAGAAACAACTTGTGTGTATTCTTTCACTTTCCTTCTGGATGAAATACTTCAAGAACACAGCTTTGCTATTTTCAATATGTAAATTACAGTGTTTTACCCTAGAAAGCACACATCACATATGCCTCTTAGAATCTCCATCCTACAAACAATATCCAAGTACCTATAAGATTATACGGGAATTTAAAATAAAATCTGAGGCAAATCTTTCACTCAGCTAAGCAGAGAAGTGGTATGGGCTGAAAAGCTGGGGAAACAATAGAAACTGAGACTGCTTTTATTCTCACTGGTACTGCCAAGTCTTTTGCCCAGTGAATGCCCATAACACAATTTAAACAAGAAGTTTTTACACTGGAGGGCAACATTTTCCTAAATCTGAAATCTCTTCCCAATAACATCAAAAGTATGACTTTTTTTTTTTAGTTTAAAAAAAAATCATACAGGCTGCTTTCCACTCCTTCTGCTACTTTTATCCATAGTTTCTGTTAAGTTTGGCTCAAATGTTTTATGTTTTGTTCAAACATATTGTTTAGCTGAACACAGCTTTTGCTGTGTTCAGTTGAGGCTTGTTGCAGGAGGTGGTGATTGATTGTTTTTTACTCTGTAGCAGTATTTTACATCCCTCCCTACCTGTTAACAGAAATTTTTATAAACCATAATATCGAGGAAGCCTGAAAGTGTTACTAAAAACATCAACCATGTGTTCACTCAAGCAGAAATCTGAAGGAAAGAATGTGGTGTATTGATTTTCCCCCGCCAAAACCTCCTTAAGTATATAATGCAATTATCGCCTCTGCGGTGGAGTCCGATTTGGCAGTTCTAATCAGCCCAGCTCCCCGTACAGTCAGGGCTGCTGGGTGACACTTGAGATCTGAAGAGTGTGGGTAAAAATAACCTCTGTTCAACAAGACATGACAAACACCAGACAGCTGAGTCACCTTTAAAATCAAGTCTGATTTTCTGTATTAAAAGGAATTATCAAAAATAGGGGGAATTATCCAAAAAAAGGGGGTGAAGGATTCCAAAAATGTGCCTGAAAAGTATCTTTTAATGAATATTCTGTAATGCAATGAGCTTCCTTCTGACTGCTGCCACTGACATTAACATCAACATATAGCGCTCAATCACCTTTGGGAAACGTCAGTTTCCTGTGGAGAAGCAACTTTTAATACAATTTTCAACCTCTTTTGATAAAGGCTAATTTCTAAGCACCTGTTTCTTACAAAGCACTGCCCATTTATGAAGGCTTCCAGTATTAGCAGTGAAGTTATAAACTGAGTCGGGCCCCAAATCTGCCATGGAACACATGCAATGTGTGGAGCTGGTGGGTGTTTTCTAAGACACCATACAAATAACACCAGAGAAAGTTTACAGCACATGAAACATTCATCTAACAGCAAGCGAACCAAGCTGGTGGGGAAATACAAGTCCATTGAAGTTCAGTGATGTAACTGAAACCCTTGGGGAGAAAGTGTTTCAGGGGAACTTTCACGCTCATTTTCAGGATGAGCCTTCACCTCGGAAGCTTTCTATGAAGTTTCTGAACAGAACGAACACAGAGGCAGTAGGAAAGCAAAATAATTGACATCTGCTCGCCCAACTAAACCAACGAGAAGGCCATTACTCTCCCTTTTCAACTAGCTCGGTGTGAAAGCAAAAGCAGGGCTCCGGGTGGAGCAGACAGACCCCGACAAGCAGAGCAAGCAGGGAAGCTTCCCCAAAACCACAAAATCCCCGTGTCCAAGCAACCACTTCAGAGCGCCTCGAAGGAGGAAAATAAACAAACAAACGCAGGAAGGACGAGCCGGCGGCGATGTGCGGGAGCGCCGCGACCCCGGGCCGGGCAGCAGCGGCGGGGCTCGGGCCGCGGCAGGTGGAGGGAGGGCTCGGGGCGGCTCGGCAGCCTGAGGGGAGGCATGGCCCGGGCGGGGTGCGAGGGGCTGCGGCGGGGAGGGGAAGGGGCCGCGGCGGGCGGGGGCGCGGAGGCAGCCGGGGGTGGATCGCTGCACTCACGGGCGAGTCGTAGGAGAAGGCACATTCCGTCTTGAAGACCCGGTCCCCTGACTTGGGCACCCGGATCGTGGGCATGTAGGGGACGAGCAGCTCGCCCAGGTCCCCGGCGGCCATCTGCGCATCGCCGCCGCGGAAAAGCGCGGCCCGCTGCATCCTCCTTCCCTCCCTTCCCTTCCCTCCCGGCCGCCCTCCCGCCCTCGCTCCCGGCCGCCCGCCCTCCCTGCCGAGCCGCTCTGCGCGGGCGATGGAGGCGGCGGGCAGCCGGGCCCGGGGCAGGGCGGCGGCGGGAGCCGGGCCCGAGGGAGGGCAGGGGGAGGGAAGATGCTATTTTTAATCCAATGGCAGCGGCAGCGGCACCAGCTGCGGCGGCGGCACTCGGGGGTCCCGGCGGGGGCGGGCGAGGGGGAGGGCAGCGGGGCGGGATCGCGGCCGGGGCCCCGCGTCGCACCCGAACACCTTCGCGCCCAGCGGGGCGGCACGGAGACTCGGCGCCTGGGCTCTCCGGGTAGCCCGGGGAACGTTTCCCTCTGACCGGTAATACTCTTTTATACGCTCTGTAATTTATTTTTAAGCTTTTAAAGACTATATAAATATATCTATATATCTGTGTGTGTATGTATGTATATGTGTATATATATGTAAATGTAAGTATATAAGTGTATATGTACATATATGTAAGTGTATATGTGTGTATATAGATATATGTATATGTATCCACGTTTGTATAAAATACACACCGTAAAAAAATCTCCTTTGTATTTGCATTCTCAGCCCCTCATTGCGGTACAGGTGGCTCTGGCAGGTCCCACCTGGCCTGTGCTGACAGCTGGGATGTCCCCACCTTCCAAAAGAGCAGGTCAGTGCGGGAATGCCCAGCCTGGGATACCCAAGAAGCCTGTGGCAGTGCCAGGAGCCAACTCCCAATTTCATGGCTTCAGGGGCAGTACCTTTACCTTAAAATGCCCTTTTTTGGCCTATGCTGTGTTTCTCTCTGCTCTTCATTTTGAAAGAATAATGTCAGAGAAGGGAGAAATAAGAGTGACCTTCGTAGGGAAAAAATACTGCTACTGTTTTCAAGCAGTAACTGATAACTACTACATATGCCTGGCAGCAACAGCATTAAAGAAATGACCAGTCCATGTAAAATGAAGATGCATAGAGCAGATGAAATGCCTTCCACCCATCATCCACAATATATCCAAGGACTCGTTGATCACTTCCAAGGACGTGATGTGACCTTTGCTAGAACCACCTTTTACCTCAAAATTAAAATTTTCAAAAGGTGGTTCTAGGAAAATCTCAAAAACAGGACTGAAAAGTATTTGTACCCAGCTATGAGCAGGCTGTGAGGATGAGCAGGGTAGCATTACTACTGAAAAATCAAGTGTTGGGAACAATGTGAAACACTGAGGGCAGAATGTGATGTCCATGGAGACTTGACTGAAAAACAGACATTACATCAGACTTGCAAGCATCATTGGATGCTGGATAAAAAACACTAATGCAGGGTCAGACAGGTTTATTTTACCTGAGGAGACTTTGTGCTTTTTTAATGGCTTCTCTTATTAATAACTCGGCATTTATAAACAGTGAGAGCCATAAGACATATGAGCCATCTAACCTAAAAGACTGATTCTATCAAAAAGGGCAAGCAAAGCACTGATAGAAAATCAATGTCTTTCTAATGTTTGGCAGTGCCAGGAAACAGCAAACAAGGCAGTTTTTGCTTAAAATAGTCCATGCAGTCTTGCCTAATATAAAAAAAGATAGTTTTAAGTTTCAAATCACTAGATGATATGGGTTTAGTTTGGGCTTATTTCCTTTAAAAAGTGAGGATTTTAAATATGGACAGATAATTTAGTCACAAACTGTAAGAGGCACTTTCCATCACTCAAGAGTACCGTGGCCTGTAGACCCTGAGGAAACACATCCCTCTAGTGGCAAAAACCTGCCAGGTGATGAGAGAACTCCTCATATTCCCTAAGGAGTTGCCAGAAGTGGTGTGGAAGAACAGCTGTACAGTTCTGAAAATGCATGGCAGCTTTGTGTGAAGGTACTTTTCCTACTTACTTCATCTCCCACCAATTACCTGACACAAAGCACTGAGAAAGAAAAAACTCTTAGCTTCTTGTATCTTTCACTTAAAACTATAAACACTAGAAATCACAAAATGAAAACTAGTATTACCAACTTGTTTCGTGTACATATGTTCTGAAGGAAAGGCGCAACTGTTGGCAATTGACACAAAGCATTTTCACTGATTTAATAGCTGTATGAGCTTAACTGCCACACAGTTTCTTTCAAGGTACTGGAATCAACACAAACACAGTTTATTCATTTCCATCAGCAAACAGCAGGATGTCTGTTCCACAGCACAGTCACAATTTGTCAGTGTGCACTGAAGACCTTGCACACTGCCCTAAAATTCTTTAATTGTCAGGTGTGGCTTTCATAGAATTGTCAACAAGATTTTTGTCAGGCGTTTCATAATGGTACCAAGGCCCATCTCCCCGGTGTCTCATCAGTCTGCGTGCCTCCAGCTCCAGCAGCCTAAAAAAAAGGCAATAGACACCCTCAGCATGAAGTGTGTTGGTGTTGAACATTACTGACAAAGCAATGATTTTAGCATCAATGGTTTATAAATACTGCTGAAGCATAGGTAGGACCAAAATATGAAGGGTTCAGCTAAGATATGAGCTATTAAATCTTTTAATTTTGTTGTTCTGTTGTGGTTTTTTTCCAGCAAGTTATTCCACAAAGAAGTAATAAAAATACTGGCACTTTTGTCACAGGTTCTTCTCTAAGAACATTAGAGCATTAGCAGAGGCAAAAAGAGCTCCATTTGCTGATTCAGGAAGACAAAGACAGAGCTACACCTTTATAAATACCAAGTGTTTTGAAGACCCCCTGCCCTTGGATTGTTCTGGTAACCTGAATCCTGAGAGGGCAGCGATAAGAGATCCTGTGACTCCCATTCTGGCAGCAGCCAGGGCAGGCAACACTCAGGGGACACATGAAAGCACTTTATGTCAGCATCCAGCTCAGTATGTCATGCAAAATCAAAGAGTCAGCTCCAGTATGGATCAGGATTTTAACCCCCCCAACTACAGAGCATACCTCAGCTCAGATTTCCTCACTTCCACATCAAGCAGGGCCATGTCCTTCTCATAGTTCTTCTCAGGGGGGTCAAGTACATAACGAGCTATCCAGCGGGTTATGGGGTGCTGGAAAACATAACAGCAGAGATTGTCTGTGCAATTGCCAAATAGAAATGTCACCTTGTGTATCCACAGTCCTGAAAAGATGGCATGGACACCATGAGTACTCCCGTTCAAATCATAACAGTAGAGTTACAAACATGCATGCACAACTACTTGTGAGATCAGAACCCTAAAAAGTCATATTTCTTTTGCAATCCTTAATGCCAAGATAACCTGCAGATGACTGTTCTACAGCAAAAATAAAATTTAACAGAAGATATAATTTATTTTCTTTCTGTTAAAGTTCCGTAAACTGCCACAGTAATCACAGAAGTGGACTCCAAATCTTACTGTAATCAGCAACATTTCAAAATTTTGCTTCCACATAGAGGGCATTTCACTAGGAACAAAAGTCTAAATGAGTTGAAACAGTCACAATAATATTGCTGAATTCAATTACTTCCTATCAGAAACAAAACAGTGCTTGCAGCAAGAAGCCAGGGAGTAATTTTAAGAAAATACAATTAAATTGAACCACACGACCTTGAGTTTGTGACTATAAAAATCTTCAATTCTAGATCCAAAAGTGTGTGTGATATGGGACTTTAAAACAAAAGAAAGAAATGCCACTTTAAACTCCAGTTTCTTAAGACATTGTAGAAAAAAAAAAGACAAAACCTGCATGGTATGAATGCAGAGGACTTTTCTTACTATTTAGGAATATTACAGAAAAATTCTTGGCATACAGTTTCAGCAGTTTACTGCATTCAGAGCATTTGCATCTGCTTGTGTCATAAAAGAGATTTCCTACAGCCTTTTACATGTTCCATAAAGTCACAAAAAAGTTTGACCAAAATCAGAACTGCACTATCTGAGTTTTACTACACTGACAGACATCATCATACTCCATTCATTTTACTCCCAAAAGTATCATCAAGAGAAAGGCTGTCCATAACATGCCCACCCTTTTACATTGTTACACTCACTTTGTAGTATTCCCAGTGCTCTGGAACATAACCTTCAGGAATCTCTGCAAGTTCAGCTTCACCTGACAAGGAAAGGAAGGGAGGAATATTTATCTCTGTGCTTATTTTCCAAAGCTACCTTATATTCTGCTTTCCAGCTAAGGAAAAGATCTTATTCCACATAGAGAGTACTAAATCCCTCAGTGTGAGCTCTGCTTAGAAAAACTGAACTTGCAATTTTTGCAGACACATCACACTGCAAGTATCTACTCGCAGATTTTAAGTGACACACCAAAAGGGTAAAATTAGCAGCTCTACAGAAGAAACAACTTGGATCAAGTCCACAGAAATACCCTTTAAAGTACAGGAGCTGAAAGCATGGACTTTTCCTGATTTCTCTATTAAATTAATTACATATCATTACAGCAGGAGATTTAACACATGTATTGCCAAGCAGAATTTTGGCATCTTTGCTAGATAAAAAGCCAGAGTTGCAGTCTTGTTAAAGCAAGTTACTAAACTTCACTGATGTTTGAAAGACTGCTAGAAGAGAGAATGGTTTTTTTGTTTTTTTTTAATGTGAGAAACTTTTTTTGAAAAGCAACAACTAAAGCAAATATACTGGGAACATTTTCTATGTACTTATGCAATATCACTGTATTTGTTAGGCCTATTCCATGGTCTTCCAAAGAGAGAGCCCCAAAAGAGCGCTGTTTCTCTATCCAGCATGCTTAATTCCCATTTAATAACTTGGACTGTACTTTGCTTAGCCCTGACAGAGCACTCACCAACGAAGATGTTGATGTATGTTAAGAGCACAGCCACTGGTATTCCCGTCAGGTATAAATAGTATCTCTGTAGAGGGGATAAAAACAGTCAGTGTGGGAAACTCAGAACCCTGACAAAATTTACATGAGATCTGAAAATATCTGAAAACAGTGGAACAGCCAATAACTCCGAGATTTGCATTCTAGGCTGGAAGGGGATGTTGTGTGTAAACACTGGCGATTGCAATGAGTTCATTAATGAACAGAACACACAAAAGTGATGCTGTGTCAGCCCCTGAGCCCATTCAGGTCAGTTCCCATCTCCCAGCGAGGTCAGTCTGGGCAGCAGCAAGCAGCAACACCTCCCTGAAATCCCTCAGCATCTTGGCATGGCTGGCTCCAGCTGCAACCACCACTGACAGCAAAGCAAGAATCCAACACCAGTGCAGCCACTGTGGGCTCTGTAGCTGAGGAAGGAAGAGAAATGAGTCCTGATCACATGAAGGGAGTAGTATCAAATCAGTCCTTGCTGCTTATAACAGGATTTATCCAAAACCTGACTTTGGAGGGGTCAAACTCAGGTCATGCTTTCTAAATCTCACCTCTGTTGTTAGTGGTGTAGATAAGTGAAGGCAAACCCTGCAGCAGAGTAACTGATATGTTTCAAAGAGGAGGATGGAGCAGAAAGCATTTGTGGGTCATGCATATATGAACACAGAAATGTAATACAAGAATGCTACTACAGCAGAAATGTAAGTACCTATCACAACCTTTACTATACAGCCAGTCTTTGTACTTCATCTGGCCCTGATTTTACAGCATATGACCAAAAATTTGTTAAAGAGGACCTGAAATTCTTGTTTATGTAAATAGTGCCAGCCACATTTTAGATGCTATCACATAAACAACACAGGAAATTGTATTTTAGACACTCTTACACCATTTGCAAGTGATGTGCTACGCTGAATGCAATAATACATTTGATTTTTAACTCACCAACAAGCTCAGAAATCGAGAATCATAAAAACTTGTTGCTTTGATGATAAACATTCTCTTCCCATGGTCACCACTGTGCCGTACAGGAACTGAAAATAGAGCCAGAGTATTATGGTTTTGTACCCCATTGGTGCTTATGCCAGGACAAGGTCAAACATATGTGGGGAAAGAAAAAAAAAAAGAAGAATGTACAACAGCAGCTGAGTTTTCTGCAGTTCGCCTGAAGCAATTTCGTATTTTGTTAGCATGAACCTATTTTTCTTCAAACTACAGACAGAGGTCTATGCCCACCTGTAAGCACCAACACGTGAATCAGTGAATGTCACCATACAGGGCCGACTAAATGGACAACTACAATGCCAGGAGGGTCGGCCTCCCGCCCGTTTCCATCCATTTTCCCCCCAAACCCGGTAGTTTTCCATAGGAACGGGGACACAACGGGGACCTGCTCAGCCCCCCGCGGCCTCCGGGAGGGCACCTCTGCCCCGCTCCGCAAGGTCACCGGGCCCCCACCGCCCCCGCCCCGCCGCTCCCCCGCCGGGGCCGTACCGAAGGTGCCGGGGAGGCGGGGGGCGATCCCGGTGATCCCGGCGGTGCCGGCGCTGCCCGCTCGCCGCGCCGCCCAGGCCGCGGCCGCCCGCAGCACCCGGCTCATGGCCGCCATGGCTGGGACTGGCACGGGGCGGGGCCGGCCGCACCGCCTCCCGCCGCGGGGTGAAGCCTGCGGCCGCCATCATGGGAAAGGGCAAAGCCTTCCCAGTGCCCCCGGCGCAGAGGGACGGCATGGAGGTGAAGCCGCGCAGGCGCCATGTTGGAAAAGGGCAGAGCCTTCCCTGCGCTCCATGTACGGCGGGAGAGCGCGGGTGAGGCCGGGCAGGCGCCATCTTGGGAAAGGGCAGCTCTCGCCCTGTGCCCCCGGCGCTGTGGGAGGACGCGGGGCGATGGCGGCGGCCGCGGCCATGGCCGCGCTGGGCCGGAGCCTCACGGCCGCGCTCCGCCTGCCCCGGGCTCGGCCGGGACTCCCCGGGTACGCACCGCGCCGGGCGGACTCGGGCTCAGGCACGGAGGGGCGGGCGCGGTTCCCGGGAGGAAGGAGAGCCTGTGGCGGGAGGCGGGTGTCCGTGGGTCCCGGTGTCCGTGTGTCGCGGCTCCGCCAGCCTGAGGGCTGCAGCGCGGTGTATGGCCGCAGGCAGCGTGTAAGGGCAGCACCAAGCGGCTCCCTGTCCTGTAGAACCTGCAGGCTTTGTGCTGATGGGTTTGTGCTTTGCCGGGTGTCCCACGGGGGATTAGGGCGTGGATTCTCCCCCTCTGGAGCCACCCTAAACCCACCTGGACGTTCCTGTGTCACCTTCTCCAGGTGAACTGTTGGCAGGGGTGTTGGACTGCATGATCAGAGGTCCTTTCCAATGCTAAAAGTTCCGTGCTTCCATGATGTACTCTTGTACAGCTTAGCTCAGATTTATTCCTTAATTTTTAATTGCTTATTATCTCTTAAGTCTAGAAAATTGATAATTAGATGAGATGAGGGGGAGGAGAAAACACCAAGATGACATCCTTGTGACTAACCAAAACTCTGCTTTTTCCCCACATACCGTGATCTATCTGTAGGACGTGTGCCTTTGTGAATGAAACAAACATTCTCATTTAGCAGAATATTATTTTTCCTATCATACATAGTTTTCCTTCTAACTTTTATGCAGGATGGCACTGAATCTGTACCACAAGAACCCACAAAAAATTGAGATTCTCCATCAGGTGAAGTTCCTGCACACAACCGTGTCTCGGAGAGGTCTGGAGGAGTTTTTTGATGATCCAGGAAACTGGGGGGAAAAAAGTGTAAAGTCTGGTGAGTTCTATTTAGCATTTCTGATAGTGATCTTTGAGCTGAAATCTGACCTGGGCTTTTTTGCATTATAGGGAGCATTCATAGCTACATAAAACTTATTTATCTATGTATATGTACATACATCCACTTGTGCATCTTGATGCCTGTTAATTTTTGCTGTGTGTATTCAGTGTTTATGAAAGCAAATGGAAACTGCAGCAAAATGTTTTGCTGTAAATCCCCTGCCTTGCTCTGAAGTGAGAGTGTATCCCAGAAGAGATGTGCTTTGATGAAATGTCAGTACTATGGAAGAAAACTAGTTCAGTGTCAAGATTCATCTAACAGCTTTCTGTGTTTCCAGCCTTTTACAAGCACAAATAAACACTACTTATTATTGACTTTTTGTATTTTATTTTAAATGCAAAGCTGAATATCCTCAAGGATGGCTGTCCAAGAAGTAGTATTTTAAAAGTGGTCTTTATACTGTTGTGTCAGCTAAGCCTAATAGAAGCATTTTTTATTTTCCAGAATAAGAGAACTCTGTTTCATTAAATTAATGGTGGTTTTTTATCTTTTACAGGGGATTCATGGAATATAAAGCAGCTAAGGGGCAAGAGTAGTGAAGACTTGCACAAACTTTGGTAAGTAAGTTTTAATGAAGACGTTTCTCTTCTTTCAGAGCAGCTCTGCACATCAATAAAATGTGGCTGGTGAACTCGTGGTCCAGTAGCTTTAGTCTGGCACAGAGCTCTGCAGGCTCCAGCCAGCTTTGGGTTTGGAGCAGCGCTGGTCCTGGCCCTGCTCAGAGCACAGAAGCTGCACTGCAGGTGGCTGTGGGACAGCTGTGTCTAGTTCAGAGGGCTCAGCTTTGGTACAAACCCTCTGGGTGGTGCTTGTGTGGCACAGACTTGGTTGTCAGTGCCTTCTGGTGGGGTGGGCACTTCATTCCATCAGGGTGCTCAGGCCTGCGTTTATTCTGATTTTGGAAGTTTCTGAAGCTGGAATAAGTTCAGGCTGAACTTAATCATTACTGTGAACAGCTTTTTCCTTGCTTTGTCTTGTCCTTTTCCTGTGTACATGTGAGAAGAATCTGGTTCTGTCCAGGTAATGGAAAAAAACTTAGTGTTAAACTCTTCTCTCGTAAGCCCTCTTTATTCCAAACTAAGTAAAACTGTCTCCCTCATTCTCCTCTTTTGTTTCATTATATGAAGCCATCAGGATTTAGGATTGCAGATAGTAAGTGAATAACTGCTTAGCTATCTCAGAGTAATTTTTTAATTACTGTGCTTTCTGCTCCAGGTATGTCCTGCTGAAAGAAAAGAACATGCTCTTAACTTTAGAGCAAGAATCCAAACGACAGCGCAAGCCTATGCCAAGCCCAGAGCGCTTAGAAAAGGTACCTTTCTCATAATACATAAAAACTGTAACTCTTAAGTAAAATTGCTGAAAGACCAAGTGGTTGTACACTTGTTAGAGACCTTTTTCTTAAAATTATTTCCCTGATTTTAGTGTATGCATTAACTGCTCAAGTCATAATTTGCTCAAGGCAGCTTTCTCATTGTTCAGTGGGCATTGCTGGGGCTGTGACCAGACTCCAGTGAAAACTAAAATAACCAACAGCCACTACAAACCATAAGCAAATCTTCTGTTTGCTTCTCCTGCTGCCTTCTGATCCCTGCCTCAGAGCTTCCTACACTTGTGCATCAGCACTGGATCTGGTTTATGCATTATCCAGCTGGTCTTTAATCAAGTATCAGACTGTCAGTTATTTCATATCTGTCCTGCTGTCAAGTAAGATTTTTGAAGTACTCATTCCTTACTGTTCTAGTACACAGGGCCTGCTGAGAGAGAACTCATGATCAAACTCCAGCATGTTCTACCTTTGTTTTCCCTTTAAATTTTGTCTTTGAGATCTTTTAAATTTTCAGCATTGTTTTTTGTTGGTGCATCCTGAAACTTTTTACTATTTCCAGGTAGAAACATCTATGAAAAATATAGATTTGGTTGTCAGAGAAAGAGAAATTGCTTTGAGGCTTTTACAGACGGGCCATGAAAAGCCAGTCCCTGGCGAGTGGAGACACGACTTCCTGGGACGCACCTTTTGGTATGGAAACACTTTTTTAATGTGTGAGTTTTTCTTGGGGTGTGTCTCTCTCCCAGAAAATCCTTACCTAATCAAGGAAGGATGCATAGACTGTACAGAACACAGGAGACACAGTTACAAACCAAGCCAGCAAGAGCGGGGAAAAAAATACCCACATACAAATTCTGCCATCTCCCAGACCACTTTATCACTGTACTTGAAACCAAGAGAAACTGGTAAAATCCTAGAATTAAGACCTGTACATTCTGTAATCATTTTTATCTGTCCCCAACAGGTACAGTTACAAGGAATGGCCAATACCGTGGCACTTGAACAAAAAACACAAAAAGAAGAGATTCTATTACTTACCCCATGTGAATCACTTCATCAGGTAAAAAGATTATTTTGACATTGAAAGTTATCTTCTGATCTGTTTGTGTCCTTATTCCAATTTAAAAGGAAAAAATAGCTGTAATCTTTCATTTTTCAGCTACTAGACTGAAAATTAGGCTTTTTAAAATTACAGCTTGCTCTGTTTCTTTTTTTTCTTTTTTTTCTTTTTTTCCCACCTTAGTTACTAAGGTACATGGTTATGCAGTGGCACTGTAAAAGTAACTTCAAGTGCAGAATATGAAAAATCCTCCCAGAGGCTGAACCTCTGTAGAATTCAGAAGCAGAGTAAAAATGTTACTTTGCAGGCTTTTTTACTTATCAGAAGCAAATGAATACTGAAGTTGTTGATCACTGAGAGCCTCTATCTGACTGGGGGGAGCTCATTAAAGTGGTCTCAAGCTGGCTGGAAGTGAACCACACCAACTTCTCTGTTTCAGACTCAGACTTGAAAAAACCTTACGGAAAAGGGCAAGGCAGCAAAGCCTGGAGAGGACGAGGCGGAAGGTCTTGGAAAGGAAGTTCCCTGACGTTGCTGTGAAATCCCAGAGCCAGTAGCAGGCTGGAAGAGCACTGCAAGCAACTGGTCAAGTGTCTGTGGAACATGAATCATGTTCTGGAACCACAAACAACTCCACTGAGCATTCCAGAGAGTCTCCATCTTTTTCTGTTTTTAATACCACATTTGACTTTAATTAAACTTGTGATCTGGAATTAAAAAGCAGCTTTGGTGCCTAACTCAAATCATCTGATCTCTCACGTTTCCAGGAACAAATGTTGTGTTAGCCAGCTGTTACAAGAGTGAGACATACATTAGAAACAGTTAAGAGCAGCCACAGAGTGCCAGGTGACAAGTGCAGGGGTAATATTTACCTGGTTTAGTTTAACAAATGTGCATTAAAACCAGACAGAAACATGAAAGCATCTGAAGCTCACATATGAGCCTTTTCCCTGATCATATTTTTCCTGCTACTTTCCTGAATATTTGCCCTGAGTTACAGGTGAGCTATGCAAGGTGTATTTGCTCTCTGCATAAATGGACTGGTAAATGGGCTCTTTGGTCTGCCACGAGGAATTTTGTCCACTGCTTTAAGTCTGGCTTCTTAGAAAGTATGAAATACTCAGCATGGGAACTTCTAATACAGTTGTCCTACCTTGATTTCTGTGACAATTCAAACACTTGTACAATGCTTTTTTTCACAGTGCAGGATGTTTGAAAGAAGGCTGCAATAGTCTTCTATGAAATTGAAGTAGGTACTGCTGTTGCTCTCAGTTGATGGAAACACCTTCACCTTTCACTTCAGGAAGGCTTTTAACTCCACACGTGGTCATCTAGAAATCTAGATTAAAGTCACAAATAGCAGTCTTTCAGGAAGCAAATGTGCTCAGCAGTATAATCTGGTAAAACACTGCAAGGGAACCAGTACTGTTTCCTGTATTTATCTCCAGCATTTGGACCCTCACCTTCTCTGCATCACACAAAATTCTCACTGTTTGAACTCAGAATCTTTAGTGTGAGAAAACTTCCAGCAGTGTTTTACTCTCCCTGTGCTGCTGGAATATTAGCAGATATTACTACTGTACTGCAATTCTTCTAAGAGAAATAGGAGATAAAAGCTGATTTGGCATAATGAAATCCAAGCATGCCACAGAAGGAAAGCTTAAAAACACCACCCACTGCAGTGCACTGAGGTAGCAGTTCAGTTCTGTTCCATGCTCCACCTGAATGGAAACTGGGCTGTCTTTCTTCCACAATGACAAGAGCTGGTGACTTTGCAGTTTGCCTCATTTTGCAAAAGAAATACAGTTTGTCAATAGCTTTGAAAATCTGATCAAGCAACTTTGTCTAAAGAGCAACTCAAGATTCTCATGATAAGACAAAAGCACATTGGTTTGATAAATTACTTTATTATTTGGAGGTAATGTGAAACTTTTCAAATAGAGGCCTCATAATTATTTACCCACAAGATCTTTTAGGATACAAAAATGTAGCAGTATGTTTAATTTTTTTTTAGATCAGTTAAATGCTATTTGGTTTTCCACAGCTTTTGAGATAAGGAGCAAAACTTCATTGTGTCCCAAAACAGATCATCACACCATTGTAAATTAAGCTTAAAAGCAACAATGAGCTGCGTCTTGACAGCCAATTCCTGCTGAAAAAAGTCATCCCCATTCCTGCGGCCCTGAGTGCACCTTCCCCCTGCAAACACAGGCACTTACAGACCCTGCTGGGAGGCACAGGGGGAGCCACACAGCACTTGGGGCTCCCTGCAGAGGGTCAAGCCATGCACTGAAAGCTTCTGACTCTGCTCCCAGTCTTGGAGAGGCAATTCTTCGTCTCAATTTCCCTGTCCTGAACAGGCTTTGCTTCTCACCAACATCACAAAGGCATTAAATACATTCTTAGACATCAGGTGGAAAGCATTGCTTGCTTACTGAAATGAAAATGCTCCATAATAAAAAAAATTAACAAACCAGTGCTTAATATAACATTCACTCCATGGAATGTAACACTTCTGTGATACAGTAAAAGTTTACACTAAAATAGATTGCTGAATACAAACTTTCACCTTCTAAAACAGCAGAGTAACTTTCTCTGCAAGTACTCATAAGCTTGCTCAAATATAAAAGACCAAATTTTATTTTTTAAGAGAAAAATAAGAGCAATTTAAGGCCAAAGTACCAGCAAGGAAGACTAGTATGTGAAAGTAGACAAGAAATTAGACAAGAAATAATTAATAAATAAGCACAGGCATTTGCAAGGTTATGCCTCTATCTATTAGCTAACCTGTAAAGCTGTTCCCAGGAAAAGATACTAGAGAAAATAGACATTTATACAAAATTATAAAATGCTTGTTACAGGAATTATTGCTTTACAAGGGACGTAAACATCCTTTTTCTATTATAGTACCAATTAGGTCTCTGAAAATTTCTAACTTCGTTAAAATGGAACTTGAATTATGCAAAAAACCCAATATAAACTTCCTACAAAAAGGAGTCCATCCCATTCCTGAGTATGCTAAAGCTATAAAACAGAAGGAGCACCGAGCAGGCAGCAGTTTTCACAGTAAAGAGGTCTAAGGACATTTTCTTTCTACACACTGTTTCCCTCCTTCTTCATATTCTTGTTTAGAAATCCACATCTGTTGGAAAGTACCCTACAAAAATAAAGAAACAAAAGCAACACACAATGAAAAAATATCAGAATACAAATGATGGTTAATTAAAACATGATTAGCAGGTTTTCCTAGGAGGGAAAACAAGCAAGTCCTTACATTAAATGAAGTTTTAGTACTTGACTGCTTAATTGTCTTTTCCTTGAGTTTTATTGCTAAGGGATTAAACTCAAGACAGGAAGTGCAGCACCAAATGCTGATTCCAGTCTCCCTTTCCCATGATGATAAATTAACCCCCAAAAAGCATTTCAGTGCTCAGTAACTTGTAGAATTAACCTCAGGAATATGATGCAGAAACAGAAAGTAGCAGGTTTGCTACTTTCATGGTCTACTAGATACAGTCTAGAGAAAGTACATGTATTTCAAGGTTTTACCTTGCCATTAAAAATGGGAGAACATGGCAGGATATGTCGTCACTGGAAACACTGACACCTCTTTTTAAAACAGATTTTCCTCCCCTTACCATGAGGATAGCCAAGATTATGACTATGTAGCACAGACTCTGCAATGCACACTTCTGGGCAGTCAGATGTCTGGGTGGCAGTGCTGTTCAGCACAGCAGTGCAGTAACACAGGTTTACTAACCAA
The DNA here is from genome assembly GCF_901933205.1 of Camarhynchus parvulus. NCBI lineage: Eukaryota > Metazoa > Chordata > Aves > Passeriformes > Thraupidae > Camarhynchus > Camarhynchus parvulus. The sequence continues at coordinate 6,710,152 of NC_044579.1, read as the reverse complement.
AGAAGCCAGAATGGAGCCCCCAATCCACGAGCTGAACCTCCGCTCCACAGTGGTGTTGTTGGCTATCAACTTCAGGCGCATGCTCTGCACAGAAAAGGAGCAAATGTCACACAAATGTAAGCTGGTGACCTTTAGGGACAAGCAGCACAAGGAACCTGCTGTCTACACCAATATGCAGCTGAAAACAGTCCATTTTAGTACAACTGCAATACTGCTCATCTGCCCTGCATTTACAATTCAAAACAACCACAGTGGAACAGGAAATACGGTTTTTACCTTGTCTCCCAACAGCAAATGGTTAAGGCAAGGAATGGGGCAGGTGGAGAGCAATAATATCACAGTGTGTAGTGCCATCTCCAACACTGCACTGGGACTAAAATGACTTATATTGCTAGACTTAAGTCATCTAGTCTTATTTGGATCCATGCATTCCTTTTGCTTTCAAAATGCCTTACAGCAATAAAATCTTTGAATTTCAAATGGGCTCCTCCTCAGCTATTATAAGCAATGAATACATTTCTCAGTTTCTGCTAACATTCATCATTTCAGAGTTGTCCCAAGCAGAACATTTGTGCTTGAATACTAAAATTCAAGAAATATCATAATCTGTATCTACTCTCAGATGCAAGGTATCAATACTTTCTTCAACATCAAGTGATTAAAAAAATGTGTAAGTATGTTACTCATAGACAAAACCTGGTGATTTAGGTTGTCTGCAGAATCAAGGAAAAATAATTGCCACAACGAAGTGACCTCAGGCAGAATGACTGAATGTGCCTCAAGTCAGTCAGCATCACTTTAAAAGAGAGACCATCAAGAGAAATACAGGCTGTTGCTTGGGGACAATTATAGAACTTAGGATCACAAATCTGAAAGCAAGAGTGGAGCAGTAAAATGCTCAAGAAATATTGGAGTTTATTCTGTATGAAACTCTTCAAGAATTCTTTCTTTTCTTTAGAGAGGGAGGTTTCTTAACCCTGCAGAAATCTATTCAGCTGTCAGGTTCCAAAGAATATCAAAACCACAGTATCCTTGGGTACTTATATGGCAGAAAAGTAAAATGTTAAGTACTCAATGCAGTAATGGAAAGAGTTGTTTTACCGGTGGGGTTTTCTGAGACAGCTCCCTGTTCAATCTGTCTGTGAAACTCTGTATTAGAGTGTTTCCTCCTGCTACAATCACACTGCCATAGAGACCCTAAAAAGAGAGAAAAAAACCAAACCTGGAGCTTTACCTTGGAAATCATTCTGAAAACAGCTCTTTCTCACAATAGGGAGGGGTGGCACGAGAATGTATAGTCAACAACAGCAAAGCAACAGTATTACCTCTCCCAATTCAATTTATTATTTAATCACTTAAAATATTGCAAGGCAGCTTAATATTAAACTACAAAAGGAAGGCAGAAGCCATATGTTCTACATGATTTCACTGAACAATTTCTACTCTGGAGAACCCTCAACCTGTACATCTCCTCTGTATGCAAATTGTTGAGCTTTTTACAGCTGATTGCAACCTCAAAAGAAAACCCCACAGCCCTGCAGCAGTTTTCTATCTCACTACTGCTGCAGTTGGTGAACACACACCATGGCCCAGCCCACTAAGCTCTCCTCACACACTGGTTAACAGAAAAAAAAGCTGAAAGAACTCTCATGCAATCTGTATCAATCTGACACCTGACAGCACATTAATTTTAAAAATAATGTTTTCCTTTAGAACTTCTCTTCTTTATAAATTCCATGTATGTTCTAAACATAACGATGCCTAAAAACTGAAGATAACACTCCAAGTTACAAACATAAATGCTTATCTGAAGCCAGTCCAATCCAAATTATGCAGTGCCAGCCACAAAATCTGTGCATCAGATTTTTAAATACGGGTAGAAACAGTAAGTAAAAGGATTTAGCATTTTGTAAAGACAAAACACTAATGGTACATATCCCTATATAGAAATACGTAATACTTACAGAATTATTCTAACATATTTATCAGTATCCTAGGAAATCACTGTTACTGTTCTAGTCCCAAAAACATGTATTGGCACAGAAATATCTATGCCTTAAAAGACTGCCTGGCTGAGTAGCACTTACCGGCCTGATATCTATATCACACATTCCAACGCTTGTTGTGACAACGTGGCTCACACCCAGCATCGTGTTACCAGATAAACCCTGCAGGAAAATCAGCAATCTACACATCACTGCTTCAAGAGAGCAAGGCATAGAAAAACCCTGAAAGAGCTGAATTTTACAAGTGTTACTGGAGAGGGAGCCAAGCATTTTGTTAGGGAAGGAATAAAAATACCCCTATTTTTCCAGTCAGCTCATCACCACCCAATTTGAACACTTCATCCTTCCCTTCCTCAGCCATCATTCGAGACAGGCAAATTCTACCCCCAGGAGAACCCCACAGTGCAAATACATCCAAATCACAGGATTAAAAACATTATACAAAAGAAAGCCATGTGACAGCCCAGTCATGCAGAGCCTTCCAATCTCAATTATCACAGTGGTTTTACCTTTACATTGGAAGGGTCAAACAATCCCTCAGGAATTTTCAGACGTTCAGCACCGAAGTCACAGTTGTAGCCATTGGGGAACTCGTAATGAACTGTTGGCATCTGTGCTGCCACCCTGGAGCATCAGACAGAAAGCAACACATTTTTAAAGTGCTCTCTAAACAGGATGTCAAGGTTTCTAAGCAGTGTTATGAACTATAGTTCCAATGCGAATACTGTGATTCATAAGACTTACACTTCCAATAATATTTATTATGATCTCATCTTGGAGCATCAAACAAAAAACTATCATGTGGGTATATGCAGTACTCCTACTTGCATAAATCATCCATTTTTAGATAAAACCTTCTTCCATAACAAAACCAGCCAACGGCAGTGAACAGGCTGAGCACCACACACACAACTGGTAACAGATTTTACAAATCTGTTAGTATTTGTAAATATAAATACTGAAAGTTGAAAGCAACATACTGTTCATCATAGGTTGAATCTGATACTTGGAGGACAGAAGCCTGGAAGTCCTGAATGACACACTGTGGAGTTAAAAATAACATGAATTTATATTAATTTTAATCTTCAGTTTTATAAAATTTATAGAATCAGTACTAACTTTTCAAAGATTATTCTCATTCTTCAAGAAAAAATGCTGATACACTTGCAAACAAAACTTATTTATGGAACGCTCAGGGAGGTGAGAGCAGCAGGAATGACCTACTTACATTACACATGTAGTTATGCCAAGACCTGGTGACCTGGGGCAACTTCTCTTTTCTCTTCCAATTTGCTGGTGATCCCTCACGGACTGCCTCCTGAGATTGTAGGGGACAAAGTCATCAGGTAAACATTTAAGCCTCTCCCCAAGACAACACTTACTAAATAAAGTTATTTTCCCACCTTTGAAGCAATCATATATGGAGGAATTATCTCTACGTTCATTTCCTGAAACAACTCCCGGCACTGCATAGTGATAAAGTCTCCTGCAAGTGGTGATTTTACAATACCTAGAAGGCAAAGAGGGGATCCAAAATAAAAACCAAAACAACTAACCTGGAAAGCATCCAAATCATGCAGGTTCTCCCAACTATTTGTTAGGGAACACTATTAGGGTTTTTCTCCTTTTTAAGGGGGCACAAAGATGTAAAAGCAGTAACAAAACTGTGCAAGCAGAAATCACTCTAATCACTTGATACTGCAGTGCTGTTATCCATGAAAGTTTATACCTTGCTGAAGTACATATCCATCATGCACTGGAATAGCAGTGGTGTGTGTTGCTCCACTATCCAAGATGAGACCTGTAGATCTCCCGTTAGCAAAACTAGTCAAAGTGATTAAGGAAAACATTGTAATTTTCACTTTAGAAAAGAAGTGCTGCCATACAATTAAATCATAACTAGGAATGAGGATCCCAACATGTTATTCCTTGCCTCTACAAAGGGATTTATCATTTTCCAGTGTGTACCATCTTTCTGTGAAGTGCACAATGTCATAGAGAGAGCAGCATTTAACTTCTATCTGTAAACTAACTCAAGCTTTGGAGGACAAGGGTGAAACTTCATGCCACTACTATGCAGCAAGCTCTAAGTACATCCCACTCATTTAGACTCGAAGCTGGAAACATATTATTAGTTAAAATAATTACAAATATTCTTCTTAAGGCTATGAAAACGTCAAGCTCTAATTACTGTATTTAGTAGTGTGGACACCACCATTTCAGGTCTGTAATATTCTTATACATAGTATACAATGGAAAAAAACATAATAAAAAAAAAGACTTTGACCCCAAGGACAGAGTCAGACTGGGAGAACGTCAAAAATTAGTTCTAATGCCTTAAGGTTCAGAAAATGCATTTCTTTACTTCCTCCCTGGATATTTATGGGAAAAATCAATTTTAAGAAAGTTAGGCATGCTGTTATACTTGGAATTGCCTAGAAAAAGTTTACCATAATTTCCTGGGGGGAAGAAACTAAAACCATGCAGTGAAACATTTCAAAGGATACGCTGTCAGAACAGCAGTTTTACACAAGAAAAAGGCCGGGATGTTGTAGTGTTCAAACATCAATTCCGTCAGTTTCTCACGCTTTGCCCTGGTATTCCACTAAGAAATAATAAACCCAAACCACAAGGAAGTGACCAAAAGGAAACTGTGTTTGCACACTAACAGATTACTAACACAATAAAGAAGTTATTAAAAAAACTCCAGCCACAGTTTCCAATCATACCAAAATTCTACATAAATGCATTTCTAGTAATTTACTTCTTTAGAACATTTTTCATTCCATTTATACTACAACACATCAATATTTATCTGTCACACAAAAGTGCTTCACACCTTTCATGTTACAATACATTTCTACACTTCTGCAGCTTTCAGTGTCAGGTTCCCAAAGAACTCTCTAAAGCAAGCACCCTGCCTTTTACAAGGGGGAAGATACATGAAGGAACTTGCCCAGTGGGAAGAAAAATAAATCCAGACTTTCCAGTTCCCAAAGTACCTTTCTACAGTTCTACTGTAGTTGTGATTAAGCCAGGATATATCTGAAATATTCAGCACATTACTGAAAACGTGAAGTTTTTTCCAAGCCAATAGAAGAAAGTAAGATGAGGTTTTTAAGGAGAATTTCAATGGGAATGTCTCTATTCAGACACCCACTGAGCCATCAAACAGCCACTGCAAACTCATCCACACTCCACAAGCTGTGATTCAACACAAGGGAACAATGAAATTCAACAAAATCCTTTTCATAAGGTTTTTTAAAGAAAGGCATCACTTGTGTATGGCACGTCTACCTTTTCTACTCTGACTTCAAGATCTGCCTTCAAATGCTGAGCATTTTAAAATGACAGAAACCTTGTCCAGATTTTCCCAGAAATGTGTATTCATCCACTTCAGCTGCCTTACAGGACCACTTACACAATCTAAGACAGAAAAATTAAAACTTCTCCATTATAAATATTATTCTGTGTCACTTAATATTATTTGTAAAGCTGAATGAAGCAAGATTTTTATGGCATTTTATTAAGTGTAACTTAATATATAAGACATCCAAACATCTTTTTTCTTTTTATTCTAGACAGCAAAATTTCTTTTTTTAACTTTTGGCTTCTTTTCAGCAAGTGAAAAACAATAGCATATTGTAAATACTTTCTAATACAACTCATACGAACTATTTCAAATTGAGGGTTTTCCAGAAGCTGTCCAAGTTTTGTAAAATTGTCATTTCTGTAGCAAAGTTTTAGCACTTGTCACCTACAAGCCATTGTCAGCCTTCTCTAGGACTAATGTTTACAGAGTTATCAAAAACACTTATCAAAATGCACAGCTGCTTTTACTCACTGGTGCTTCAGACATAAGGACAGGATGCAAACTTGCTTCAGATTTAATATGCATCTTGTAAGTGTGATCCAAAATTGCCTGGAAACTATCCCAGTCTTCAACTATAAGAACATTGAGACAAACAGGTTAGTTACTTCTAAGTTTTGTTTCATTTCATAAATACATAAAGACTTTCCAATTTTTCCAATTTAGTTTTTTGCATAGAGCTCTTCAGTTAAAAGCTGTCCTCAGCAGACACACACCTCCTCTAACAGATATGTAGAATTCTCTTCCTCCACAACCACCATGACTTCAACAATTATGCTGAAAGCCACTAACAGTGAAAACCAACCACATCTCCATGCAATTTGTAAAGCAGGAATCTGTTCTGACAGCCTCTGTTGCTGTACAGAACATCTGTCAACACGATCATAACTCCCTGCAGCCTGGCAATGCTATTTTAAAATCAGATAGAAAAAGACAAGAGCGCCATACTCATTCCATTTTTTAGAGGTGAAATGGCTTCCATATTCTCCCTTGGAACTCTCAGGGCATTAGTGTCTATGTAGTAAGTTGGGCCCCCTTGTTTGCCTTTGTCACCATCTATCTCCATCAGAGTGCTGCCATTGTCCCTTTCTAGCACCACACCAATGGCTGTTGGAAAATCCACCTGCAAGGCAAGAGGCAAGCAGCACATAAAGATCAGTAATGTTCTGCAAGTTGGTGTTTTTCTCATAAATTCAGAAGTTGCTTTATACAATACAGTCAGAACAAACCCCAATGTATTCAGTAGAGTTGTAACTCGCAAAGAAGACTTTTTAAGGCATTAATTAATGTTGAATTCCCATCGAGGCACAGATTCTCTCACCTTTGGGCAGTCCTCGCCTGCATAGCCTGCTCTCACTGTGTACGAGCCAATGTCAAAAACCAGAGCCCCAACTTCATCTGAAAAGATTGTTAATAAAGAATGGTTATTACACTCTTCTGCAACCCTGACCTTTCCCTGCCCACTACCTGCTTTAATGGGAAATCAAGACAAGCAAACCAAGGGATATTTTACAAAGCAAGGACAAACTTCCCCGTTCAGAACTCCTACTACCAGAGCTATTGGAAAACTGCAGACAGGCTTTAACTGAGGCATTGCAATCCCTCCGTTTGGCGTAAGGAAGAGAATTTCAGTAGAAGAGGGAAAACGTAGTAGCAGCTAAATGGATCGCGAGACAAAACTTTCAAGAAGTTCTAATTTTACAGTCAAACGGAGCCAGGCGAGCCCAGAGGCCCCGCGGGTGATGAGGATGAGGAAGGTGGGACTGAAAACATCAGCCGTGTGAGGGAAGGGGTCAGAGCGCCCATCCCTACGGGCCCGATCCCTGCTGATCTCTGCACATCCTAAAGGAAAGCTGTCGGAAAGGATCGGCTGTCACAGGGGGTGTGCACAGGGGCTCGGGGGAACCACACCCGGCTCCCAAAGTGCGGGGACCTTCTCCGGACCTTGGCACGGCGGATCCTGCCCAAGGCCGCGGTGCGAGCGGTCCCCGGCGGAGGCACCTCGGGGCCGCCAAGGACATAAACGACATAAACAATATAAACAAGGCCCGCCGCCTCCTCCTCCTCCTCACGCGTGGGACACGGAGGGGCCGCGGCAGCGCCGGGCCGGGCTGAGGGAGGCGGGAAGCGGCCGCCGGGGCCGCACGCGCCGCCTCGCGGGGCGGGGGAGGGGAGGGCGGCGCCGGACTCACCTCCCCCGTACACGCCGCCGCTCATGGCTGCCGCTGGGCCCGGCCCCGCCGTCCGCCGTGCCCGCGCCGCGCCGCCCGGCCCCGCTCCCCCGCCTGCCCCGGTGTCCGCGGGCCCCGAGCTCCCCGCCCGCTCCTCTCGCCGCCGACCCAGCAACAAAAGCGCCCCGGCCACGCTCCCCGCCCGCGGCGCGGCCCGACCCGCAGCGCCGTCGCCCGCCCGCCAATGGCAGCGCCACGCGGGCAGAACCGGCCAATCGCGACCGGCGGGAGGCGGGGCCTTGCCGCGGACAGCCAATCCTGAAGCCGGACGCGGAGGGCGGGCAGGCGAGGGAGTGCAGGGCGGGGGGGCGATGTGAGGGGAGCCGCGGCGGGAGGGGACGGGGAGAGCGCAGAGGAAGCGGGCGGTGAGAGGTGCGGGGCAGGTGAACTGGGGACCGTGAGAGGAATCACAGAATGGTTCAGGTGGGAAGGGACCGCAGTGGATCCTCTGGTCGCACTTCCCAGCGCCAGCAGGGTCGTCCCAGAGCACGTGGCACAGGATTGCGTCCAGAGGGTTCTGGGGTATCTCCAGTAAGGGCGACTCCACATCTTCTATGGGCAGCCGTTCTAGTGAGCGGTCACTGCACAGGAAAGTTCTTTCTCATGTTCAGGTGGAACTTCCTGTTCATCAGTTTCTGCCCGTTGTCTCTTTTTCTATTGCTCAGCTCCACCTGAGAAGGGCCTGATCCATCCTTTGCTGACATTATTGAGGTCACCTCCTCCCGAGGCTGAGGAGGCTCTGCTCCCTCAGCTTCTCCTCATGAAACACTCCAGTCCCTTCTTCATCCTCTGCTAAGGAGCTCCAGGAGCTCCCTGTCCTCTTGTATTGAGCCCAGAACTGGACATGGCGGAGGCTGCCAGGTTTGCTGGAGTGGGGAGACGTGGCTTGTGAATCCTGAGGGCTGGCAGGGTGAATTTGCTGCCGCGTGAGGAGTGAGCATCGAGCCGCTGCTCCTGGGCCCTCCCCAGTTCCACCTGACAGGAGGCTGTAACCTGGTGGGATCAGCCTGTTCTGGGAGGACCAGAGGATATAATGTCAAACTGTGCCAGGCACAGGTTAGACTCAATCTCAGAGATCTTTTCTAACCTAACTGATTCTGTGATTCATTCCCCTGCTGCTGTCAATGCTCTGTTGGGCTCTTCCACTGAAATAAAAAGCTTTTGAAGCCTGTCTTGATAGCCCTGCCTCGTGTGGTTCCTTTCTTGCTTGGGGCAGAGCCCTTGGTCTCCAGGGCTGGTGTGTCTCGGAGCTGGGCAGTTCAGCTGCAAGTTTTCCAGCTGAACTTGTAGTTAGGATTTCACATCGCCTTGTTTGGTGTCAGAGCGCCCAGCCAAACCTGGTGTTCCGCCAGGACAGCCAGAGATGGGTCACTGTAAAGCTGCAGGAATTAAAGAAAACAAAAGAAAGACCTCAGGCCTAACCAGCAGTTAGCATTAGAGAAAACTAAAATTTTAACTGGAGAACAAGGGAATTTGCTTAAAGAGCAAGTGTTCCTGGTGTGCAACTTTTTGAATTTTTATGTGAGGTGGGTGTTTTTGGAGGGGATGGGAAGCTGTGTGTTCTTTTAAAGTTTACCTAAGATATATAGCTTGTTTTTGTAATACTGTAGCAAGGATCTTCAAGTAATTAGATTTAGTCTTCTTAATAAAATATTTTACTTTACATTTACATTTGACTATAAATCTTTGGATAGTATAATGAACAATCTTAATAGCACCTAATTATTGGACTATAAATGATAAAAAGATGTATTTTCACCATAAAACAAAAATTTATGGTGTGAGCTCGCTGTGTCTTGGATAGGGAGTTCAGAATTTCCTACAAAACTTTAAGTTTTTTTCCTAACCTGTGATTTGAGTTTCAGTTATACCTCCCTAGTTACACGAATTTAATCAGGGAGATAAAACTGACATTTGGTGTACCCAGTAGTTTTGTTCTGGAAGCTGAATGAATTAGCTTGTTAAAGCTGTTGAGAATTTAATAAATCACTACAAATCTCAGGAAACTTTCTGCTGGTGAAGAGGACAAGCAGCCTAGATGTGTGAGTTTGTTCTGCAGCTCCTAAGATGCTGCAGTTAACACTGGGCTTGTGAACAGCAATCCCCCTTTAAGGGAGAGGGGTGTCAAAACATAGGAAAAGTAGTAAAATCCAGCAGTCCCAAGGGACAACCACTTGAGTTGGGTTTTTTAAAGCACAATTATGACAGTACAAGGAGATTATTTGATTTACTAACTCTCAAGGACAAGGAACTTAATTTGACACATAGTTTGAGTCTCTGTTTCTTTAAGGAGCAAACGTCATAATTTTATCACGCAATTAAGAAATTGTTTTATAATTTATACTACAATACAACTACAACATATAGATGCTAACATTAGAAAGATAAATCCTGCTGTTTCATTAACTGTACATCCTGAAGCCAGTGCACCTTCATTTTGTGTTATGAAATATTTTCAAGTGAGTATGTTATCATGATTTCCAGTATGTGGCACTAATACTCAAGGCATAGTTCTTTGAGGAGGAGGAATTAATTGCAGATGGGAAAAGCAGTTCAGAAAATTTGGAATTACCATGCCAGAGGTTCTTCATTTAGCTCCTTCTTGTGCTTTATTTTGCAGTGATGATTCCTTGTGTTCATGTGATAAGTGACACTTTTAAGCCAGACCCTGCTCTCTGCACAGCAGCTGCTTGTGACTGGTCTGCAAGACAGAAACCAACACAGCATCCTGCTGCTTTAGTTTTCTTCAGTATTTCTTCAACACAAGAAGAAAGAAGATTTCCACACCCTGGAAATCATGTTGGTGTCTAGAACCCTCAGGATTTGATAGCCATAAGGAACAAAACCAAATCCATGCAATTCACAAGAAATCTGGAGTATAAGGGGAAGGAAATATAGACTGACAGCTCTCTAGGTCCCTCTTTTGTTTTCCTTGTACTGTTCCAAGTGTGTCCATGCAGGGAAAGTGTGCAGGGCATCACCACTGTGGTTTGACAAGGCTCTGCAGTGACTTTGCTTTGCAGCCGGTGGATAACCCTACACTGTTCCATGCACAAGAGAAATAGACTTGAGGCATCTGTTTTCAGCAGAGTCTAACCTGACTTATAGAGTTTCAGATTATTTCAGTGAACTCCTGCATATCATCCTACGTTTGCATAAGAGCAGGTGAAACCTGTAGTTTTGCTGCCACTTTCCATAATGAACTGAAATATTTTGAGGTATTTTAATAATTTTTGCTTCGTTTCATCAGAAGAAAGGATTGTAAAATCAAGGTAGATAGGAACAATAACTGTATTTTATCTAGGTTCCCATATTGGTACAAATAGCCATAATATCTTGGCAGGAGTTGTGGATGCAGGTGTAACACAAACCATGTGCTTTTCATGGGAATATCACATACTGATTTACTGTATCTGACATTATATTGTAATCCTAGTGCCAGACACTGACATAAATTGTCCATGGCAATAAAGAGAGGAATCATTTAAAAGTGAGGCATGAAACAAGGCATCAAATTATGATGCTAACTCATAGGCAAAAATTAATTCCATCAGTGATAATCTGGAGAAACAGAAGTTTCCTAATTATTGCTTTGAGATTTTTAAGGCTTCATTGTTTCAAGCAAGTTCATTCACCTTTTTGGTGACATAAAGCGATGTAGAAAGTAATGTACATGTCAAGACAAAACTGAACAGAATGATTTTTTTGTTTCTCAACAAGCAGCACTTCCCCATGGGGTGGCTGATGGCCTGTTGCTTTTGAGCTGTGCCATACAACTGCCAGCCAGTCTCCCAGGCTGCAGTGCCAGCAGACTGCCTGGGACAATGGCTTATTCATCATGTCTGGGTTCCTCCTTGTTTCTTCATTGCAAAATGCATGTTAAAGGTTTTATTTTTCCTATTTTCGGATGAGGTCTTAAATGTTTATTTGAACTAGGAAAGCATCTGTAGATGAAAAAGCAAAATAATAATTAATACTTATTCACTCAATAACTTTGTATGACCTCTCAGCTTTCCACTTTGCTAAAGTACTTGGGTGCTTTGTCCATTTAAATCCTCCCCTTCCTCAGGGAGGCTGAATATCATTCTCCTGCAGAAAATGAGCAAGAACAGAAATTAAATGCTGAACCTCACTAAGGAGCCTCAACACTGGCACAATGACTTTTAGGTTCTTATCTCAGACTGAAGTCCAAGCACTGAATTCTGTTTCATATAAAATGGACTAAAGACAGACACACCTTAAACTTGGATGATCACTGTAGAGGCTGTTTGGTTCTTACCAATTGAAAATTCTGAGGAAAGGAGATGTGTCTGAAATCTCTCTGTGACTCCAGCAAGGCAGTCCTGAGGCTATATGTTCCAGAATCTTCTTTTGGAGCTGGTGTGTTTAACTGGTTCTGCAAAAGAGCCGTGACTCACTCTTATTGTAGAACATGACTGAAGGAAGAGGTGATGGTGCTTGCCATTAATGCACAGTTAACTTTCCCTCACCAATGGATGGCCTGACTCAATTTCAGCAGAGAGCATGCTGAGCTTCCATCTGACTGCCTGGAGTGGTAGTGACTAGGATATGCTGGAGCATAGGGGGAAAACCATCTAATAACAGAACTACTTGATAGTTCTGTACTGTAAGTGGTTCCTGGGAAACCACATTAGAGGCCTCCAGACCCTTTCATTGTTTAGATCAGGCAGAGTAAGGAATCACAGAGCCAGGTTTGATCAGCAATGTACAGCAATGCTGGCCTGGAACTGGTTCTTGAGGTAATTGGTCTTTTGGACTGAGCTGGCCCTGGCCAGAACTGAAGTGTGCCTGTATTGCCCTTCTCAAATGAGTCTCCTGTGCACATATGTCTCACTTGGCTCAGCCCTGTCAGAACTCACTGTTTCAGGCTTACTCTTACAGCTCTGTAGTCGCTTTGGATTCTTGCAGGGCTTATTTTCTTGGCAGCTGGGCCAACCCTGACCTGACTCAGTACCTCTCAGCTGCAGAAACAAAGCTCCTTACAGCTGGGAACCAGCTTAGCCTGACAAACAGAAGATCTTTGTGTCACCTGAGCCCTGCCATTAAAGAGGGCATTGATCCCCTGCCCTCCCCACTGTGGCAGTGGCGATGTGGCTGTGAGAGCTGAGCAGGTAACATGGAGCACTGATCTGCTCCCTGGCCAGATGCAGCATGGCAAGGTGCACAGCCCTGCTCCTGGCTTTCCAGGAGGTGCTGCCGTGCCTCTGTAGCATTTTCAGACTGTGGTGCTGTGTGGAGACTCTGTGGGTGATATGAGGCAGTGTGGGGAGCAGAGCTGCAGGGGTGTGCTCACCACTGACCCTACAGACCTGGTGACACGTTTTGTGTCACCAACAGGCTTGGAATCTTGGTCTGGTTTACTTTAGAAAGCTGTTTGCACTTGGCATCAGGAAATGTTTGTTGTGCAGGAGAGGTGTTGGTGTAGCCACATTTGTCCTGTGTGCTCTGCCACCAGGAGAGGGCTCAGGCAAAGCAGGGGCAGAGACACTGGCAATCCACAAAGTGCTGCAGGGTTTGGAATACAAGTGAGAGCAGCATTATTTCTGCTGGGCTTCAAAAACCAAAGTATTGGCTTGGGGGTTTAGATTTATGTATTACTGTATCACCAAATAAATATATATATTGTTGTAAACTAAATTATTAAACAGCAGTGAGGAAAAACAACAGTGCATTTGCTGGATGGGCATGTTTGCAAAGTGATTGTCCCTTCTTTCTTGAATTCATTCATGTCATTACTGTGACAAGTAGGTACTCTGTCATCCAAAATGAGCATGTAGAGCAATGCAGTTGCATTGCAGCAAAAAGTCTGATGAGAAAAGGGTTTGTTTCTATTAAGAATTACCGGTTTATAGAGGGAAGCTTCAGATTGCAGTGCTTTATCTGAATATTTATTCACAAAAGATCTATCATAGGGCAGTCATGCTACAGCTGTTCAAAAGTGTCAGCTGCTGAATTACAGCCTCAACACACATCTGCATTATTATGCTCCATTTTGAAAAGTATTGGGATGGTATATATAAGATCTTTGCATTTGTTGATGTTTATTGTTTGATGATTTGAAATTGCTTTAACAGATACGTTCATGGCATATTTTATGACTAATGTAAGAATCCTGACTTTTATATCACATGCACATTTGTAATTCCTTTGTCTTCTGCTTATGTGGTTATTTTGGAGACTGATTCTTCTCTCTTACCACACTGACACAGTGTCTTTTATTTCAGTACAGCAAAACTGTGTGCATCAGGCTCAAGACATCTTCCTTGCAAGTGAAATGGAGAGGAATGAGTGCTTCCAAGTGTTATCAGAAAAAGATGTGGTACAGTGGAGAACCTGATCAGATCTGCTGATGATGGATTTTCCTTGAGTCCTGATATGTCAGCTTACATGGGTGGGTAGCCTTCATTATTTACTCCTATATATGAGAATTAGGTGTGGCATAGAGAATCCTGGCTAGGAGGGTGCTCAGGGATGTTCTTTCTCACAGGGCATAAACAGCATATAAAAGCACCACTCCATGAAAAGCTTGGTATTTTGTATTTATTAATTGCTTGATTTCATTGACCAATCAAGAAAAATAGAGGTAAACAGTCTAGCACTGTGGATGCTTACAGTAGGGAGACTTGATGTAAGCAAGTCTCAGGTATTTTTGAACCAGTGGTTTAGGAAACTGGGCTCATGCTACCCTTTTGATTGCTTCCACAAATTATAAAGTTGCAGCATAAGCTGCATTATATTAGCTGGCAACAGTTCATCCATGTAGAACACAGCCTGCATGAGTATCTTTATCCTAGTAAAAGCTTTGATCAGAAATTTTTGCTTTTTTGAGACACACAAAAGAATCTAAACATGAAACAAAACTGGAGGAAGCCAGGCCTTTTAAGCTGTAATTCCCAGAAGCTGCTTACTTTCAATGGTTTGTTTAGATGTGCCTTAATCAAAGCTGCAGACACTGTTTCTCTACATGTGTACAAGTGCTTTTAGGCTCACCAGTGCCAGCACAGGGAGAGCCAGTGCTGGGCACCTCAGATCTGCTGCTCACTGTGAGTTGCAGTGCAAGCTGTGAGGATCCCGAGGCTGCAGCACCTCTCAGGACTGTGGTTTGGTTGGCTGGGTTGGCCAATCTGAACCAGCACTGAATTGTGCCCTTTAGGTTGTGAAATAATCTTAACCAAAGACTCTGCAGGTGTCACCTGCTCAGGTGACCTTGCCCCTGTGCTCTGTTGGGATGATGGGGCTTGCTGTTGTCCCCTCTGGTCAGGACTGCTCCAGTGTTCCTGCCCTAGCATTCCCCTTCACAGTGATTGTCACCCACTGGAGTATTTTAGCACAGGGTTTATGGGGTCAGCAGAGGTGGGTCTGGGTCACTGAGGTGCTGGATGACAAATGCAGGAACTGGGAAAAATATGGAGTCATCCTGTGCTTGGATGGATCTGTTTTAAAATGCAAACTGTGTGCATGGATTCGATTAAAATGGGGTAGTGAAGGATACTGCTTTACAGCACTGTGTTCCTGTTCAGATGTTTGCATTTTCTGAAAGTTAGTACTTGCTATTCCTTAGTTTATCTCGCTGAATTTCACTGTAATAATGTTTCCAGATAAAGCTACATTGTGCGAAAGCCAGAGAATGCTAAAAAGCTGTAATTTCTCCTCCTAAGGAATGTTGTTATCTTTCAGCATGAACACCCTTGACATCAGCTGGTGTTGCTGCAATATTGCTAATGGAGAAGTGCAAGGACACTAATAATGGGTTTGGCATCATCTGGCAAGGCACACGTGTGTCCTTCTTCTAGAAGGACAGAGAAGGAAAAAGAATATATTGTCCTTACTCAAGAGGGTATTGTTCAGAATCATATCTATAGCCTGGGAAACAAACATCATCATTCTCCCCTTTGATGTTTACATGACATGACAGTGTAAGGGCTTCTGGAGAGATAATATGTTCTGATAGGTTTGGGATTTTTTCTGTAACTCTGTGGCATAAAGGACATTGAGCCTGCTAAGCCTGAACTTATTTTTTTTCCAGCTAAAAACCAGACTGGAGTGGACACACCTAAGAGAAAAGACAGAATTTGGAAAGCGTGGAGAAAGTGTGATTGTCCTTTACACCGGGTCACTACAGGCATAGTTAAGTGAATGGATTCTGCACAGGATGCATTTCACAAGCATTTAAACAGTTGAGCCAGAAAAATGCTGAAAACTTTTAATTCCCACTCACTTGAGTGAGCTGATCCTTTTCTGTGATGAATCACTTAAAATCAGTAATAATTTACTTACAGAGTGATTCCTGTCTCCAGTCTTTTTTAACATACTGATGAATTTTTAATTTAATTTGCTAATGTGTTGGCAAATTATACCAGTGTATAGAAAGGGTCCTTTAAGGACTGGCAACCCTTTCTTAATTTGTGCCTCTCCCTAAGACTCCATTAAAAACTCTTTTTTCTTCCCCATCTCCCCACTCATTGGCTGGATTTGTCCCTCTTGTGCTGCCCAGAACATTCACATGAGTCAGTCTCACATGCTCAGACAAAGGCAAATTGACAGGCCTGAATATGATCTGAAAATATGAGGGTTTTGTTAAGACCATCAAACACAGAAATCTCTGTGCAATCTGTGTTGCAAAAACACACAAAGTTTTTGTATATTTCAATATTTTTGGTCCTACATTTACTAACATTTCATACTATATATTTCCATGGCAGACCACATTTGTTCTTACAAAAGCAACTTTGGGAGCACCAATGGTAGGAGTTTTGTTTAGTTTTGGTAATGAGTGGCAGGTTGGTGGAAAGTTTGTAGTTGGATCTCAATTTCAGCAAAGTGTAATTGTAAAAAAATGAGAAGCTTAGATTTGGACCATCAGGGTGAAGATTTATGGGAACATAGAGCTTTCATTGGTCCTGCACAAATGGCTAAACTTTGCTTTCTGTGGTTTCTAAACACAAAGTAATCCTTGTCCTCCTCTCAGGAAAAAGATGTAATATCAGAGATAATGTTACACTGAGATTTCACTTTGCTCAGACCAAGATATGTGTCAATTACAGCCCAGCAGTACATTTGCTAGTATGATGTTGCCAGAGTTTAAATAATTAAAAATGAGTTGTCTTCAGCAAATAAATAAAGTACACCTAATGGATCATTATGGAATATCCTTTCTGTTCATTACTTTATTGGTTATAAAACTCAGTCACTTCCAATGGCTCATTCAGGCTTTTTGGAAAATTGTCATGATACAAGTGTAACACCTTCCTCCTGACTGCAATGGAGTAGTAGATTTGGAAAATAACAATCTGAATTGCAGTGACTGCTAACTTTTACTCTATAAAACTGTAACTAATTGAATTTAGGCAGCCAGGGACAGAAATATCCTCGTGGAAGCTGCTGGTTACTTCCATTTCAATTCAGGTTTGGAGCAGGGCAGAGTTTAAATACATCTAATGTGTTTTCATCAGTTCAACGGGAAACTCAGTTGTCATGGTAGAGCCATTTCCATCCAACTTTTACATAATAGCTAAGTGGTTAGAGCAGCCACCTCACCTCACTTACTTCTTCAGTTCTTATTTCAGAGAATTGTGCCCTTTCCTTTAGGTTATGAAATTATCTGAATGCTAATGCTCTCCAGTATGCTCTTGGAAAGTTGCTTTTTTGCACATTTAGGAATGCAGAAATCTGAGGTCTAAAGAAGAGCAAGGAGAAGGATGCCTGATCCTGGATTGTAATTGGTAACACATTCAAGCAGGGGTGGAAGATGCTTTTCTTGAGTTTTGTACCCAGAATTCCTTCAGTTTTACTGAATTGTAGAGTGATGCAGATGCTAAACAATCTCAAAGCAGATTTCTTTTTTAACTTACTTGTGCTTTTTAAAATCTAATTGTGGAAGAAGTAACCACACCCAAATTCATCTTGCTGTGTGACAGACAGCTCATCATATGATCAAATTCACTGTGACCATTCTGGGCAAAAATAGCAAAATGCTTTTTATTTTGTCCCCTGGTGTTTGGCTAGAGCTACATCTTCTTTAGGCACAATTACCAGTAACACTGAATACAATGGCTAATGTTTTAATGACATAAACATGGGAACTCTTGTACAATTTTTACAAATGAATTGTTAGGGAAAAATGAGGGTATGAGACATAAAGGGAATAAATATAATAATAGGTAACTTTATGTAGCAACAAATAAGGTGAAAAGGAATAATGAAAAGTACATCCACCCTTGTCTGAATATCACTGTGAGCTATTTTAATGGGAAATTTAAACAGAATTGAAGAAATAAAAGAGAATAAACGCAGTGTCTGAATTATTAAAATAATCAACCCCCAATTTGCTTCAATTAAATACTTAGAGATGCTCCGAATGTTTTGATTAAGAAAAAAATTAGAAAGTTTCTTATTCACCTCAGCAGGCAGCTCTGCAAAATGGAAGGTCCCTGTGCTCCTCTGAAGCCATTTAATGCATATGTGAGCATGGATTCCCAGAACTATCTATAATGCATATAGTGCTTTCTTCTCTCAGTGGCTTTTTTTCCCACTCTCTTTACGTCATTTGCCATTTGTGAGGGTTGCCAGGGTAATGACCAATCATCCCTGGAGAGATGCCTGCTAGTAAGGACAACATAGGCTTTCTCTTTTTTGGTATTCTGCAGTATGTATTTGAGAGCTATTCTAGCATCGAGATTGCAGAACTTTTGTTTAGTTAGCAGGGAGGGAAAGTTTACAGAGTATGAAATAACAGTTTACAACTATTGAGGTAAGTGAGGAATTTTCTGTTTTATTAACTGTCCTGTCTGGATTTATTCAAAGCATTGAGCATCATTACTTTATTTGTTGTTGTTGTTGTTGTTGTTGTTGTTGTTGTTGTTGTTGTTGTTGTTGTTGTTGTTGTTGTTGTTGTTGTTGTTATACATGTAGCTGACCTTGAAATTAGAGAGGTTTTGCCTAATGTGAACAATGAAATCTTAGTATTGCTGCATATACAGGAGAGCAGGATTTTATTCTCTTTGTAATTATGAACCCCACAGCCTCTCTCAGCACTGCAATCACCATATACATCCACTCATCCCCAAAATATTTTCGGAAGAATTAATTAAAAATAAGAAACCCACAGAGTGTTGTAATGCAGATTTCAGAGCATGAAGTGTGGCTGCCTCTCAGGCAAATGGGAAGTTCTGGATACTCTTCATTGTGCTGTATGTGTGTATTAGGCCACATCAGCTGGGAACTGAAAATCCAGAAAGGAGTCCTGTCCCATAGGGGGCTGAAGATGTTGAACTCCTGTTTGTTTTTAAATGTTGTCTCTTGAATAGCCACTTGCAGGCTCACAGGTGACTCTTTGGTCAGCTATGGACAATGACAAAATAGAGCCTTCAGGCTGCAAACCTTTTTTCTGGCACTGGGATCAGTAGTGTAAGCTGATGGTGGTCATTGCCTCACAGAATGGGCCCAGATTTTGTTCTTTTGCACAAGAGGGCACCTAAACAATACATGAGAAAGGAGGCAAAAAAAGTCTATTCAGATGTTCCCAATGACCTCAGAAGTTTCTGTGAAGTGTTTACGTGTAATCTGGGTTGTGAGGGATGTGACTGAAGTGGTTGGTTTGGGATGGTTTCATTTGGTTTTTGTTGTTGCTGTTTTAAATGACCCTCCTTAGAATTCCTCTGGCACAGTTCCTTGTTTGTGTGATGGTTCCTGGGAGAGAAGGACAATTGATGAGGTGGTTGTATTGTTTTTCTGTAGAATTTGCAATGTATCAAAGTTCAAATTAGTAACTGCCTAATCAGAATTACTGTTTGCTGCTTAATATATGTGCACCTACACATGTGCTTCACATCCTGGCAATCTCACCTTTCCTGATGGGCATGGTATATATAAACCAGAATAAAGCATATATTTATTTTACTCTATTTTCTGCTTACTGCACATATATAAAGAGTGTCATTTTGGCTCACCTTTTCCCCAGTAGAAAAATATATTGGGGCACTTAATTTAGCATGGTAAATTCCAGTTGCTAAATCTTAGGTATTGCTATGTGTTCAGATGTGTTTGTGATAGCTTTGCATTATCAAAACAACTGGAGCGCAGCAGTGAGACTGGATGTGTATATGTGAGAGAGAGAAGAGAATTCAGAGTGACAATTTTAAAAGTCTGAGATGAAAATGATCTTTTCATCAGGCTGTTGAGAAAATATGTTTATTCAGAAAGTTTCCCCTTTCTAAAAATTGTTGCTGTTTTTTGACATCTGTGTGCTGGATATCACTTTTAAGCAGTTTAGGATATGAATAATATTAAATGCTTGCACTGTAGAGGAAAAAATCAGTAAGTTCAAAGAAAATTTATTGTTATCTGATGTTTATCAGCATTCCATATGATTCCACTATTTATAGTAATCTGGGAAGTAGAGCCTCAAAATGATAGTTTTGTATTATTCTAGGTGGTGTCTTTTGACAGAGAAATAACATGATGACATTTAGATAAGACAGGTTATTAGGAAAGTAGGTCTTCAAATGAGAGATTCAGAGGTAAACCTTCCTGGAGAAGATGGTGGTAACAAGCCTCAGTCTTTATTTTTCTGTCCACCTTTCCTGTGTCTATCTGCTTCACCACCTCTCCTTCCAACTTGAAAATGCTCCATAGATGTATTGTGCAGAGAATAACTGCCAGTAATTCGGGCAAGGTATCTGTGATCCTGAGGAGAGGAATAATTAACAGCACAAAGTGATCCACTGACAAAGTGGATCCTTCAGACCAGGATGGGAAAGTATGGCACAGGCTGAAAACCAAGGAGATGCTCATGAAAGGGGGGACATGTCAGGGTGGCAAATGAGAAGCCAAAAGGAGAAATCTCTCCAGGAAAGACTGAGACAGGCTGGATAAGTTCAAGAATGTCTAAAACCATTCAGTAGCCCAATCTCCTTATCCCTTGAGAAACAGAAGGCAAAAACTAAATGAAAGTGAATAGTCATTGAGGGAGCAATAGTTCCTAAACACAGTGTATGACAAAGCAAATCACTGTTGATAACAGGATTGGTGCTATCTCTGCTCTGGACAGCTCAGCCTGAACTGTGGCCTTGCTGTCGGAGGTCAGTTCTCCTGACCTGATGGATTATTTTATCTGGTAGACATCAGCTCTCCATGATCTGGAATAGATTACATTGTTGGTTGGTTGGTTTGTAGTTTTTTTTAATGAGCAGTATCTCTCTGGATCTATATCTCACAGGAATACTGTGAGTTTTAATTTGTGACTGTAGTGGTTAGTGAGAACATCAGATGAAAAATTTACTAATTTATTTTTATCAAACCAAAGCCTTATGATTTTGCATTTTGTTATCACTGTTTGGCATCCAGGTTCTTATTTCATTACCTGGGCCTGACTGTCCACTGCTATGAGTAAGCACAGCTCTGTTGCTTCTGGGATCTGGTGATGTAACTCCAAAACTCGGGTGTGAAATCATGGTGTGTGTGTTTTCAGAGCATTAGAGAATAATTTAATTGCATGAACTTAGTTAAAGTGGCCCCAAAAGGCACAGAATAGTTGCAATGTAAATGTCTCATTTTGAACTGTCAGTTACTGGTATTTTTGAAAAAAGAGTGGTGAAAATGTGCTTCATCATCCAAAACTGCCATTCAGGAGCACAACAAAGGCATGCAGGAGGAAAGTTACTGCTGCTTGCCCAGCAGTATGCATAGTTAGGAAAGGCTGAAATTTGGAAAGTGTTACAGCATTTCCAACGTGTCTTTTAAAGTGTGTGGTAAGGTTCACTTTGAGCAAGTACTGAAAGAGAAAATGTCTTGTGGTTTAAAACAGAAGTGGTTGATAGAAGATGGGCATTTTAGAGCACTTGACTCAAAGCTTCCAATTTATAATTTTAGTCCTATTTTCCAAGTATTTAACTTGAGTTTCATTGCACATCCACAGGCTCTTAAGTTTCAGAGAGATGCTTTTGAACATTACATCACTTATTGCTGAATTGTTATGTAGCTGCTGTGTGATGCCAGACAAGTCCATTAAACACTTTAGGGCTTGTTTCCTCCCCTGTGTGAACTGGGGATTAGTAGTATTTACCTTATAAGACTATGGGTATTTCACTTATTCTTTATGTAGTGTTTTGAGTAGCCATGTTGTTCAAGGCCTAGTTACTTAGATATGCAAAGTACTGCAGCAAGAGCCCTGTGAGACCCCCCAGTTCATCCTGTTTTTCTGTTGTAGTTACAAGGTCAAGTTGAAATAATCCCCATGATTATAAGAGCTTGTATGAAAAAACTTTCCTGGAGAGCAACATCTGTTATCTGGTGGTAATAGTGATTCAAAGGAGCTCTTTGGGAGGAGAATTCAGTCTGTCTCACATGAAGAGGATGACTCAGTAATTCACATTGGGAAAGAGAAACATTCTGCAGGCCTCCCAAATGTGATTCTGGAGACTCATTACATGCATTATTGTGTGCTTTTGTGAAGCTCCTGACACAGAGCAATGTGAATGGCTTCTGGCAGCCACAGCCCTGCCTCCAGCAGCAGGAGAGATCCTAAACCACCCTCAGTGCCAGGGCTGCACACAAACCCTCCTTCCCCTGCCACTCCTCCAAGCAGCACGTGTGGCTCTCATTTCTCACAGCTGGGATAAAGCAGAGCTAGGGTGTCACAACAAAGGGCAGTATGAACTGTTCTGTCCATGGCAGGACTCACCACACACCTACCCATTTACTGGTAAGTAATTAACAGCTCTGAATACAGCTTGGGCTCACTTGGTCAGAGAAATTGCATTCCTCCAATGGTCTCGGCACACACATCAAATTCCATGAGCATTTAATTTTATTTATTGTTTCACCTAAAATTTGAGCCAAATGCAGCCCCCATCCATACAACTACCCTTGCTGCTTGATGCCTTCAGGTGAAAGCAGCCTCATTTTCTCTTATTCTGGATAAGTGAACTGTGACCCTGCCAGAAGGTGGTGGGAGTTGGTGACCCCACTCCTGCCCTTGTGTGCCTGCCCCAGCCCTGTCTGCTCCACAGAGGTTCTGAGCATCACTGCCCTGCACAGATGAAAGCACCCAGAGATGCCTTGTAGTAACATTGTGTAAAAAGCTCAGGACCTGAAATATTTACAGCTTAATTGACTGCAATTCCTATTGACTTCCATGGGTGTTTTATTCAATTAGGGGCTGCAGAATTTACATCACTGCCTCTGGCTTACATCATTGCAAATATTATTGGTGCTTATAAAGCTTTTGGGGATCTTTCAGGCTTTTAGTCCACAAAGTGACTAATGTGAAAGTCTTGCTCAGGGGTTAGAGGAGTATTTATATCCATCACATCTTTCATTTACTTATTCTTGAGTCTCTCTGTGTTATTCCTTTGGGAATGCTCATATAAAATCTGCAATTTAACAAAGAGGGGGAAAGCAGAATTGTCTTAATAGAGCAAGATTCAAGTTTCACTTTGAACATTAGAAGTGCACCTTTCTTATTTTCTTGCTTAAAGTGTAAAAGTGGATCTGATTGATTTTAATCTCATAAAATGATGGAATTAAGGCACAGTAAATTTAGAATGAATATTGAGGAAAATTAACAGTTTCCCGGGGTGAGCATGAATGCAGGGACTGGAATTTAAAACTCTGCAGATTGGAGCACCAGAAATTCTGACAAAAAGAACTGACTCAGACTGGTGAGAAGGGTCAGGGTAGCTTGAAAGAATTTTTACCTTTCCAATCTTCATGTGCTATGAACCAGTGTTGGAGTTACTATGTAAGTAGCACTCGCAGGCCCTGTGTAGCTTAATTGTGACCTCTCAGCCTCTGACTGCAGTAGGAATATGGATAATATGGAAATCCTTATGCTGGCTCTGTGTTAGGCCTGGAGAGAAAAGGGATACAGCTTCTTCTCCTTTTCATTCAGTGCTTTGGGGAAAAGTGGTGAGTAAACCATTTCACATGTAGTGTGTGCAATGCATTTCATGCTTCTTTTTATCCAGAAACAGCAGTGAAACATCTATAAATATGTATAATTTATATATTTTTATATTTTTAGATTTTTGTGTATATATATGTGTGTGTGTGTGTGTGTGTGTGTGTGTGTGTGTGTGTAAGTAAATGAAAACAAAAGATGGCACAAGCAGTTTTAGGATGTGTGGTAGAAATCCGATTGCATTTCAGACAATATTCTTACTACAGACCTTCCTAGAAAATTCTGCAGGAAGAGCTAGGAAAGGTCACACATACATAACATGCATTGTTTTAGTTCTGTTTTAGCAAAATTGGAGAAATGCATCTGTGGCAAAATGAATACAATTCCCAGGTAGAACACTGACTTTCTTTAATTCTGTCATGGTAGGTGAAGTGAAATTGGACATAAAAATAAAGGTAGCCTCCTTATAGAAGGCTTTTTTTTTTTTTTTGCAGCAG
This sequence comes from Camarhynchus parvulus, assembly GCF_901933205.1. Classification (NCBI taxonomy): domain Eukaryota; kingdom Metazoa; phylum Chordata; class Aves; order Passeriformes; family Thraupidae; genus Camarhynchus; species Camarhynchus parvulus. The sequence continues at coordinate 6,686,129 of NC_044579.1, read as the reverse complement.
AGAGCACAATAAATGTTATCTGTCAGGGAAAGAAGCAGGCTATTTAAATTCAGGCAGCACAGCATCTTCAGTTGGAAGGTCTATTTTTAACTTCAGATGTAGCTTAATTTAGAAACTGAGCAGTCCAAGTGCCTTTTTTTTCCTCCACTTCTCTGACTGGAGATTTTTTATAATGATTGTAGATACCCTTGTGTGATGATGCTGAATAGAATGAGAAATACATTATCCTGAGCTTCAAGGTCATGAAAATGCACATCTAAACAAAGCAGCTTTGTGGCAATATTGGCATACACGTGTAAACACAGACCAGATGAGATCAATGTACTGTTTTCTAAGCACAAGGGCCACTTTGGCAATTTGCCAGGAGGTTGCATAGAATTTTCATATCCATTTATGCAAGATCTTACCCAGATCTGTATTATTTTGTGTAGGAAGTGCTGTAATTGCATATAGTCCTATACAATGTGTGATAAAGAGAGTGTAAATTCCAGTGGTTTCTAAGGCAGAAATATTTATGAGAAATCTGGCAGTGATTTCCTGCATTGATTTTTCTGAGCCAGCTTCTTGTATTTCGCTTTGTTTGCAAGTTAATCACAAGAATTGAGGAGCTCATTTCGTTATAGAAGATATTCAGAATTAAGAATTGCAGATTTGACTCTATTAAGTGATTACAGGCTTTTTAATGTATTCAGAATCAGAATATGAAAAAATCCTCTCACAAATGGAAGTACTTCCAAGATGGCTTGTTGCAAACACTCTTCTTGCATAATTGCATACTCTTGTCACTCAGCATTCATCGGGTGAATTGCAGTAGCATTTCAGCATGAAGCTCAATTCAAGTTGGATTTTACAGTTTACCTGTTCAAGCTCAGCCAGGAGAGATTCTGAAAGCTCTTCCAGTTGCATAACAATAACAGGGAGTGGAGAGACATGTGCCATTGCGACAGAAATGATGGGTTATTAATAAGCTGGATGTGACATGGGAAAGTTGGCTCTATTTCTGAGCACAGTGACACCTTCACCATTAACTCCTGAGCACACACAACTTTGTACAGAAATTTTGCTTGAAGGGTTGAGCATTTGTGCACGTACAGAAAAGAGAAATTTTTCTGTAGTCACCTAAAATCCTGCAATTATATGTGAAAGCTTCTGCTGCCATTTATTCTTTAACTTATGACAGCTAAAATTAGAGGCTTTCATTCCATTGTTTTTATACACCGGGTAGTGTGATGTAATGTAGAAAGAACATCATAAAACAAGTTAGAAATGTAGAGTTGTAATCATGAATGTTCAATGGAGGCTAATAGGAAATGTCATTTAGAAGCTGGACTACTTCTGAATTGCCTGCTTGGATAGGGATTCTTTCATCTTCCTCTGAAACATTTGTTTTTGAGAAATGCTCCTTTCCCTGGTTATGTTCTATGTGGAGGGAATCTGGGACTTATCCCAGAAGCTGTTAGAGCGATTAGACCCTGCTGTGGGGTTTCCTCAATTCTCTGCTGGCCACACAAACCTGAATCAAGGCTGAATTTAGTCCCTGGGAGGCATTTTAGTGGTGCTATCAGACCAGGAAATTCAGAGTGTGACGCACGGTTTGGATTGGGAATGTGAATTCACAGCCCTTTCTTAAAGAGGCTTTTCTTTATAGTAAAGCAGATATATTGCAGCAGCATTTGCTGACGTGTTTCAGCTTTCAAAAAAGAATGTGTTTTTCTCATCAGAGACTTGATCTGAGGCTTGTAGCAAAAGAAGCATTCAGCACATGCACTTTCTTGTTTTAGGTATGTTGGTATGCTGTCAAGAGGCAGGATTCAGTTTGCCTGTTTAAGAAGTTTAAAAAAAGACTAAAAGCCATCCAAAAGGAGCAGGGGGGTAGGGGGGTTGTCAAGAAAAAGCTGAAGTCTTACAGAATTGAGGGCAGTATTTTAGGTCTTACAGAAGTACAGGGTATACTCAAAATAAATTTCTGAATGGCTTTATAAAATCTAATCAGCTTAACAATAAAACTGTCCATTTGTATCTGCTTTGTTTTCATTGAGTTTGTAGTACAGAGGAAAACTGGCATGAGAACAAATAGTAATTCTATTTTCAGGCATTCAGACTCTTAAATAGCAAGTGTCTTTGAAGAAATATGGTAACACAGATGATGAGGTAGGTTTAAAGCAAAACTTGGATTTGTCACAGAGCAGCACTAAAGTACTCAGCGACATAAAGGAGGTTGTAGCAAGGTGGGTGTTGGTCTCTTATCCCAAATAATAAGTGATAATAAAAGAGGAAATGGCCTCAAGGTGCACCAGGGAAGGTTTAAACGGGATATTTGGAAGAGTTTCTTCATGGAAAGGATTGTCACGTCCTGGCACAGGTGCCCAGGGCAGTGGATGAGTCACCACCCCCGGATGTGTTTAAAGGATGTGGAGATGTGGCACGTGGGGACATGGGTTAGTGGTGGACTTGGCAGTGAGAAGTTGGACTCAATGATCTTAGAGGTCTTGCCAACCTAAAAGATAATAATTAGTTTTTATTTCGTAGTTTTCATCCACAGATCTCAATGTGTTTTATAATGGAGGTCAATCACATGCATAATGTACTGACTCTTCTATAAGAATTTTGGTATAACTTTTCTGTTCAAAAAGTTTAGGCTGCTCTTCTGTGTCCCTTGTTACAGGAAAATGTATCAGTGTTCCACAAATCACAGTAGGAAGGACAAGTAGTGCGCTGGAGGTTTTATTAATCAGTGTGCTGTCTTCCCAGAAATGGAAAATTATTTTATCAAAGTGTGACAAATTAGAAGTAAATAAATTGATATTCAGGTGAAATCCAGGAGACTACCAGTCACTGTGTGTCTATAAAAATGCAGTGTGCTATTCCTGTAAAAGGATTTCCACGAATCAGGATGAAAGGAATCCACAAACCTACGTAGGCATTGTCATCCCATGCTCTTTCATCTCGGAGGAGATGGTCGCAGACACAGAACTAAAAATATTCACATTTGAGAGCGCATGCTCTCGAGAGGGGATCAAAGGCTGAGGTGCTGTTTAGGCATGCAAACACCCAGAAGTGTCAGAGCAGGAAGAGTGTGGTTGAACCAGTTACTGCTCTGATAAAATCTTCTGCTTCAGCTTCAGCCAAATTGGTGATAGTGACAGAGATGGGGTGCAGGGACTCGGGGAAAGAGATGTGTAGGGCAATTCCTATTGCCTGACCTTGCGTGCCTGACACAGGTGCCTAAATGAGGAAAGCAATTTTTCCTGGACTTCTGAAAGATTAAATACAGAGGATGATATTTCAGAAATTCAGAGTCCACAAGTATGGCTTCTGCTCTGAAGCACCTCTGGAGGAGCTGGACACCCCTCAGTGATTTTGTGGGAATCTTGGGTGAAGTGCCTGCCCTGAGCCCCTGGGCTGGTGTTAAACACAGCCCAAGCAGGGCCACTCCAAAGGCAACTTTGTACCCAAACTGACAATGTTCTTTGCTTGGGAAACTTCCTTTTTCCCCTCAGGCTTCCCTTTCTGCTCTTTATATGACACACAGACCTCGTGTGGGGAGGCTGAATCACTTGTCTGAAGGACAGAGCTGATCTCAGGTCTGTGCATTGCACTTTGAACCAAGTCAGAGACTCTCCTCTATGTCCCTACCTAGACAGGGAGGTTATTTCTCTGATCAGGGTTAACCTTCATAAAAGTCCCTGGCAAAACCATAACTTGTGTTGTTTAGTTCAATAACATCTCTGAAAAACAGAACAAGGTTCATAGCCAAACCAAGAGCAATAGTTTTTGTGCCATATCTGATTTAATAAGAAAGGAATAAGAAAGGAGTATTTTTACTTGGAAAGGAGGATATGTAAAATTTGGCTTTTCATTAAAACAGATAACTTTTTTTTTTAACTCAAAAAGGAATTTAAAAAAATGTATTGTTAAAAATACAGTTTTCAATTTAATTGCTTAAAATTTTGCATCCAAGGCCTAGCTCTGGAAGTTCTTTGCAGCTGACTTGCAGCACTATTAACACTTCTCATGTTTCTCTGTTGCACTTGTCTTGTTTAATACCAGACAAGGAGCCGTGTGGGTGACAGCTCTATACCAACAAATCCTAACAGACAGATGCTATGATTTGATCCTGATATTCACTCTATGTTTTACTTAGTGCTGCAACCAGGAATTAAAAATATGAGCACATGCTTTTTTCCTGTATATTTGTCCATAAGAAAGCCTGACCTGGTGTAACATAATAGTAATAGGAAGCTATTTTTAGACCAAATAAAGCAGGGGAACAATGACAATAATATGGTTCATGGTACAAGAAAGCTGACATTGGCTGACATTCATCACCAGATTTTGCATTAGCATCCACCATCCCTGAATAAAGCACTAAGAAGAAACTTCCTCCTCGTATTAAGTGGCCTTTTACAGAGAGGAGATCCAGTTGAGCTGATAATGTCACCAGGAAGTGTGTGCAGTATTTACAATCTGGGTGACAAGGTAAATACTCACTCCTGGAGGCAGCTGGGGCAGGGGCACCTCCTGTGCCTGAGCCCTGGTGAGGTACCAGGGGGAATCCCAGAGCCAGGGAAATCCAAGGAAGAGCAGAGAGCTCTTGTGAGCAATCTTGGGAGTGACCAGGAATGCTCGGTTTTGAATTTGGAAGTGGAGGTGGTGAACACAAGAATTGTGAGATGGCTGAAGTTCTATTCCAAAGAAAGCGGCAAGGCTGGAGAAATGTTGCTAGTGGTGTTTCTCTGGTCTATTTAATATATTCACCAGTGTGGTGAGGTGAAATTCCTGGGTTAGACACATTGGGAGGCATTGCCAATGTTGAGGAAGACTGAGTTGATGTTCAGAAAGGATTAGGCTAACTTCTTTACCAGCTTGCTGGTGATGTCATATAAATAAGTCTCATGCTGTACAAACCAGATACTCTGGGTTCAATAATAACCTCGCCTGTAACCTGGGGCTTTGTGAACTGGAAGTAGCAGAGGTGGGAATAAAGCTGAGTGCACTTATCAGTGGAAGGATGAATGTGATAAAACACTGGAATATAATGGGGTAGAAAACATAATGCAGTCCTGGAAGGTGAGAGGTTTTTAACAATTTGAAGGAAACATTGGTACCATCTTACAAGGAGTGTTAATGTCTCTAGGGTATTTCTACAGTTGGGTGTAGCTATTTTCAGAAAAGTTAACTCAAATGTGAGAGGTGTAAAGTAGAGCTGTATGATAAGCAAGGGAATGGAGCCTCATCTTTTGAAGGGAAATTAGAAATGCCTCATGGACCAACCAAATGGAGGTTTCTAGGGTGATGAATCATTAAATACACTGGAAGCAAGCAATGGTGAGTGGAAAAGTTCAGTGTCCATGATCACTGAGGCCTCTCTGCTGAGATCACTAACAAAGCTGAGCTGCCATTCATTGCCTATTCAGTAGCTTTCCTTGGGATGTGTTTAGTGGTCTGGTGTTAATTCCAAAAGTGCACAAAACTTTTGCATGTGGCACTGACAGGAGGATGGCCAGCAAGGCTGTGCTTGTATTAGGACTGCACTAAATACTCAGCAGCCTCAAAAAATGCCGTTTTCAAATCTTGCCTGCAGATTACTTACAAGAGAAAGAGATTTCTTTAAGTGAGATGAGCTTGCTGCTGTTTGGCGTGTCTGAGCTGGGCTGTGGTGGGGCCAGCCCCTGGCCCTGCCTGAGCAGCCAGCTCGGTGTGCTGAGCTCTGGGTTTGGCTGGGAGAGCTCCGTGGGTGCGGGGCGTGCTGACATCACAGCCCCGAGGGTGGCAGCTATTAGCTGCTAGGAATAGTTACAGGCAAACACTGAATAGAAAAATCAAATGTCTGCTTCAGCCACCAGTGCATGGGGAGGCAAGGAGCTTGAGCTCAGCTGAGGGGCTTTCTGTTCAAATGCAAGGGCAGCAACGTTGGGCATCACCCTGATGCAGGTGATGCTTTAGGATTTGTGAGCTGGGAGAGCCCACAGAGACAAGTTCATCCCTGGTGCAATTCCAGAACTGTCATGGTAAGTGAGCTTTTTATGTTTATTTCCCACTGTTTAGGTTATCTGATCTAAGTGATCTGTGTTGTGCAGTCCTTACTGTAACTGTGGGATTTAAGAGAACCATGTCAGTGTTTCTGCCAGTATAATCACAGCTCTTTTAAAAGATAAAACACAATAAAGCAATACTAATTTTGCAAAATGAAGTGTTCAAGGTTAAGAAATAATGTACAGTAAAAACTACCCACATAGTGGACATAGATGGTGCCTCCAGTCTCCAAGTTCAGGAAAGTATCCTGCTCATCCTGTTTGGGGCTATTTGGCATAAATGTTACAACCTTTAGGCCTTGGTTACAGATTTATGAACTAGGACAGGCTTGAAGAGAGAGGTCACATTTTCAGGTTTTACTTACTTCCAGAAGTAATACAAACTTCTGTTTAATGTTTCTGTGGTATTAATAAGGTGTGTCAGATATTAAACTGTTCCAAATTAAGGTTGATCTAGTTAAAAGAAAGCACATATAAATACAGAAGCAATATAAGGTGAAAATTAATATTAACACAGGACTGGGTGTCTCACCACCTTTGAATACCTCATCTTGTTTTTTTTATACTAATTAGGCCGTGCACAGAAATGTTCAACTAGGTCTACCAATGCTCTTAGGAGATCTTCTAACCTGAGCTACTCCTAATAATATTTTTTACACTTCTTAACTTACTGTATAAAGGCAGGCAGGGGTAGAAATATAAAGCTGTGACACTCCCAGACAAACATCAGAGATTCTCATTACAAGTTACAAACTGGCCTGAAGCTCCTTGGCCCAAGTGCAATCTTTGTCTCACTCCTCTGTACCCACCCACACCGGCTTCACAGTGATTCAAAGCCATCAATCACTTGTAACTATCCCTGGTCCCCTTAGCAGGGAGGACAACCTGTTCTCCCTCCAAATCTGGCACCCTGGCCTCAGCCCTCCTGGTTTGCATCCAGGGCACAGCAAAACCCCCAGGTCTGCTGATGCTGCAGAGCCTGAATCCCATCTGAGGCAGCCCCTGAGCCTTCCCAGAGGGAATGAGGAGCCTGATGGATGTCCTGCTGCAGGATGTCAGTGTGCTAATGAAGCAACAGATCCATTACAGCATTTAGCCATTTTGCAAGATCCAATTACAAGAACTTTAGTGAAGTATAAAATAGTTTGATTTTACCCTGTGCTTAGCCTGAAAAAGACAATGTCTCTACAAGATGCTGCCATCCTATCGTTATTTCCGTGTGTTGATTCATCTGTGTTCAGATTTGTTTAGAACTAGGATTTGATTCTGCCCTATTGCTTATCAGTTTTTTGTAAATCTGTTTGATAATTGTTATGGGTAAAGATGAAGAATCCCTGGATATTCTACTTGCAGGGTGTGACATGTAAAGTAGAAATTTTTCTTGCAGATCAGAAGGCAGGACTGACGTAGGAATTGTTGTCTAAAATTACCTTGTCTCTGTTATGTAGGAATTCAGACAGTGATTGTGATAGTCCCTTTTGTCCTATAAAAATGAGAATTTATGACTCAAAAGGCTCTATGCTGTCAGTCAGAAAATTTTTCCATTATACTGAATCTTATTTTTAATGGTGTAATATCCTGTTCTTTTAGGTGCAAGTGTGGTGTTTTGAATGCAAACTGATTTACAGTCATTTTCTTCAGCCTGCGAAACAGGCACCAAAAAAAAAAGAAAAATAAGATGTAAGAAATTCTATATACAGTGTTAGTGTCCAGAGGGGTAAAATATAATATAATAATAATAAAAATAGAGGAATATTTCTTCATTCCAAAGGTTTGTGAGTTTTATTTATTTTTAGGAAGAGGACTGTGTTTAGGTGACTCTTACCTGAAGGAGCAGCACCTTTAAAGAGAATTATAATAAGAAATAGAAGGACAGGGAAGCTTTTATGAAATAAAGTGCATATGGCTCTTAACATGTGGCCAACTTCTTGTTTAGAAAGATTTCCTGCTGCATTCATTTTTCCTTGCTGTTTCCCCCGAGGGCTGAACGTCGCTGTCTCCTGCAGACAATGCAGCAATGCCCTGGTTTTGTACTGGTGAATGGTTTTTACATTCACAAGCTGTTTCAGTGTTTCAGAGCATTGCATTGTTCTAGCATGGATCTATCTGAATTTCCTCATAAAGGGATGATTCTGTCTGCTCTGGGGGATGCCATCAGGGATAAAGGCTCATGCAGTAGCACAAACAGCTGAGATCTTGTGGCAGACTTCGTGTCTGCCTGATGCTTTCCCTGATGGTCTTGACACTGATTTTAATGTCAGTGGGGGAAAATAGCCTTTGCACAATGTGATTTTCTCTTGGAATGCTGGCAAAGGGGTGCTGATGTGGCATAAACCTTTGTAGGTGGCGGCACTGTCTCCTATGTTCTGTTTTCAAGGTTGAATACAGAGGTGTACAAAACACTCACAGCAAAAGGTAGAAGTGCCTGAGCCTTGTGGCCTCTGCCTTCAGCTGAGCAGTCAGACCCCTGTCCTTTGCTTTTTTTGTGTGCAAATGGACCTGCCATGTTTGGAAATGATCTCAGCTGAAATTGAAACAGTGTAGAAAACAAAACTGGGTATATGTCCGTGAATGGATCTACATGATTTTTGTAGAAATGTAAGAATGGTGAATCTAAATAATCAACAGAATTAGGGTAAAAGTCTTTGTAAAACACCTGTGGAAGTACATATTAATCAGTATTACATGTCCCAAACTCTATCCCATTGAAATGGTGAACAATTCAACAAAATATATTTCTGGAATGTGCTTAGATGCAATAGCAGGAAGCTGAGTCCAGATAGAGTCAGACTGGAAATGAGGCATGTGTCCATTGGCGTGGGTCACTGGAATATCTGCAGAAGAAACGTGATGTTTCACATGCACAGCAAGCTGAGGGTTTGTCCACCTAAGACTACACACATGCAATCCAAATTAATATCTGCAAGTTAAGGGATCTGATGCACAAACTTCTCAGGGAATACATTTGGCTGTTGCTGCAAAATGCCAGACTGAGAGACAAGAATAATTTCTCTGGCTGGAAAATCCACTGATCCGTAGCAATACCTCTGTTCTGTATGTGCACAGCAGACAGAGAGCAAAAAAAGGTTTTCATTCTACTGCAGAATAAAATATTAATGACCCTGTCTCACCACAAAATTTCACAAAATTATATAGTTAGATCGTGTCAAACCTTGGCTCATCACCAACACTACTTGCCATAAGATTTCTGACATCAGAAGAGGGACACCTGTATTAAAGTGAAATTTGAAGATTCTGTAATATCTATGTTTGTGAGATAGAGTCCTTATCCACAGCAATCATGTTGTCAGCGGTGCTGTTTGTTGGAATTAAGGCTGCAGATTGGATCTGGTCGTTGATGCTGATCTCAACTCATATGTAGGGCATAGAGTGAATACATTACATTTCCTAACGTGCCCGGCCAGAATCCTCTAACACAAACACCAAAGCTAAACTAAATGGGAGCAGGCAGCTCTCAGCCTGAGGTGCCAGGCCATTAGAAATTCCAGGTTCCTAAATGTAAATGTGGTGTAGACATCCAAGCTGAAAGGTGTCTCAAAAATACAGCCAAAGATTTATATTATTCTAACAACACACTGGAATCAGCTATTACTGCTGACACTGAGCCAAACCCAGCAAAGGAGTCTTTTGATGTATTTCAAGAAACAAGTTTAGTGTCCTGTAACTGCATCTGTCACCACCATCCTCTCAGAAAAAAACCCTGAGAAGGCTGTTTTTGTTTTTTAATCGTTAACTCCGCACTGCTGTGCCTTCCTTCCTCTCTAAGCTTCCCTTTTGTGCAGATGAAACCTGGTGATGCAGTGTTTGCCTACAGGCGCCCTTTTTCCTGCAAACACAGAAAACCCTGAAGAACAAATAAACTGTTTAAGTTGCTGATCCTGCATGTTTGCAAATTCATTGGGAGATTTGGCTCACATGTAAGGACACAAGGATCTGGCTCCTAGGGAATAAACGTCAAAGAACATGCAAAGAAAAGCCTTGGTAGGCACTGGGACTGTAAGAACAAAGAGTGCTTCCAAACTGCAGTAGTAAAAACCACTGGGAAATGTGGGATAGTCTGACAGAAGTGGTAAGAATGATGGTTCTGAGTCAGGCACTGAATCAGGGAAAAAAAAAAAAACAAGAAAAGAAAAAAGAAAAAAAAGAGGCTTGATCTAAGTGAATTAAAGCCACTTATATCACTTATATTCCTGGAAATGAATTATTTCCTCTTTATCAGAAAAAGCAAAAAAGACAAAGAGGTTAAGAATGTAATTATATATAGCAGAAAGAATGATATGGCAATTTCTGTCTCCCAGGTTTACGTTCAGGGTACAGACCAAAACTCTGATACAGTGCCTGACTTCTGCTGTGGCTCAGCAGCGTTGCCTGTGCTGCCTATTTACTTTTCAGCACTTCCTCTCAGAGGCTTTCTTTTAGCCCATGTCCTCTGCAGGCTCTCAGAGGAATCTCTGAGTATTATTCTGTGTCCAGAATAAACAGAAAGCATAGCGCTGTCTTCTGTGCATAATCCCTCTGCTTCCCCTGTGAATTTACAAATACAGCATGATCACAGAAATAGCTGTGCTAGGAGGTCCCTCAGCACTGGGGACTTGGTTCCCGGCTTTGTCAGGGACTTCAGGTGTCATCATTTGCTGACATCATTTACTGCTCACCTTGGGGCTCCAAGGAAGTGCCAAAGCCTGTGAACCATCTCCCCTCTCTCCCATCCCAGAATATTTTCATTCCATCCATCTCTGCCTGGACAGAGTGCCTGAACACCGTGGCAGGGCTGTTCTGAAGGCACACTGATGCTTTGCCCAGTCACATGTCAGGAGGGAGCCTCCTCCCACTGCTGTGAGCACCATGACCACGAAGGAAGATGAGCAGTGACTGCATGATGTCCTTCAGAAGATGGATGGAAGTGAGAGGGAATATGGTTTTGTGAGCTGTGCTTCGGGGCCTTGCTCATCAGTTGCATGACATTGCTGCATTTGTTCCCCAGTGTTTACAAACAGAATTAAATCAAGGTTGTAAACCAGAAAACTGTATTCGTGTGCTTTGTAGATTGATGAAATACAGCATAAAATGTTAAAAAAGAGATCAGGTGCAATTAGTCTTTAAAGAACCTAATCACCAATATGAAATTGACAACCAAGATTTCAAATAGTTAACGTCCTTCTGTCCCATATGCTCACTGTCTTTTTGTATTGTGTGGTTTGTTTTTTTGTTTGCAGTTTTTGAGGATTTCTTATGGATGGAAGCTGTTTGGATATAAATATACTAAGATTCAGTTATTCTTAAAACTTTATCATGGATGACAAAATTCCATTTGCTTATGAATGCATTGAGGTTGCTGCACGGGGCATATCCAGACTCTGCCGCTCATCAGAGAGGGGCTCAGTCATTCTTAATTGGCTGAAGGGTAGAAAAGGAGTGGGGCAACTTCCTACAGACTTCCTTCTGGCTCTCCTGGTATAATGCCTTGAAGTAGATGATGCTGCTATATCACAGAGACCACCAGGTTAAATTAAGATTATAAAAACAATCACAAAAGTTTTATGGAGTTGCAAACATCATTCTCTTATTATCCCAAAGAAAGTTTGTTTCTCGCCAGTTCCCTTGGGAGAAGAGTTAAAAATTGCCCTTTTATGGGAAGACAGCTGCCCAAAAAATCCCCAGAAAAAGCAATCTGAGCCTGGGCAGGGCTGGCTGGAGCCCAGGCAGTGGGACTGGGACTGGCAAACCCCTGAAACAAAAATGTGCAGCAGAAGCTGCTGCAGAGCTGCCCTGGCAGGTGCTGCTTGGCCTGAGGGGCTCCAAGATGAAGCAAAGTGAACAGGAATGAAAGAAAAAAAAAGGGAGGGGAACAGTGGGAAAGGAAATGTTCTTTACTTTGAATGCTGGAAAGATCAAACCCCTTTGCACTGGTGCAGGGTTTTGAAGGATGTTTTGCCTTGGGCCCTGACTGTCCCCTAGCCAGTTTAAGTCACCAGTTTGATACACGGTGATGCCAATAACACCAACCCCCCGCTTCCCTCCTCACACTTTTCTGTTTCTCTGTTTTTCACCAAACTTTTTTCACTTTTTTCACACATTTCTGCTGGGTTCTTGCTCCTTAGCACAGGGGTGAACCAACACTGCTAAAACACCATCTGCTTCTGTGTCAAGGGACCAGCTACCACTGCAGCCACCTCACTAAATCACATTAGAGCCCTCAGTCTAATGACATTTGTATAGATCTCCAGCTCTCTACTATTTGCCACTAATCAGGGTGGTCTGAAGATAATCATGCAGGGACATTACCCCATTTCTGCCTCTGCTGCTCATTTCTGCAGTGCACACACAAGCCAGCATGGCCTGACTTCTCCAATTCCTCTTGCTATATTTATTTGTCTTTCTTTTAGCAGAAATAATTGAGGGATCAATGAGGTTACTGTGTCAGGTCTATTGCTCAACTCTCCACTTCCCTGTTGCAGTGGGATCTTGCAGGAAACTTGAAGATATCCAAAAAGCAGCCAAACGTCTTCTCATACTTGCCCTGAAAAGCTTACCTTGCTTGTGTAATAGGCACAGTTGAACATGATTGAGCCTTAAAAGATTAAGTATCTTTTTGTTACATCCCAATGGAGACAATGGTAGGATCCATATTAGCATTACTGAGTGCTCATTTGTTCTTTCTGTTTTAGCATTGCAAAAATAATTAGGTAAAGTTTCTTCCATGTTACGGGTGCTTGAAACTGCAATGGATTTCATTAAATGAATGGAATTATTTAGGATTCTAATCAATGGAGCTGCAGAATTTAACCAGCCATCCTAAAACCATTGTATTTATTTCTAAGATTCAAAACGTTTTATTAAAAATTTAAACAATTGTAGGGAATATCCTGTTATATTGACCTTGAAAATGCTGTTAAACATAGTAAATACAAAACATTTGCTTCCTGAAATGGAACGATAAAATGCTCAGTCACTTAGAGCTTCACATGGAAATCATCAGGAAAACAGCTCCTGTTCTAAATGGAGCTGTCAAACTGACAGGTTGCAAAAGAAACCTATTCCCAGCTATTCAGTAGTAACAAAAGATCAAGATGATCCAGTTTCATCAGACCATCAAAGAGGGAAACTTGAATTTGTTGAATTCAAATCAGTTTTCTCTGTTTGCTCACTTAGGCTGGTCCTAACTGCAGGATTTAAGAAATTTGTAATAAACTGAGCTGTTACTCATTCCAAGAACATCAAATAGCTGTCAATTATAAGGTGGCAGAGACTTGAGTAAAAATGCAATTGCCTTTTTTGAGAACTGCTTTGGGTTGATCACAGTCACTTTGACGTAAGATTCTCTGCATGTGCAATTAGCAACTCATTCTGGCAGTTTCCTTATGGGAATTTTTCCGGGGATAGTTGATGCAAATATCTCTGAGAATCAGCTGTGGATGCACTGTGAGCATCGTTTAGAAATCTTTTCTGGAAAAGACACCTCTGTGTCTGCTATAGCTTCAACAAGAATGTACAGTTTTATCAATTCCTAACCCTTTGTCCCTGTCCAGCTTTCAGCTCCAACACTCTACTCCAGCCTTTTCTTCTTTGGATCAGTGGAAACCTTGGGGTTTTTCCACTTGCTTGGTAATGTATGTGCCAAGATACCTGGGGCTTCTTTGCAAAGGTGCAACTGCTCTGCCGATTGACATTCAGCATGGGCAGGCAGAGCAGGCCAAGGAAAGAAGCACCAAGCCAGGAAGGAACAAAAACCTTTCAATCTTGAGTTCTTATTCCAAGTGTCTTTGAATCAGCAGCTCTGGGCCCATCCCAGCTCCTGAAGGAATGCCAGTTCAGAGCCGTGAGTGAATCAGGTGTGTGCGGGGGCGATTGCTTCCCTGTCATCTGTCAGAAGCCTCATTTTAAAAAGTGCCTCTTCTTTTGCTGAGTTACAGAGCCTTGAATGGCTCAGAGGAGCTGGGAATGGCTCACACAGGATTTTTGTCCATGGCCTGTTGCCCAGTGCAGCCCAGCGCAGGCCTCGAGTGACCAGGAGCTGTTCCTGTGTCAACGCAGCCTGATGGATGGTGTGAGCTGTGCCTCGGCCCAGCTCCAGCAGGAGCACCACAAAAGCCAGCACTGCCCTTGTCCCCAAGTGACTCTCTCACAGGCCAGGGCTGTTTTGGGGCAGGGCAGAGCTGAGGCTCTGGGGCAGCAGCTGCCTCCTGCCTCACATCCTTCCCCACACTCACAGAGGGAACTCCAGCCTGTGGAGCTGTCAGGCTGATGCCTTCCCCAGCACTGGGATGACACACAGTGAAAACAGGCTGGCAGCAGAACAGAAATCAGGAGCATCTTGGGTTAGGAGCACGCATAACTTCTGGTAAAAAGATACACACAAGAGCATGAATGGTTTCATTCAGAGTTTTGGACCAAAACCCTCTGTGTATGAGGAGATTCATTAGCACATCATTAGCTCTCATGCATTAAAATGGAAATTATTTCTTTATTGTAATCTCTGATTTTATTTTAGAATGTTTTTACTATTTCTTTTTTGCAGTTTGCTTGTTTAATTTCTCATACTGGTCATTATCACTCTGCTTATATTTAATTTCACTCCTTTGCTTGCTTGTTCTTCCATCTGAAAAGCTCACATGTGGGTAACTTGCTCAGCAGCGAGGATAGAAGGAAACAGGTGGGCAAGCAATCTGAATTCTGATCTTGGCTCTGCCACTGGTTGCTTGACAAGCTGTTTACACCATTCCATGCTTTACTTTCTCAGAGAAAGGGATTCACAGCTGAAGAACGGTTGACAAAAAAGAACTGTGCGACTACTTATGCTATTTACTGAAGGAAAACACACGTAAAACCAGGTATTTTATTCCATGTGTTCCTTAAAATGTCTACCAGTTAAACCCAGTAAGCCTCTGTTCTTCGTTTTCCTTTCTGAATTAGTTCTAAATGTTGAGTCACCATCATTGATGCACACATCCAAAGCACCACAGACATCTTAGCCTTCAACCTGCAGAAAATCCCAAATGTTCTGGATACTTCAGCCCATTTAACAGGTAGCAAATGCAAGTAGCAAATCCTAGTAACTACTGAGAGACAGCTACAGCACAGATCTGCACTGGCTCTGCAGAGGGTATGAACTGCTCTCTCCTTAAACTTTAATGTTCTCTCTATTCCCTCCCTCCCCAGTTTAATTTGGATGAAGTGTTCACCAGCAGGGCACAGTGGTTTGTTAAGGGCACAGTTGTTACATAACTTTACATTGCTTACAGCTCTATAAAATGTTGCAGATAACACCAGAGACAGTGTCATTGCTCTACCTTGTTCCTCCACGGTGTCATTTCCAGCATCATAAATTCACAACTGAATCCCTTTTCCCTCAGGAATGCCTGGGGTCAGAGCAGCATTGTAGATGCTGATGGAGGTAAAGAGCCAGCAGCAGCACTATGCTGAAAAGCTTCCTAAAAATGGTCTCTGTCCCCTGCTGACCTGGAATCCCAGCCTCTCCTATCAGATTTCCTGATTCATGACCATAAAACTCTTCGGGTACCAAAAGTTTTGTAAATTAAATGGCAAAACTTCAAAAGTACAAGCTTGAGTACCACTGCTGACAGCTTGGTGTGAGCTCAGCCTCAAAGTCCAGGGGAAGAGGAAATCCATCTGTAATTATTCTGAATGCAGCCCTTGACTGCATTTAGTATTTCTTGCTGCACTGCACCTGAGGTTTAGCTTAGATCCCAAAAGTGAATTAGTGAACTTTACTGTAATGCAACTGCAACTCACAGAGTTAAATTCTTGGTTCATTTTACTGATCTTCACCGAAGCATTTGCCAGTGTGGCACCTGGGAGCTGGTGTTCTGCAGCCTGCAGGAAGCTGCCAGGAGCTGTGCTCAAGGGGACAGTGCTGAGGTTATGTGCTGCAGGGCTTCGGATGTGAATGTGCTTGTGGGTGGCACTCTGTGGATACACATACTGAAAAATATTACACCTGTGATTTCCTAACATTGGGTAGCAGTGGAATGCAAGAATCTTTCATTAAAAATGTGAAAAGCATTTTGGCTTTGTTGTGATTAGAAAGCGGCTTCTATTTGTAAGAATTTCTAAAGGTAATGAATATTCCTGATCATGCTTATTCAGTTGGCTTCCTGTCTTGTTCCATGAAAAGGCCAAACAATTTCTGAACAGACTGAACAAAATAATACTTCTTTAATACTCCTTTCTTCCTAATTCCACACTTTTACTACCCATGTCAGTTACTGAATGCTTTGTTAAGCTCCTTTCATGACTATTCATTTTCTCTTTTGTCTGCACTCATTACACTTTATACCTGGCACACAACTTTAATGTACATTATACTCTCAGTTTGTTGAGGAAGTAACTGAAAATTCACAAAAAGTGATCCCTTGCTGTTCTCTGGGCAGCACATTAGTCCTTGTTTGCTCCCTACTGCACACCCTGTGAAATTCTGGGGGTTGAGGATTAGGTTTGGTATATGGTAAAGTAAGTGTAGTTTCCAAAGCAGGATGTGGAAAACGCCATGCTCAGAATAGGTGGGAGAAGACCTACTTGGCTGAAAAGGACTGGGAGATTTTTCAAACTGAGAGTTAAAAAGGGATCTTCGTTGTTTCTGCCCCTCCCATCTGCTGTTCTCTGCAGCTGAAAATGGGGCAGAAAGCCAACATTGTGACATTTGAGCAGACAGCACTTTATGGAAGTGTCTATTTCCATTCCCCACCCATGGTAGAAAGGAGCCTTCTCCCTGACCAGGGTGAGCAAAGGTGCCGCCGAGGTACAGCTGATGTGAGGCTTCTTTCCCTGAGGCTGGCATTTCTAGGCAGACTCTTACGTTTTTCTGTGTAGGTTTTAAATAAGATTCCCCTTCCTCTGCTTGCTTACTCCTCTCCCCCTCCAGAAGAAATCAGAGGATTTCTAAAATACACTGTGGAGTTTTCTCAGCCCTCACGTGCCATCCTTGCCAGTGGGCTGGGCTGCAGCAGCAGAGAACTGCAGAAGCACCGTGACTGAGAAGAGCTCTGCCTTTGCCTCACCGAGTCATCTCAGACAGCAGTGAAATACCCTCTGAATTACAGCAGTGGAATACCCTGTGAATTATATCAGTGAAATACCCTGCAAATTCCAGCAGTAAATACCCTGTGAATGATATCAGTGAAATACCCTGCAAATTATGTCAGTGAAATATACTGCAAATTCCAGCGAGCACGTGAAACCCACACTGATCCCAGTGTCAAACTGATCTTAGATGGGAGCACTACAGATCAAATGGCTTTTTCAGCCCCTTTGATTTTCTTCTACAATGAGCACTTTCAGTGGTTCCACGAGTATCCTTTATCATTTTATCTGAAAGAAATACTACTATATTCAGAAATACATGCATATATATAGGCTGCACGTAAGGCATCTATCCATGTATCTCCACTCCCCTTTCTTCTATTTAAATAGTGTTCAGTGATTGTTCAGTTCTCCTAAAAGGATGAGTCACTGCAGCTGCACAATGATCCAGCTGTGTAGCTTGATAAATTATTTTACTGGACCTCAAAAAGTAAATACACTGACATCCACTGTCATTATTTTGGTTTGTGCTTACATTATTTTTCCTTATTTTTTAATTTGAATTAAATATTAGAAAATTAGCATGAGGCTATAAAAGGAACTGCTGGATTGGCAGCCCTAGAAATTGAGGTTCCCTGCTTCTTGGTAGCACAGGGACACTCATAAAACACAGCAAGGGCATTCTCCTCCATCTGCCCCATTAATCAGTGATCCGTGGAGCAGAGCTGGTGGTGAGCAGCCAGTGCAGGTGCCTCACACATTCCTTCCAGGAATTCTAGAGACATGGAAACAACATGAACTGAACTTCCACCTCAGATGCTTTTCATGTGGAGAGAGATGCTTTTCACCTGGTGTGCAGAGATCACCACTGCCTGGTGCTGTGAAAGGCCACTCTGCATCAGCTGTGGGGTGACAGAAGAGCAGTGGGAGAGAAGAGGATCTGTCCCACGCCAGCTGTGCCCTGAGAAAGCAGAGGGGTCTGCAAGGAAGGAGTGAATTTTAGACTCCAGTGAGACTAAAACCAGGAGATTGAAGATAAAGCAGGAAAACCTTTGCTGTCATATTTAGGAATGAACTGAGGAAGAGATGTCTGAAGGAGGATATGTTTGCCATCATGTACATAGAATATAAAGATAATATGTGTAATCCTCCTTAGCAAGTAATTAAATAAGTAAATTAACTGAACTTTTAAGTTTCATGCTCTCCATAAGGTTTGAATAAAATGAAGTGAGATTGCTCTCTTATTAATAAGGGGTTAAGTGCCATTTTAGTTCCTAGATCTGGAAAGAGATGCAAAGTGAGGGAGATGTAGATTAGCACATCTCCCCTGAAGAGCTGCAGACTGCAGTGGCAGAAGAGCTGTCAGACATTAACAAAGAAAGAGGATAAAGCAAAGGCAGTGGTGCAACTGTGGGGAGAACAGTGACACAAACAACCCTGAAGGAAACCAGCCTTGCCACTGTAGAGGAAGTGGACTGTCCCTTCGATAAATTTATTTTGAAGTCTCAATGAGCAATTTATTTTTTCTTTTGTTTTCCTGAAGTCAGTCAAAGGGGTTGTGTGATTCAGTCTCACCAGTGCAGGGGATTCCCTCTGTATCTGTGTCTCTTAGCTATGGGTTGGGCTTTTTTTCCTTTGACTTGTCTCCTGAGCAAACATGACACCTCCGTGTGTGTCCTGAAGTGTTTTGGGAAGCAATGAGATAATGGGCTAATGAAATGTGGGGGCTTTCTGGTACAGGCAAAGTACCAGGCTGACAGTGAACCCTACATTTCTCTGGAACCAAGAAAAGCCATGCAGAGACTCTGGTGGTATTTTTAGTAATTTAGATTGTACATGTCCCTGTCCATCTTTGTGCCTTTTGGCCTCAGCCCTGCTGAGACTGGGAAGTTTTTTAGAAAATATCTCATTGCTTCCTCAGACCCCCTCACTGATCTACCACATTGTTTCACAAATTTCCATCCAAAAGGTGTTTAGGGCACTGCTGGAGCTGTCCTGGCTGAGGTTTTCAGTGACAGCTGAATCAGCACAATCTCCAAACAGGTTCCCCTCCTCTGCCTTTCCCTTCGGAGGTGTTTCAGACTCACTGGGCAGGAATCCAAGCACCACAGGCCTGCAGTAGCATTTAATCTATCAGAAACCAAAGTTGCTGCGTTGGCTGTAGTAGCTCATAATTCAAAGAACATGTTAGAGAAACTGATCTGGATATTGATTTTAAAAACTAATCTGGCACTGTGTCCCAAGATTTCTCTTTCACTGCAGAACAAATTGATGCCTTATATAAATTCTATAATAATACAAAGCATATTGCAGAACTGGCACAAGAATGGCTCCATTAGGGGTAGCTCTGATTTTGCAGAGTGGGGTTTGGCATGTGAAACCAGTGATCCAAAGCTGAACTGGATAAAAGCTGGTGGTAAAACACTGCCAGCAGGAGAACTGGGCATTTCCATTTCATTAGGAATTTGTAACTTCATCTAATAAATTATCAAACTGCCTACCCAGTGGGTGAGATGAGTTTTATAAGAAGGGGCAGTTGCTGTTATTTGTGCTGGTTGGTCCAAGACAGGATATTGCTGTTTGCCTTGGACCACCACAGCCACATCAGTGCCACCCCTGTGGGTGAGTTCCCCGGTGGAGAACCCTGTCCATGCTTCCTTTTCACTGCCTGCAACTGAAGAATCTTCCCTGTCTCCCAAATGAGTCATAAGGATAAATTATGTAATTTTAAATGTTTAGTTAGCAGTGGAAGGACAAAACCTGATAATTGAATAATATGTAACTACCCAAATACCATCTGAACTTTTCTAGGGCTTTCCTTGCTGTTATTTTCCAGAGCTGCTTGAAAACAGAAGTGAAATGGTGCGCTCATTCTGGGATGGTATCTTGTCAGTAACCACTCCTCACGGTTCTGAAGATTGTATTAGGAAGAATGTAAGGGGACAAGCATATTTTAAGGGAGATCCTTGCACCAGTTTCTCCCCTTTATAAAAATTTAAATTACTTATGTGGTGATAGAGTGACTCTGAGACAAGTGTATTTTCCTCAAGTACGGTCCAACAAAATCAAACTTGTTCCTTGTTGATTTTTGCTGTGTGATCACTCATTAAATGCAAAGTAAACACATTGCTGAATGGCATCTGTCCTTTGGATAAATGGAAGACAGATGTATTGCAGCACAGGGAAGCACAACACAGACTTTGCAACCAGGACAGAGCTATTAAAATCATAGGTTTGAGTCAGTTAGGGAATGTGCATGTTTTTTAAGGCTGATTTAGGGTAAGCAATGAGCTGTTTCATTACAGTATGTACTGTATGTTCCAGCACGTGCTGTCACTAACACTGAGCCATGTATCAGTAACACACTAATAGCTCAAAGACTGCTTTACTCACAGAGGTTTTGCTACTCATGGAAAATATTTTGCAAAAATTTGACAGTTTGTGTTGCTGAGGGCGTGGCAGAGCGGTGCTGAGGAGATGGAGGGTGCAAGGGTGCCATGGTTGGTGCTGGGGGGCTGAGCAGGGCTGTGCCCTAGGGCTGTGCTGAGGCTCTGCTTCTGCACAGGTGTCCCTGTGCCACCAGGGTCAGGGGAGCAGGGGAGACCCAGAGGTGTAGTCACCCTCAGTGTCCCCCCATGTCCTGCGTCCCGTCCCTCACGGCTGTCACCCTCAGTGTCCCCACGCCCCGTGTCCCGTCCCTCACGGTTGCACACGCGGGGTGACAGAAGCTCCGCCCGCAGGGGGCGTGGCGCTGTGCGCGCTCTGACGTCACGCGGCGCTGCCATGGCAACGGCCCGTCACGTTGTCCGGTCCATGCGGGCGGGGCGGAGCCGCTCCCGCCCCAGCAGCGCCATGGCGGCGGCTCGGTGACACCGCGCTCCGCGGCCGCCCGGACACTGCAGGTACCTCCGCCCGGGGGATGTCCCCGCGGCCGGGCTCTGCCGCCGGGTGGCTCCGCCCGCCCCCCGCGGCTCCGCGCGGCCGCCTCAGGGCGGTGCCCGGTCCCCCGCGGCTCCGCTCGCCGCGCCGGGGCCGGGGAGCCTCGGCCGGGCGGGGGCCGCGTGGGGCCGCGGGCCGAGCTTCCCGGCGCGGCGGCAGCGCCGGCCGCTCCCGCGGACTGCGGGCGGGCGGGAGGCTTCAGTGCGCTTCCCGCCTGCACCGCGGAGCCCAGGGACGGGCTCGGCCCCAGCGGGGCGGGCTCGGGCTCGCCGGTCCCGGGGAGGGTCCCGGGGAGGTCCCGGTGCCGCGTCCGGCGCTGCCCCCGCGGGGCCGCCCGGGAGCGCCGCGCCCGCCCCGCCCCTTGGGCGGCCCCATCCGCGGCGCCGGGGGGGCATGGGCGGCACCACCGCAGCGCTGGTGGGGGGCAGGCAGGGCTCGGGCGGCGCCGCCGGCAGCGGCCCCAGCGCCGTGAGACCCCGGCAGGTGAAGCCCCGGGCAGGAGAGCCCCGCGAGAGAGGGGTCGGGGCGGGCGCGGAGCGAGGGCGCGGTCCCGGGGTCCGCCGAGAGCGGCGGGACGGGCGGGCGGCATCACCATCACCCGGTGCCGTCCCGCCCGTCCCGGGGCGCGGGCGCGGCGCCCGGGCTCCGCGGGGAAGGGAGGGGCCGGGGCAGGGCCGCGGAGCGTCCCCCGAGGGAGTCCCGGGGACGGGGGTGCGGAGGGAAGGAGAGGCTCCGTACCCCGGGCTGGAGGTGAGCAGCGGGCGGGGCGCGGGCAGCGACCCCCGGTGCCGCCAGGCCCGGCTCGGTGACACACCGGGGTGAGGGCGCCGCGGGTCCCTCCGGCCGAGGAGGAGCTGCCGGGGGTCGGGGGCAGCCCGGGCGGGCAGGGCCGGCCGGGGCACAGCGCTCCCGCCAGCCCGGCAGCATCGGCGGGCCCGGCCCTGCGTCCAGTGTGGGCTGCGGGCGGCGCCCGGCGGCTCCGGGGCCGGGGGAGCTCCGCTCTCGGGTCTGTGCCCGGCTAGAGCAGCACAACTCGGTTCGGGGCTCAGCACTCCGTAAATCGGCTCTGGCTGTGACTTGCGTGCCTTGTGTGACTGTTGTGGCAAAGGTGAGTCGGAAGGTGCTCCCCGTCTTTAGGAAAAGTGCAAAGTCATTAGATCCTTTTCGTGTCATACTTCGTAGGTATTGCTCGTTTCCCCATCCAGATTTATTTTGAATCTTCTTTTTTAATTTTGCACTTGTTGCTGAGGCTATCGTCTTCGTTAATTTTTAGTTTGATTTCTGTTGGAAATTGTGAAAAGGATCCAGATTGCTACCAGCTGTAGATGTGGTAGAGTAGTTTATCCTGCAATATTATCTGAACTAATGCAGAATAAACCTGTGATCCATTCCCTCCTGTTAATTACACAGTTGAGGATGTTGTCTTTTATTAGGCTGGTTATTGTAGCTTGGAAAGTACATGATTTTCCAGGATGGTTTTCAGTTCTGAAATAGAAGCAGGGTAAATCTCAAAGCTGAGTATGAGCTGAGGATAAAAGTGTTTAATTTAATTAGGTATAATCAGTTTCTGAAGCAACAGAGGAGTGGATGCTCCTCTGCTGGGTGGAGGGGACTGAGGAAGGAAGGGGAAAGAATGACAAAATGGTGCAGAGAGAGGAGACAGGTACCAGCCTGTAAAACCCGGGGAGAGATGAAAACTGTTCTGTAGGAATAGCAGGGACATGAGTCTGCAAAGTCATGGGAGTGTTCAGAGGAAAACCTGAAGCTGCTTCCTGACTTGTGTTGGAAATATGGGAAGTGATGTCAAAGATGGTCACTAACCTGGCAGTGGAGTGTCAGCTGCAGGAGATGTAGTTGCTGGTTAGAGCTGGGGGAAGTCTGGAGCTGTGCTAACAAGAATAATAACTATATCAACAAATTAAGATGAAACAAACCACATGACAAGCACACACAGTCCTGAAAGTCTCTTAATGGGATGGGAATCTTCAGTGGGTTTTTTGCAGTGTTTGTTTGTGATTTCTAAGCATGATAGCTGTGGTGAAGTTAATTTGTGCTTCCAAAGAACAGACTGATGTTATCTTGGAAGAAGGGGGCTAGGGAAATGAGGGAGATTGTAAGAGTATGGAAATGTCTCGCTGTGTGTCTGCTCTGGCAAACTGTATTTTCAATTATTATTTCTCTAAAATAATCAGTTTTCACAGTGGATAATGCAGATGAGTTGTACAGATTTAATAGGCTGAGAACTAAGGCTGCTATAATAGCATATAGTGTATACCTTTCACCTGTCAGTCATGAAACAAATTGAGTTTCAGGTTACAGATGTTGTTTTCTCTCTTCTGTATTGTTAAAGTACTACAGCAAATAGCTGCTGTTTTATCTACTTCAGCCCTTTCCTGAGTGCTTGGAAAGTTGGTCTTGATTAACTGCTCAGGTCATTTAAATCTTAAATAAAAAATTGTTGGCTGCAAATGTCGTGTTATATTTATATTAGATAATGAAAATTTCAACTGTATTTTTGTGTTTCTCAGTTGAGGACTGATACATCTTGTGTTTAATTAATTTTCAGGTTTCTAAAGAGCAATGTAGGACTCAAAAACCTAACCAGAAAACCTTGCAAAAGTAGTTTTGAGTACAGAACTGTGTAGTTCTCTCCTGGACCATTAAGAAAAATGGCACAAAATTTATGAATATAAGATTTTGAAGGTGAATATGAAATACAAGTAAAAAATCCTGACAGTATCTAGAGAAGGGATCTTCTTGAGTTACTCTTCTTTTCTGACAGAGCCTTTAATTTATGACTATTGTGTTACTGAAGACAGTAATTTAGTTTTTTTTATATCTCAGAAGTGACTTTGAATGTCTTATCAAACTAGTAAGAAATTCAGAATCTCTGAGCTTGACGTGCAGTGAAGGTAAATACTTTGGGACAGTGATAATGCAGTGATTGTGTTTTGTACTTAGCACTGTCTGGAAATATCAGTGCTCAGATTAATGCAGCTCCCCAGTGCCTGGAACTGACTGTTTAGAAAGTATGCATAGTATTGCTAATCAAGAAAACATTTTCTAAGTTCCACCAATTTTTTTCTCTATTCTAATTGGATGCAAACCTGTCACTTACTTCATCTTCGGAAGTGTGTAATTAAATTTAGTTGTTATTGTTTTGTTCTTGTATGCAACTCTTGTGTTTTGCAACCCAGAGTTTTGTAATAGAATTTACGTGAAAGATCTGAAACAGAACTACAGCAAAGAACTACAGCTCCTGAAAAACACAGAATGTGTGCTGTTCTCTCGAGGCTGTGCTTTGGTGCAGAGGGATTCATGGAGCTTTCTGGAGAACAGGAGTAGGGCTGCCCTGAGCTGCAGATTTAATTAAAGGATGGCACTGCTCAGGTGTGGGGTCATGTCTTCAGCAGTGGTTGGACAGCAGAGGTGGCTTTGCAGAGAGCCTGAACCAGAAGAGCAAGAGGAGAGCTGGGGGATGCTTTGAGTGAGTGTCAGCTTGGGTGCCACCAGTGGCACTGGGTGTGCAGATAAATCACTGAGTCACTGAGGGGCAGTGCCAGAGAGAAAGCTGGGCTGAGGGTTTATGAAAGCCCCAATTAACACAACTGCAGATGGACTCTGGCTGGCAAATACTTAGGCAGTTCATTGAAGATGGTTTCATTTCCTTTAAGGTGTCTGGGCTTCCAAAAGTTTGTGAAATGCTGACACACACCAAGCCAGGTTTTGATTCAATTACTGTAACTCTTGTAATCTCTTGCCTTCCAAAAGGGCTTAAACTGGAAAGATGGAAGTGCCCGATTATATTGTAGAGCAAAAGGCACTCTCAAGTGCCACCTGTTACATAAAATTAATTCTTTGGGGCAAAACAGGTTTGACAATTTGCAGGAGCTATTTTCCCCCTCCTTCTTACATTAGACCTCGGACAAATATTAATCATATGGATTTTCAGTGTAAGCCAACTGTTTGAGTCATTGTGAATCCCATTGTTTTGAAACATTAAAAGAGCTGAGTAATGTTAACATTGAAATTATTTTATAAGGTTTTAATTTTCAAATGGGGTGGGGAGGAGAACAAAATGCAATCATAAAATCAATCCCAGGATTGAATGTGCTTCTTAAATGAGATTGGTCTTGGAGCTGCTTGCAGTGACTCTCTTGGCAGCTTTACAAGGACAAATCACCTCATTGCAATCAGCAGTGGGAACTCTTGGACCTGCCTGGTTTGTTTTCATCATGCAGGCATTAATTCAGGTGGTCAGCATCTAGTCTAGCACAGAGCATCCAAGCAGTTTCAGGATAACCTGATGATTTAATTCTTGTTGGATTATTTTTTGTATATGGTATTCCTGATATGTAGTATTTCTGACATAAATGTCACTTGTCTAATTTTATGTTTATATATTGAAATGCGATTTGTGTGCTATTTGTCTGCATTTAAAGTCTTGCACTAAAATTAAAGATGCTCTTTTATGATCTATTGTGGTATTTAAATTGGTCTGTTTAAAAGAAATATTTGATCTGAGTATTTTTCTGGTGACCCTTTGTGTCATAATTGGTTGCTTTAGGTGATTGTTCATACAAAACAGTTTTATTCCTAGCTTGGAAAAGGAAGACATTTTTCTTCTTTCAGTTCTTGATTTAAGTTGAGCTTAGTTGTTACTAAGCTGAAAAAAGTATTTAGATTCTCTGTATAGATGTCATGCCTGTCAAAATCCAATTTCTCACACTAAATTTAGTGTGTACCTAGTGATTTTGGTCAGTGTTGATGATTTGACTTAAAGATTTTGACAGTGCAATGTAATGTCACAGTACTAAAAATTAGTAAATTGGAGTACACTAGGTTTTAGGTAGTTAAATTCTATAAGAGATTTCTCTCACCCCCAGAAGGTATGAATTAGGTTTAGGACCTTGTGTTTATCTTGTGCTGCTGTTGAGGAGGCAGCCTGGAGCCCTTCCCTTTGCTTTTGCACGGTGCTGATGGGAAGATCAAGTTTTGTTGGAATCTCAACATTAGGCACGATAAAGCAGAGTTTAAAAAACAGCACAGCAAAGTTTCCATGACAGCATGAAGTCCAGATGCCCTAGAATTTCATGAAATTAATCATGAGGTTAGTGCAATGTTCCTTCCATTGAATGGTAGGAAGGACACAGCAGGGGGGTTGGGTGCTGCTGACAATCTCAGGGAGAGGAGCGGTGGTCCACAGGGAAGTGTTACAGCTTTTTATAGGACACTGCCTATTTTCAGTCTCACTGACTGACACTTGTTGGACAAGAAACTTCTTCATTGCTTTTTCAATTAGTTTTAATACAAGGTGTCTAAATACAAAATTAATTGAAAGTATGGAGAATAAGATGGCCCAGAAATAAAACTGTGGCTTTAGTGCTACAAACACAATCTTAATTTCTAAGATAGGCATCAGAAAAGGGGAAACTCCTCTTTTGTCTTGGAAGCATCCCAATAGAGGGAGCTGGATTATTTATTTCTTTTTATACAGCAAATAAAAAAAATTCTAGTCCAGAGTAAATGTCCTGTAGATGAGTATTTGATGATGTGAGTGCTTCACTGTGGTTGCCCACACTTTAGGAAAAAGCAGCTAATTTGGAAGGTCAGGTAGCTGAAGATGGGAAGTGATTAATGCTTTTTTTTTCTTCCTCATCTGTCAGACATTCTTTCAAATGTAGATAGATGGGCATCAAAAGCCAAATATGCACTTTGAGAAGGGATGGAGTGAAGAAAGTTGGCTTTTCCTGGTGGTGCTGCGTCAGAAGCTCAAGGAATTCTCTGTTCTCAGTCTCTACAGAAACCTCATGGTCCTGAATTGTAGTGCTCTGATAACTGTGACAGGATGAGCTGAAAGCTCATCAGCCTTAGCAAACAGCTGAACTGCTGCAGAGTTTCAGAGCTGTGCCTCTGTTTGTCTTTTCTTTGAGTCAGGGATCTCTGTGCTTGGTGTGGAGCTGCTGAGCAGGAGCTCGAGAATCTTTAGACTCTTTTACCAATCCATCAGTCACCATTGCTGAGAAAAACTCGAGTGGTGGAATGCATGTCTCAAACCTTAAACCCAAAAGGCTTCCAGGAGCAGTGTCTGCTCTCTGGTGAGGGCTGGAACAGATGGATTTAGCTGAGCTGCTGACCTGCCTGACCAGGACTGAGACATGGAGGGAGCATTTCCAGCAACAGAAGTTCCAGTGGATTGGAAAGACCCTTGAGCAAAGCAGGTTGTGGAGCCTTGGGCTCTCTCCTGACCATGCTGCCTGACTCATTATTCCTGTCTATAACCTTAGGCTTTGTCTCCAGAGGGGAATTCTGCTATTTATAACCTAGTGAGCATCATGTGTTCATAAAAAAGTTTTCATATGAAAAATAAAAAAGTTACACTTTGTGGAAGACTACTACAGGTAGGAATCAATATTGTATTTCTTTGCAGCAGCATTTTGTTTCTCTTTTATCCTCTTCTGTTAGGAACTTAATCTGGGGCCATTTTCTTTCCAGGCAGATAGGTAATTTCTGACTTTGGACCAGTTAAAAATTATTTCTACAAAGACAGCCTTTGTTTTGAGAACCCTGCAAGTGTGGAGATAATTAGGAACACAGTGCTACTGTTTTCCTTAATGTAACTTCTTTCTTCAGTATTGGATGTTGTATCTTCTTTAGTAAGTGGCTGTTTGAAAACAGACATTGCTGCTTGAGAAACATAAAAAGCAATTCCAAGGATTGTAGATTAATCAGTCTCATCACAAATGGTACCAGAAGTGGCTACACAGCCTATGTGCTCTTAATCCTGTATTTGCAGTAAAAGGGGTGACAAAACAGTACAGGGGGTTTTTACTTCCTAGCATTGGATTTCTGATCATTCTGTAGTGTGAGGTTTTTGGTAGATTTTTTTGAAGTATATGCATCATATAACTGTGAATCTCAAAGAAATATTTTTTAGAAGGTAGCCTGAACTCTAATCTGGAAGAGAACTTAATTTTCAAGGCTTCAAATCACAAGTAATTGACCAGAAATGTATTGTAAACTGAAAGCAAAATTAAAGTGAGACCTGAGGGCAGTAGTTTTATTTGCCCTTTGGATAATTGGTATTAAAAAAAGCTGAGATGTTTATGTTGCCTCGTTGTGCAGTGAAAGGGTGCAGCTGTGAGCTGTGTTCAGCTGTGGGATGAGCAGCACATAAAGCCTCGCTGTGACTGCGGTACCAAGGGAGGGCTGGATGGGGAGGAGGGAAGGGGCTGGGGACCATGGATCCATCAAATGCATGGCTTCTTCTGATGGTACATCTGAAAGGATATAGTGTGTGTGTGTAACTGGTACTGCTGGGCTTTCTGCTCCTCAGGAGAGTGAGAATGCTCCACTTGCAAAAACTGTCAGCCAGAAATTATTGCAGGCAAGTGAACAGTCATCTGAGATGAATGGAGGCACTTTTCCTGTAGACACTATAGTTTCTCTTAATGTGTATCTTCTCCGTTGATTTTAAACCTCAAATTTTCTGTGCACTTGGTGCTTTTTATGCATGCTGTGCAGTCTGCTCACTCTCAGATAACAGGAGGCTGCTTCAGTAATCTTTTGTGCCTGTAGGTGCCAGACCAGATTTTATATGCATAGCACTGCATGGCCCTACATGATGCCACTTCAGTAAATACCAATGCATTAGCCCTTAAAAAAATCCAAAGTCAAACTTGCTTAGAGATGGATTTAAATGCAAATGAGGGTCTTTCAGAATGACTTTGAATTGTCACTCTGCAGTACACTTTTCCTACTAAAATGTTAAAATGGCTTCTGGGTATGGCTGGGTATTGGAAGAGACAAAAGCCCACAGCTCACTCCATATGTGTTTCCACCTGTCTGTCCCCAAGGAAGAAATTGGACTGGAACCATCTCTGTCTTCTTACTTAGGGTTGTATCTTTCTGCTTCATTAAGATCTTTCTTGCCATTTCTTACATGTTTTGAATTGCAAAACCAATAATAATTTGTTCAGTGATGGAGTGTCCTGAGGTCAGTGAACCAAGTTTTTACTGCAGAATCATTATTACAGTCACTAAAGACAAGATCATTTGAATTTCACATGTAGTTCTGTTTGCAGGGAGTGTGATAAAAATAAATCTGTGCTTATGTACCAAAACATTTTGACCTGGAAATGAACATAATGAATATAAGATGCAAGAATGTTAATTTTGGAAAAATCACTGTTGGACTGTGAAATATTCATGACTAAAAAATTCCTTCCTTCCTGTGCTTTTCTCAGCCTTAAGCTTAACACTGAATTTTCTTGAGGCTTTTTTTCTAGAATTTAGAATATGTGGGTTAAGGAGAGTAAGGCCTTTCTGTATGTGTTTTATGAATATACTTGGCTTAGACTTCAGCTGGGTCTTAGAAATAAACTCTCATATCTCTGAGCTTAAGAAACCAGTCTCATGAGCTGTCAGCCAAGTGAAGGGTAACAGTCTCAAGTCAGCAATTTTTTTTTTTACTAGTAAACTTAAGAATCACTTCAATTTCTAAACTGATTTCCTTTGTCTGTTTTGTGACTGCTGTCAACAAGGTCAGTGTTTGTTGGTCTATTTGTCCTCCATGGAAACCATCATCAAACTAGTCACCAAAACCAACATGGGCCGTGCCCTGGTGTGCTGGGGCTGGTCCTGTGGAACCACAGAGTGGTTTGGGTTGGAAGGGGACGTTGAAGATGCCCCAGTTCCAGCCTGGCCCTTGTGGGTTCCCTCTCTGAGCCAAGCGATGGCTTTGAGGTACAGCAGCACCACGGGATGTGCTGGAGCTGCTGCTGCCTCTGCTCCCCTCTGGCTGAAAAACTCCTGGGTGATGTTCACAGAGCTCAAGTCTGAAGGCAAATGCAGAGGTTTAAATTCTGTTCATAACTCCAAGTAGTTCTTGTGGTGTATAGAAGTGTTTTGATGTGGCAGGCTTTATTTCCAAGTCCTGTTAAAATCCCTGGCTGAGTGTGTACGTGTGTGTAAAATGGCACATATTTCTGCTCTTTGTGATGAGTGGGTCTGAGGTGTTTTGGAGAAGGGAGGAAGGAGCGATATTTGTTGCTTTGAAAGTGCTGGTGCCACCCGGTTGGTGGGTGGGGTTGTGTTCCTGGTGTGGCTGCTCAGGGCATGTGAGCACACCAGGAGGAGACTTCAATCCCGGTTTGCTGGAGTCTCTCTTGTGACCTCCCCATCCCAGCTGTCCATGCAGTTTCTGAGCGCACACATCCATTGGTCCCTTGGAATTGGGGATGGCCTCTCTTAGAGGAATGGGTGTTTAAGAAAGTTCTGCTCATACTCTTCCTCTCGAGAGGCGTTGGTTGATTATTTCCTGTTTTTGTACCAAAGCTATAATGGAGACATATCACTTTAAAACACTTCCAAAATCTGCAGAAGTGCAACAATAGCACTGACCTCAGCGAGCGAGGTCACACCCAGGCTGCTTCCTGTTTTCTTCTTGGGGAGACCAGAGGCCCTGAGCACGGCAGAGCTCTCCTTGCATCTGCCTGGGGATCGGAAATCAGAGCGGCAATTCATTCCTTCTGACAAAATGAACATAGAAAAATCTTAAGGAAAAGATTGAGTTAGGATTTCCAGGCTTATTTTCTCAATTGTAACCTTTTTTTTTTTTGAGGGAATAACCATTATTTTCTTACTTGACTGGTGTGTGTAAGATGTTCTGCATTTAGTGCACTCCTCAAAACATACATTGAACATAAAGAAAGGCGGGAGATGCACTGAAGAGGTTTGAGAGGAGAGATAAAGACCAAGGTATACAATGGGGCAATTATAGCCCTTACATGCTCTTATTTCAACTTATCCCAGCATTATTCTCCTGGGATTCAAGTATTAGTTGACCAATATAAAAGCTCTTTGCTTTGTTGTCTTTGTTTATTGATGCAGTACTGCTACAAGTCAGAACAAAGGAAGCTTGGGAGAATGGATAGCTGGAAAGGTCTTTGAGAAACAAAGGAGAGGCAGCATAGGCCCAAGGTATAGTAAAAAAAGCCAGAAATGTTTCATTTTCCTCAGTGCAGAGCTGAGTGTATGTGTGGTTCTCAAACAGCTCTACCATAGAAAATACATTATGTAAAATTCCACCTGAGATAGTTGCTGTAGATGAAGGTATGTAACTGCAGCACAGCATTAATGCATTTACTTTGCATTACTGCTGTGCAGGCAGAGATTTCACTTGATATAAGGCTTTGTCCACTGTGTCCAAGTTTGTAGATTTTGAATATGTCAAATCCATTCTCTTCAGGCTGTAAGATCCTCTTTTTGTTCTTCTCTTATTCATGGCTTTGGGGAGACATAAATGACTGGACAAAGGTGCCCAATTTAATTTGGTGTCACTAAATGAAGCAATGTTTAATCAAAATCTTCTCTGGCACATCCTGACTATGTAAAATGTTGGTCTGTGTGTGCTGGCAGGGCTCAGCTCCAGAGCCAGAACTCATTGTCCACAGCCTGAGTGTCTGAGTTATCAGTGTGTCTCCCTTGAGAGAGCTGGAGTGTTTCTTGATGTCTTTCCCCTATATTTAGTAGTGCTGTAGTTGGCATTCCTTATGTTCAGCCACCTGTGTGGTCACTGGTAGGGATGATCACATGAAAGCCACGTGGAACCTCCTTTCTCCTCCTGTCTCTTGATCACTTTGAGATCATACTGCATAGGAGTTGGAAACCTGAGATTGATACATGTAGGTAAGCACTTGTTTCAGTTCTAAAGGACTGATTTTTTTTATACAAAATGAAATTCTTACTTAAATAACTCTCTGATAGCTCTTAAGAATCCAGTCAAACAGACTGTTCTTTTTGCTGTCCCTTTAATCTCTATATATTTGGCACGGAAATAGCAAACCTTTGTTGTGGGGAGGGGCATATTTACACTTCTCTAGTAACTCTTGCAGAGAATATCGTGTTTTTCCAGCCACAAGGTTTTGAGTCCACAGGTTACAGAGAGAGTGCTTTGGAGACAAGACCCTGGGGTAATTTGTCACTGCCTGCCTGTATAATGAAGAATTAAACTCTTAGCAAATGATGCTGCTACTGAATCAGGAATAGTGTAAGGAGTAATTTATCTGTGGAGAGCTCAAGCCTAGCAGTGGCTTTCTTGGCACTAGATATGCTGTGCAATCTGACTTAGTTAATACGTTGCCTTGGGAGGCACTTTATTTTGGTATCAGTAAATTCACTTGTAGAAGTCTGAGGAGAAGTTGCACTGAGTGCAGTTCAGCCTACAGATGACTGAGGGCAGGGATGTGCCTCCCTGGTACCCCAAGCTCCCTGTGCTGCTGCTTCTGATGGAGGCACCTCGTGTCCTTGGCTCCATTTCCTGCTGCTTTGGGTGTCCTGCAGTGCCACCCTTGGCTACCAGAGGTGCTGAAAGGTTCTTCCCTGTCCTGTTGCCTCAAGGCCTCAGCAGGTGGAACTGTTCATAGTTCATGGTGCACATCATGAGTTGTATTTGAAGAGAAGCATTTGACCTTTTTCATCAGAGGTGCTACCTCTGAGTGCTGAAAAGCAGATCCCACAAGTATTCTGCATCTGGGCAAACTCAGAATATTTTTTTTGATTCAACATTTATTAAAACTGTGGATAAATCAGGGAGGTAGACATCACATTACCCCCAGTCTCCTGAGATGGCAGGAGGAATCCTCACTCACTCGCTCTTTCTACCAGTACAAGAGCTGATGGCTTTGCTAAGTTGTTTACCTGATGCCTGGTAGCACCCTTCAAGGATGTGATGGTGTCTTGCTTCTCTGCAGTGAGGACAGATTTGTAGGATGCAGCCTCTGCTTTGCCGTGCTGCCAGGCTTCTCAGTTCTGTGTTCTTCTGTGCTTCACTGCTCACCTCACTGGTAGGCTTAGAAACAATATTACAGCAAGTGAATCTAGTCTGGGTCTTTGCACATCACTACCTCTCTTCAACCATACTGCTGGAGCATCAGAAGTATTAAAACAGACACAGATACATCCACGAGTTCCAAGCTTCCAAGCATGTGCTGATCTTCCTGTGTTGGAGTTGTGAGTCTGGTGACATCAGTAAGATGTTCCCACAGGAGTTCAGAGATGCTGCTCGCAGAGTTGGTGTGAATCTGGAAATGCATTGTGAGAGCTTCTTCCCTACCCACTCAATTTCTGTAGCTTCCTGTGGGCACATGAAAATAGTGCTTGAAAAAAATGTAAAAATGCCAAGTGGAAGCATCTTTCTCTCAGTTCTGCTAAATACTTAATGGTGGGCATGATCTGAACACACAGGCCTTTGCATTGGGAGCTGCTGCCAGGCAGTGCAGCACTGTTGGATACACTTCAATTTAATAGTTGAACTGCACTTAGTTTGTTTACTGTAGTATCTTGGTGTTTGTACATAGCTTAATATCTCAGAGTTAGTTGTTCAAATGCTGTGTACTGGAAAGGAACTTTAATGCTTAAAGCTAGAGTGAACCAGTTCTAAAGTGAGCCTGGATTTAGTGGAAGTGTGTGCTGGTTTGAAGGCAGCTCTCTGCTCACTGAGGTGCAGCTTGACCTTGAACCACTGACACATTTCTACTGAGCAGTGATGTTTAAGGCTTTGCAGGTTTAGCACATGCTGGTGCTGCTAGGGCTCTGCCACTGCTAAAAGTTTCTTTCAAAAATGTGAAGGATCATTATCCTTTTATTCACTTCAGAATTATTTTCAAACTAAAGACGTGGGTGAGTGAGGAGGCTTCTGGAGTTTGTCCGTGTAGGAACTTGGAGAAGTGTGACACAATTTAAAGTTGTGAAGTTTAACAGCTGTGCAGCTGCTGGTGCAGCTTGGTGCAGAAATGGCATTAGTGGTGAACAGTGCTGATAGGAGTGACATTAATTAACATTAATTTTATGTAAAGAATTGTTACTGATGGTGTTTGAATGCCAGTGCAGTGCTGCAGCCTATTCTCAAATCTGATGACAGCTTTACCTATGAATAGAAAAATACCCTAACTTTGGGTGCTTCTGACCGGCCATGCATGCTTCCAGCTGTGAATAATGTCACTTTCTTTATGATCAGTAATTCTCTGTGAGAATTTGAAGTGATTGTCTGCAGAGCACTGAAGTGTGTGGCACAGCACAGGGCAGAAGCTGACTTCCCTTCTCAGAAAATTGGAGATACATCAACTTCCCTGCTAGGAATCTTCATCTCCTGTTAAAAATAGCACACAAGACTGCTAAGCATTGGCAGGCAGCGTGGCTGGCTGGCTTTAGACCTTTGAGACCATTGTTTTGTCTGTGTTACCTTTCAGTAAGTTCTGGAATAAAAAAGGAAAATCATACTGAAAAGGTTAATTTGGCACTGTCAGAACTGAAAGTGGGGCTATGTTTCATAGAGGTATCCCCATTAAAGGCATTAAGGTTGTAATTAAACTTTTGATAGCCTATGAAGGTATGTGATTAATGTGTGTGCTAAAGTCATGGTTTTAATGCTTAATCTTTAAAATTGGACACAAGTGTTGATGGCTTGTATGTTATGCCTGCTGTGCGTTCAGAGGTGTTAAATAGTCTGGGCTGCTGAAAAAGGAGCACAGTGGGAAATGGAGAAGTCTCCTTGAGAATTCCCATATGAATTACAGCATCTTTGTAGTTGAACAGAGCACAGGTTTAAGGAATGGAAATGTGTGAACCTCACACTTTGCTTACATGTAGCTGGAAGTACCAGTTAGAGCTGAGTCACCATCCCTGTCGCTGCTGAGGATGATGGAGATGATCCAACTCAATGTGTGTTTGTGAGTTGGTTCTGAAATGGACTTGAAGTGAGACCTGTGGGAAGCAGAGATTGAAAGGAAGTAGATGGATAATTAGTGAAGATACTTTTCTTCTTGAGAAGCAATCAACTTTGTAGCTCTCAAACACTTCTATAAACTGTTAGTCCAAGGATGATTATTTTATTACAAATTGCTTTGAACCAAAACTTCTCACTCTTTTAAATCTGTGAGTGTGGTGGTTTATAGATGGAAAAAGCCTTTCCAGAGTCAGTCTTTCAGAGCACATCACTACTGAACTGCAGAGAACCAATAGCCAGACCAAATAAAGGGGTTTCCCTAGAGGTCTACAACTTACCAGACACACTGTGACCTTTTTTTCTCTGGTTTTTGGCCATTTTTCAGTGGACTAAATAGGAAACATAGACTAACATTTTGAATAGGTTCTTCTTCCTGCTTCTTTTCCTTCCTTCCTCAATTTTCATTTTGTGAGCAGTAGTCTGACTTGTCTGTCTTCTCCTACCAGCTAGAAGTGTTTGCTTTTTATACAATGTCATGGGACCACTATTATCACCTTTCTGGTGTGCATTTTCTGTCATGAAAAAATTACAAATAAGTGCCTGGCTTGTCTGTGAGCAATTTACTTGCTGATGTTGCTTTCACTGCAAGGATTTTGAAGTCTCCACGTGTGTGAATAGACTTAAGAGGTCTCTAGTGGTGTTTGACTGCACTGCTGTGCTGGGGATAAAAAACCTGAAAATTGACCTGAGGAAACTTTGTTCAACATGCTGAAAAAAACCAAATGCAAAAATCTGATTTGAAAAAAACCAAACTTACTAACCTGAAAGTGTGCCTGCATGTGGTCTTACTGTTAATTGATATTTTTATTAAGTTGGCTTGGAGTCCTTGTTCAGATGACAACTGCTTTAGGGAGCAGAGGGCTGTATCAGCACAGGGATGCTTTTAGGGAGGGTTTGGTTTTTTCTATCCCTTCTCACTCTGTGGGTGCTTTTGAAATTAAAAGATCATTGTGTTCTGCCCTCATTAAAAAATAAGAGAAAAAAGTGGAGAGAATGTTATTTCAGCTGTAGTCTAGGATTCAAAAATTTCATCTTTAATTAAAACCAAGTCTGCCCTGGATGTCCTGTGCAAGGTACCTGTATCAAAGCCCTGCTGAGCCCAGGGGTAAATACTGGGGGCACCTGCAGCCTCTGCTCTGTGTTGCCATCCTGGGGCACAGCCTGACAGAGATTTCTGGGCGGAGGAGCAGGGAGCTGCTACAAAACAGGTCTATAAAGCACAGTGGGTGGTTCTGTTGACAGTTGCTTTTGTATTTAAAATAGACTTCACTTAATTCTGCTTCTCGTGGTAATTCAGGAATTGAAATCACTTAGGTCCTGCCAAATTCATTAACATGGTGTACTAAAGGGAATGTCTGTTTGGAAGCCTTTCTAAAAGTAGAATAAAAATAAATATATACACAGATTCTTAGGTTTTTTGTTATGTTTTCTAAAGAGGAGAAAAATAACTTTCAGTATCTCTTTCCCTCTTCTTGGCAGGTTTTCTTCACGAGTGGAGTGTGAGAAATAGAGGCTGAAGAAGATGAGTGAGCTGGAGCAGTTACGGCAGGAGGCAGAGCAGCTGCGAAACCAAATCAGAGTAAGAATTGTGAACTGCTTATTTTCCATGATAGAACTCCTCCTTTATGGGAACAAACTGTAAAGATCTCCTCCTTTATGGGAACAAACTGTAAAGATCTGTCAGTTGTTCCTGTTTAGCTCGTGCAGAGCTTAAAATATTTTCAGAATATTTGAGTCTCTCCTTTTCCTACAGTTTTGCCAATTGTGTGGCAAGTATTAGCCTCAAATATAGGAGTTGCTAATAGCTTGCTCTTAAAGAGCAAAAAAGCTTTGTTTCATTCAGACTGCATTCAAAATTCATTTTATGTTGAACATTTTCAGCTATTTCAGGACAATCAAACAAGTAGTCATTTAAAATGCAGTGTGTTTCTTCCTGTGGATGAAATAAGTCCTGAGTGCTAAGGGATTTGCTGCTCTGGTATTTTAAACCCCTCCTGATTCCAGACGTCAACATTTTATAAATATTTCTACAGTTCAGACATTATAAAAATAAGTTGAGATGACTTAATCCACTCTCAGGCTTGCTTTTTGGGAGGAGAGCTATAAAGGGTGGTCAAAATAAACATGCACTTAAGAAATGTTAAAGTTGCAATGTCAAGTAACTGTCAAGCAAGAGCTTGAAAAAACTTGAAGATCCCAGCCTGATCCTGTTGAGACAGATCCAAAATGTGCAAGCAAATGTTTCTGTTCCTGCTTTCAAAGGGACAGACTGAACAATCTGCACAGACTGAACTTGGGAGGGACACACAAAGTGCTGGTGAAGAGGCTCCATTGTTTTTGGGTGGCTGCTTCACTGGTTGCACAAGGTGGAGAAATCTCCAGGAACTGAGAGGGTTCTGTGGCTGCTCCTGGTGATGTTTTAACTTCAATTTGTGCTGCACAGCTCCTGCCTCACTTCAAGCCTGTTTAAGCCATTTTGTCAGAAGGAGAAGCTGGCCATGCCTGTCTGTGTGTCCTGGGAAGGGCCCTGAGCTGCAGGAGAGCAGTGCAGTCACAGCTGTGACTGACACCAGGTCTTTCACAATCTGTGTTGCAGGGTAGGCTCAGAGGAGCTCACCTGTGCCAGAGTTCAGTGTGGGACTGAATTATGCAATGAAATTCAAGTCTGTTTTCTAGGTCAGGTTGAATCATATGCAGGAAACAAGTCCTGTGTCCATAGAGTCTGAGATAAGGAAAAAACCATGGAGTGTCTGTGTGGAGATCTGGGCACCACCCATTCCATGAAATGGGTGAGGGTGTCACTGGGCCATTTGTTTCCCTTCAATTTGTGTCAAGTACATCATCACTAAGCTTTGGTAATCCTGCTGTGTGTCCTGTTCCTGGGATCCTGCCTGCTGATTTCCACCCTGCCTCTCCTGGCCAGCAGGAGGGTTAATTTGGGCACAGAGCTTGCTAATCCTGTGTAATATGTGGTTGCTTTTCCAGGTGGATCAGTTCTTCCCTTGTGCTCAGCACACCCTGAGCAAGCACATCCACCCCAGGGAAGGAGTACAGGGAACAGGGTAGGCACTGGGACTTCAGGATGGCTCCAAATGCCTTTGAATCCCATAGTCTGTAGAAAGGGAGATTCAAAGGCTGCTGGGGCATGGCCTTTCTTAAGTCCCTCTTCCTCCACTACCCCTCGTTGTGTGCCATTGCTTTTTAGATTCCTAGCACAATAAAACAGATTAGGGTGACAGAAGGAATATTGGCATGTCAGTTGGTGGTGCTGTGTGGCTTTGAGTGTGTTGAAATTTAGTTCAAGAGTTACTTTTCCTTTAGACCCTCTCAGCTGATGCTCAGTGTTACCTTTCCAATTCAACTTGTTCCATTTTTTGTTTCAGGATGCCAGGAAAGCCTGTAGTGACACAACTCTTGCTCAGGTATGTTCCTGTTCTTTGTGTAGGCTGTTTCTTGAGAGGTAAACAAATAAAAATACCAGTTTGTGACTCTGGCATGTTCCTGTTCAGTAACTGAAAGAATAAAGTGAAAGAAGCCTTTGGAAATGTACAATGTGTTTGTTTAATTTTAAATAACTGTATAAAGCCCCACCAAAAAAACCCAAATAAACAAAAGAGCAAAAAAACCCAACCAGTCAACCCCCCACCACTATCATAATGGATCCTGCTTCCAGTTTACCTTTTAAGTAGAGTATGTTTATTGTATTAAATATATTTAGAAAGACTTAAATAAATATCTTTTAGCAGTTTTTTGGAAACAAAATTATTTTGCATATAAAGTTCTGCCATGCTTTCAAAAGTAACAGTGCAGTAAATACTGAAACATTTTTTTATTGGTTTGAAATGAAAACTTTGAGATTTAATAATCTGAAATAGTCTTAGTATAACATAAAAGTATTTTAAAAGAACTTCCTGAAGTTTCATTGTAGCCACTGTGAAGTGTGTTATGTCCGTAAAATCTCTTTGTGTCGGTGTTGCTGGGTGTACACCAGTATCCTATTTTTTAATGGTTTTTGTCGTGTGCCAAGATAGATAATCTATCAAAAGTTCAAATGTATTTTTGTTATCTTGTGTGTTAAAAATAGTTCCCAGTATCTCAGGAGTTTGTTTGGTTTGTTTTTAGATCACAACAAGTCTGGACTCCGTGGGTCGAATCCAAATGCGAACCCGGCGCACGCTCAGAGGTCACTTAGCCAAAATCTATGCCATGCACTGGGGATCCGACTCCAGGTGTGTACAGGGAGCCTTGGGGCTGCCAGGGACAGCCTGGGGATCCCCCTGGCACCTTCAGTTTAATGTCAGCTCAGAGGTCACTTAGCCAGAATCTGTGCCATGCACTGGGGATCCAGCTCCAGGTGTGTACAGGGAGCCTTGGAGCTGCCAGGGATGGCTGGGGATCCCACTGGCACCTGCAGTTTAATGTCAGGCCCTGGGAGCTCATGGAGTGGAGCTGGTGCCCCTGCAGGGGATCACAGGCCAGCACTGGTGGGGGGTTCAGAGAAGAGGTGCTTTGCTTGTTCTTGCCATAGGCAGTTTGCTTTCTCCTTCTTTCAATTTTAACTTAAGGTTTTGAGTCTGTTTAAGCAAGAGAGAGTATGTGATGAGGCATATTTTTTGGAATGTTGGAAATTGTGCATTCCAAAATGTGGAATAATTATGTAACTTTTGTGGTAGGGATTTAAAAACTTTACTGACAAATTTTTTTCATTGAAAAAAGATTATTTTGTACATAGTGGGAGAAGTAACTTGGAGTTCTGTTTTGCTGCCTTGAGAGCAGCTGATGGTGAGGTGTAAACACTGCCTCATGGTCTGCTCTGTATTGTGTCCTTCAGGGAGGAATTAATCTAGAATCTGTTCTCAAGTTTTATTTTTGCCTAAATTCCTTATTTGCTTTTGTGTAACTGTGTAGTTATATGAATAATGAAAGCAGTTGTGGGGAGAGTTCATAAAATGTGTTTTTAGTGAGTTGTGCACTTGTGTTCATTTTCAATCATGAGTCCCCATGGGATTCCTCAGTCAGGTGATATGGAGATCTAGATCTTTGCAATAAATGCAACCCATCAATTAAAAGGAAAAAGCAGAGGGTAATAAAGAAATTATAAAACTTTTGAATCACTTGATAATCATGCATGATGAATGTCTATTTTGAGATTTTTTTTGTTTGTTTTACATTAATGTATTTTATTTTGTGTTTATATTTAGGCTACTAGTCAGTGCTTCTCAAGATGGAAAGTTAATTATTTGGGATAGTTATACAACAAATAAGGTAGATATTTATAATCCTTATCAATAATTCATGTATAAGTTGTGTGTTTGAATGGGCTGGTGTCTGTCTTTTACCATGATTGCAAATCAAAAATCAAAAGTAGCCTTTCTCATTCAGACAATCTCTTTTTGTTCCTTTCATGGCTGGGTGAGCCCTAGTGATGTGTTGTAGGTTGTGTCTCTGAAGCAATAGTTAATTACACAACAACATGTAACATTTTCACTCTCACTCGCCTAGTGCAGTAGCCGTAGCTCTCTGCCTGTGTGGTGTTGCTTCTAAAACTAACTTGGTTTTGAATTATAGAAATACACAACCTCAGAATTTACAAGAGTGCTTTGGGTTTGAGGGCAGAGGAAGGAGAAGGAAGAAAAACAGCTGTTAGGGAAAAGCTTAGGTAGTGTGGAGTGGAGCTGTGCTTCTGTAAACCATGCAGTCTCCATGGGGACAGCCATCCTGTCTAACAACCTATAGTTTAAAGATGTAAAAAGGTTGGACAGAGAAATCCTAACTGGAATAAACGAAGCTTGTAAATGTTTAAGTTTATGATAGCTTTGCTATGAAATAATGTACTGAAATCTGTAAGTCTGCCCTGCAGATACTGCTGGCATCTGTCACCCAGGAGCTGTGGGTGTGTAAAATGCAGTGGGTTGGATGTGGTGGGCTGTAAACCCAAGTACTGGTGCTGGGGGTGCCCCGTGGCCCTGGTGTGTGCTCTGAGCCAGCAGTGTCTCTGCAGATGCACGCCATCCCCCTGAGGTCCTCCTGGGTGATGACCTGTGCCTACGCTCCCTCGGGCAACTACGTGGCCTGCGGGGGCCTGGACAACATCTGCTCCATCTACAACCTGAAAACCAGGGAGGGCAACGTGCGCGTGAGCCGCGAGCTGCCGGGCCACACAGGTCAGTGCTCCTGCTCCAAGGGAAACAGCCCTGCTTCGGGCTGGCTCTGCTTGTGCTCTGCTTCTGTGGGACAGCTTGGGTGCTGTTCTTGCATTTTCACCTTCAGTTGTTGCTCCTGGGTCAAACCCTTACACAACTGTTTTGTTTTTAGGATACTTGTCCTGTTGTCGCTTCCTAGATGACAACCAAATTGTCACTAGCTCAGGAGACACCACTTGGTGAGTTTTTCAGCTCTGTTGGCCTTCCCCCACCCCCTCTTTCTTCCTTTTTTTTCTCACAGTGCCTTAATTTCTGTTTAAAATTTGAACTCTGAAATAATGACAGATGTTGTGTTAACTTCATCTGCAGTGCTTTGTGGGATATAGAAACTGGCCAGCAGACCACCACGTTCACTGGGCACACTGGAGATGTGATGAGCCTCTCTCTGAGCCCAGACATGAGGACTTTTGTCTCGGGCGCCTGCGATGCCTCCTCGAAGCTTTGGGATATCCGCGATGGGATGTGCAGGCAGTCCTTCACGGGGCACGTGTCAGACATCAATGCAGTTTGTGTAAGTGATCCTCCTGCTTCCACGTGGGAAGAAAGGGGGAGGATAAAGGCTACATTTGCATGAATTCAGCTTAGAGTCTACTGAGCTGCCTTGATTTAAAATCAATTAGTTCGGGTAGAGAATGTTAAATCGTATGTAATGGAGAAGGTTGTGTAATAACTTACAATCTACTTTGTAACTGAATTATTATTGCCTTATCTGTGATGCACTGCGCTGTTCCTGGAATAGTTTCCCCTGTGTTTTTATTCAGTAACTGAGACATCACTTTTTTTAAGAAGTAAAGAATGGACTAGGGAAACTTTTTGAAGCATGGCAATGTGTTAAAAACTGAAAATTGTAGATAAAGGCAATATACTGAGAGGGTGCAACACAGCCAAGCATCCTTATCTTAAAGTTTTTTCATTGAACAAAAAGAGCTTTCAGCAAAGTATTCTGGAAGGCAATTAAAATTAGTATTGATATTCAATATTCCCTGGAATAATATGGTAATATTTAGAAACTGGATTATATTTCCCCTCTGTCATAGTAACACTATGTTCTGATCTGCAAGATCCAGGCTCTGGTAAATAGAGAAAGAAATCTAAGTCGAAACTGCATCTGTTTTTGATAAACATGAAAAATTGTTAAGGCTGAGAGAATACCAAACACGTGACCAGTACAGAAATGCAGTTCCTATACTTAGACCTGAACCCTGAGATGTGCTGGGCTCTCTCCATTCCCATTTCAATCAATATTGCTGTTGAGAGAGTAACTCGGATTTGGAATAGATTTTTTTAGGAAATTGAATTGCTTGTTTGCAGTCTTCTGTTTTGGCTGAGCCAGCCTGGCTGACCGGCTCAGGATGGAACATTGTGTTCCACTTCAGCCAGGATGTGCAGAGCTGGGGGTTGCTTCATTTTGTAGGAGTCAGTGGCATCCCCTGTGACTGCTCTTACAGCACACTCAGGAGCTGCCTGGCTGTAATTCCAGTCACTCAGGTGTCCCCAGTGCTGTTCCAGAGGTGTTCCCTTGCATAGCTGCGTACATGCATCTTCCAACAAGCAGAAATAAAATAAACCATTCTGCCTTTGCCTAGTGAAACAATCCTGTGCTGTGCTCAGCTCAGCATGACCAGCGTATATTTCAGTGCTGAACTCCTGTGTCTCACTCCCACGTTTGTGGCAGTTTTTCCCCAACGGCCACGCGTTCGCCACGGGCTCTGACGACGCCACGTGCCGGCTGTTCGACCTGCGCGCGGACCAGGAGCTGATGATGTACTCGCACGACAACATCATCTGCGGCATCACCTCCGTGGCCTTCTCCAAGAGCGGCCGCCTCCTGCTCGCCGGCTACGACGACTTCAACTGCAACGTCTGGGACACCCTCAAAGGGGAGAGGGCAGGTGAGGACACGGCCACAGCCCGTGCACAGTCCAGAGCCAGGGCACTGCCGGTGCTGGTGCTGCTGGTGTGGATCTGCTGGATTCCTTTCAGTGCTGTTTTCTCTCGAAATGGCATCTTTATATTTGTCTTCCAGAAGTCACACTGCATTTCAGTTCCATCTCCATGGTGTGAGCAATAAAAGAGGCAGGAGAACAGGCCTGTTCTTGGGCTTTACAGATCTGTGTGCGGGGAGATCCCAGCTCTTGAGGCTGAGGAATGCCCTCCAAAATTGCATCTACAGAAAATGTATTTCACTGAAGTGTATGGGATTAAGTAGTGCAAAATTACACGTTTACATTGTATTTTGCACCCATAAGTGGCAGTAATTCAGATGTAGCTACAGGAGTCTTTTTGGCTTTGCATTCCCTGCTGTTGGGAGAAAGGGAAGGTGGAAACTTCTTGTCCTTGAATCAGTCACTTTTGTCAGTACACAGCATGTTTTATAGCACAGCTATTTCTATCTCACTTCTTACAGTAACTTAAATGCTTGGGCCTGGTTCAGTTCTGAACATCAGTTCTCCTGTTCAGACTGAAAAGAAATCCTTCTCCTTAGTTCTGCTACACCTGGATGGGGAACCTTGGGAGAGCAGACAAGGGTAAGAAGACTTAGAGAGAAAACAGAACCAAAGCAGGAAAGAGGCAGGCTAGTGCTGCTCTTCTGTTTGCCACAATATATGGGGGATTTGTAATCCCTCGGGTTTGCAAAACTTGGCAAACTCAAGGTAGTTAATGCATCCAGGACTTTGTCAGGAGACATCACACTGGATTTTGGGAGTGCTTGATGGTTGAAATTGTGGACAGCACTGCAGAAAACAGGGAAAAACCAGTAGAGAGCCAGATTAGGGAAGCCATCTATGGGACAGAAAGGAGAAGTCATAAGGGCAGAGAGAAAAATGGAGGCAATATTGTGTGTAGATATTTTTACATATCTTATTGTCGGGTTTTTTGATAAGGCTGTTACAGTCTGTGTGGTTCCTCAGAGTATAAGACAAAAAGGAGAATTAAGATCTTGCATTGCATCTTTTTTAGTACACTTAGGACTTACTTGCGAGAGCAGAGTAACAACTGAAGTCCTTGACCTCTTGCAGACACTAAACTTCCATTGCTTCTTCTTTTCCAGGTGTCCTGGCTGGCCATGACAACCGTGTCAGCTGTTTAGGTGTTACTGATGACGGCATGGCTGTAGCTACAGGGTCTTGGGACAGTTTTCTCAGAATCTGGAATTAACTGGGAGCCAAACATGTACATTCTCCATTTGAGATCTGGAGAGATCAATGCTGCAGCCTATAGCTGTGAAATAACATTTCTACCTTGTATTTGCAGGTGAAGTTTTTCTATTCACTGATTATTACACAAAAAGGCTTTCTGTAAACTAGAAAAAAAAAAAATCAAGTGAAGAAATAGGGGA
The DNA here is from genome assembly GCF_901933205.1 of Camarhynchus parvulus. NCBI lineage: Eukaryota > Metazoa > Chordata > Aves > Passeriformes > Thraupidae > Camarhynchus > Camarhynchus parvulus. The sequence continues at coordinate 6,641,765 of NC_044579.1, read as the reverse complement.
GGGGGGAAGAAATCACTGACTTTTTAAAAGGGGCCAGCACACATAATCATGGTGACCGACAAACTAAGAGCCAGTCTTTTTGTTTTTGGTGGTTTGGTTAGATTGTCCTTGAAGGGTTTTTGCTTGTGCTCAGTCTGCTAATCCTGTATTTTTTTTTGTACATAACAGAATATACACATTATAGCAGCCAATCATGTACCATTTGTCTGTATGTAAAGAAATATGTTTGCATTTTTTATGGAACTACATTTATAGCTTTGCTTTTAACCTGAGATGTCACTTCTGAGTTTTGTAGTGGGTGAACTAGATTGCTGTTTTAAATGTTTTTGTGAATTTACTGTAGATAAAGTGAAGCCAATGGTATGTATGTGTTTTTTATAATGGAAGGCATTTGAATTTTTTTTAAAGGCCCTGGAGACTCCCAGTTAATACCTACCGCCTTATTCACTCACTTCTCGACCTGCTTGCCTGTTTTTGATCAGGGGGTTCTTCCTTCAAGCCAGTGGTTCCTGGTTCATCCATTGGCAGTCATGACCTCCAAACACCAAGGAGTTAATGCCAGGTAGACTTGCACCAACAGCAGAAATCATTGGAAAATAAAGTAAATCCAGATGTTTTAGCTTCCTCCCTGCAGGTTTTTGCATCAGTTATTCCATGCAGTCTGTGGGTACAGAAGCCAAGTGGCCGAGTGCTGTGGCCAGCTCAGCTCTGGCCAAACGTGTGGGTTTGGCTCCTCACAAGCTCCAGCTGATCTGCACTCAGAGTGACTTGGCTGCTGCTCAGAGCCCAGAGCAGTGTGTGCAGAGATTGCTCATTCCACACCAACTGAGAAATTCAGGAGGACTTTGCTTAAATTCCTAAAGAGGATTTAACTGTGCAGTTAATTGCTTGTAATTCCCCTCCAAATTCAGGGGTTGCCAAAGCACACCACAGCCAAAAGTGCTTGCTGTTAGTTCTGTGCAGTGTGAATTACCAAAGGAATTGTGTAACTTAACTGCACCTGTGTGACCCCTGAAAACTTCCAGCATAACCCTGAGGATATGTGCTTGTTCTGTGTGCTCACTGTGAGGGCTGTGCCATGGGGGTTTCGTGATGCCAGATATTCTGCAGCTCCAACTCTGTAAATGGCCATTTCTGCTCCTTTCCTGATTTGATTCTGATTTTGCTGTCAGTTGTTTAGAAATCTCATCAAGTACAGTTGAGTGCAGAGACAGGAAAATCATGAGACTGATGCCCATTTGAAACTGCCCAGGGAGGATGCTGAACTTCTTGGTGCCTGGCAGCATGTCTGTACTCCCAGTGGATGTTCCTTTGGGAATGTGAACATCTGTGGCTATTTTGGAATGGGGGATTAAGTCTATTGGCTTCTCTTAAGTGACTTATTTTAAAGATAACGTGAATTTTAAATCACCAGGTTGCAAGATGTTGTTAGCTGTCATTCATTGGAACTGATGGGGAGTCTGGGTGTCTCTGGGTCAGGTAGGAAAGAGAAGGACCCAGAATCCTGTAGTATATCCAAATGGATTTCTGGCTGAGATGACTTTTGTCAAGTTTCTGACATTTTTTAATCCTAAACTTCAGTACTTCCAGACTGTGCCTGTAAACTCGCCATGTCTATAATGGTGAAGGTGCCAATAAATGTACCAGTCAATCACGGTAAATTCACTTTTAAAATAAGAAAAAGGCGCTTCTTATACTGGAGAAGGAACATTTCCTAACAGCAGCCTGTGGTGTAGGACCAAAATCCCACTGTATTGTGTCTCACAGGAATTCCTCAGTGTTTTGCTTTGTGATCTGTCTGCATTTATAGAACTATTATGGAATTCTTGTAACTCTCTTAAGTGAGCAGCTCTTTGGGATCTTGCAGACTCAGTTTATTTTTTAGTGGTGCACTTGATTATTTTTTTTAACTCACAGCTGCCTTGAGTGAATCATTCTGGAAATTTGTTACTAAGGAATTTTAAGAAAATATTCTTTTTCTAAAAAAATTCTTTTCCATAGAAGTGTGTTTTGAGCCAATTTCCTAGTCAACACCTTTGCCGAGACAGGTGCCATTTTTACATTCTGGTATTAAAACTGGTTTCTACTTGTGAAACTCCAAAACCAATTTTACAGCTGTATATAACTTTTCTTACCAGTTCAGGTAGCCTGTAACAGTGGTAATGGCTCTTGTACAGGTATTACTGCAAATAACTTCACTGTCATTGTTGGATGGCTGTTGCCTCTTGGATTCAGCTGCTTTTAAAGTAAATCCTAAGGAATGCCAGCTGCTTGCTGAGGCGTCCAGCGGTATCACAGAGCTCTGCCTGCCTCTGCTCCTCGCTCAGCGCAGGTCTGAGGGGCTCTGCTGTCAGCGAGACCTGGGGGAAGCCTGAGCACAGCGGGGAATCGGCGTCTGGTGCAGCTTTGGAGCCTGAAGGAAGCTGTGATAGATCCTGCCCAGGTGATGGTTGCTGTTCATTCCTGCCCTGGCTGTGCGTTGTTTTTCAAGCCTGCAGATTCCAGTACCACAGGTACTGTGTGATGCCACAGAATGACTCAGGCTGTGGCATTCCCTTCTTTAGGCTGGCAGGGACCTGTGGAGGTCAATACCCCAGCTGGAGGTGGCTTTTATGGTAAAAGCCCAAACTCCTTCTAAAAGAATGAAGGTAAGGAAATGACCCTTGATAGGTTTTACCCCAGCTTTGAATTTCAAAGACACTGGTGTGTGCCTGCAGTTGGCTTGGGCCCTCGTTTGCAGCTTGTGTGACTGCACCATGACAGCAAACTTGCTCGCAGCAGGTCTTGCAGCATGAGTGGGCACATCTTCACTGGCTTTAAAAGTTTGTAGCCAGACTACATCTTTAGCTGAATTTCAAGTAAGTTGTGTCATTACAGAACTGGAGTAACCAAGAGCATTGTGCCCAACAGTGGCAGAGTAACTCTTGCCCAGCCTCTCTTCTAAAGGCAGTCTGTTATGGCTTGGGAAGCAGAACCATGCGCTTGATTTAACAAGGTTTATTTTATTCTGGTAGAGTTTGTCAGCATTTTCTAATGTGATCTAACTTTCCAATAGAGACTTCTCCCTTCAGGCAAGTGCCCAGCCTGGGCTTGTTCCCATGTAGCCTTGCATGGCTGTTTATTGGTGGAGAAAGCAGTTTGAGATTCTGGAAACCACAGCTGCTGTGGCTTCATGCTGATGTTTGCTCATGCACTTCAGTAGTGTGGCCTGGTTCCATCTGCCTGCAGCCCTTTTCCTTCCACACACTGCTGTCCTCTGCTGTGCTGAACTGCAGACCCAGGGCAGTGCTGGCAGAGGCAGCAGCTCCGTGGATTGACAGGATTTGTGCCACTCCAAAGGGAACGTGCATTAAAGAGGCTTTTCCTGCCCCAGGACAGGGCCTGACCTTGCCTTGGCAAAGCTGAGCTGGAGCAGCAGCAGGTCTCAGTGGGTCCTTCCTGTAATGCATGGGCTGGAAGTAGCTGACTCCTTCCTTCAGTTGTGTAACCGCTCATCCCTTGATGAAGTTCACATTAATTACTTTAAGATGGAATGAAAACATTGTGAAAACATTCCCAGAGTTGTATTGTCCTCTCTGGGGACACTGTCACCTCCACTAGGTTTAGTGCTGTGCTTTAAGATGTTGGTGAGAGTTTTGGCTAATCGGACTAGTTGGTATCAATGGTTGTGTAGCAGAATGGCTGGTTTTGAGATAGCATTTCCTGTCCAAGTACTTAGCATGGGTTGATGGTGCACTGTGTATCCAGTACTCTGGCATGCATGCTGGTCACACTCCTCCTACACTTCAGAGGCACCAGAGCCTTTTATCCAATTGCTGGTTATGTAAAATACATGCAGAATGTTAATGCAGTGTTGTTATGGTAAATGTGTGAACAGTGTTACTAATTGATATAACTGATAACAGATTACATGTGCCTGACATTCTTATACCACTCAGTATGTTTAGGTTTTAAGTAATATGGACTTCGGTGGAATAGTCTTAGGTATTTCAAGCCTTTGTTTTACTTACACAATGGTGCTCTCTTTGTGTTTTTCTTTTTTTTTTTTAAATAAAAGCATCTGAACACTTGTAGTACATATTACATCCAAAGGAGTCCAAAGCAAAGTGCTTCTAAACATGCCAGATTTTACTTTGCCTTTAGTTCCCAGCATCTCTCATCAGCTTTTTTTGTTTTGTTTTTACTTGTTGCTGACTACTTTGGAAAACTTTGGTAATGTTACCAATTATGAAGTGATTCTGCACTGCCTTTGGATTATGTATGTATTCAGAAACAGTCTTAAAGCTTTTATTTAAGCTATTAAAAAACCAGGGACTTGTGCCATTTGTTCTTTAACAGTGCTGTTGTAAAAAGACTTCCCTGTGACAAAAAAAAAATCACTTGCTATGAACTTTGTTTATAGCTTTTTTTTTCCACGATGGATCTTTTTCTTTGTATTTGTACAGTGGCTCAGTGAAAGATGTTGCCATGAGTTGATATTGTAACCAATAAACAAGTGCTTTTAACCAGCCTGGCTCAGCTGTTAGTGTTGTATTAGAGCAGCCCCTGGCCTGAAAGTGTCCCTGGGATGGGGATGGAGCAGTCCCACAGCACCAGCTGGGACCTGTCCTGGATCTGCATTACCTGTGGGAGTGATGTGCAGCCTCCACCTGGGACAGAGCTGCCAAAGAACTTACTAGAGCACAGGGGTAGGATTTTTTTTAATAAATAACTGTAGAACACATGCATTGAAAGTTTTATCTTGATACAATGTCAATACAAATGCTCCACAAACAGAGCACTGATACACACTCTGCCCTCACCACACCAAGGCTGGGCTGTTTCTCACTTTCCCTCAAACCCCCAGGACTCCCCATGCACAGTCAGAACAAACACCTGAACACACTGGTGGAACTGCTGTCTTCCCTTAATGCCTCTAGCATTACATCTTACATCTGTTTCCTGATGAGACAGCCCTTAGTTACTTGAAAATAGCAAACTCCTATACCTTAGAGCTCAATCTTTAACTTAGTCAATATTAACACTGCCATAAAAATATATAAATACTCTGAAAAGGCCTTTCTTTTAAAATAATTTTTAAAAGTCTAGTTAGAAAAGTAGATGTTGAATGACTGCAGTCAGCAATAGCAGAAGGTTGTTAAAGAGGCTTTGCTGTAGTTGAGCAAAGGTCAAGGACTCCATCACAGCTGCCTGGAGTGTGACCTAGAGCAGACCTGTTCTCCAGCAGAGGGGCTGGGAAGGGAGAGATGGGGTTTCACCATGTCCTGCTCCCTGAATGCAGCAACAGGAGCTCCAGGTCCCTCCTGGCACCCTGAGCCACCCTGCACCAACCGTGCCCAGACCGTCTCAGCACACCCTGCAGTGCCTGGCTGTGAGCTTGGGGCTGTGCCACACCTGAGCTCAGCACCTGACCGTGGTTCTAACCACGTGCTCACAGGCAAAGGACCACTTCACTACTACCAACTGCAAGAAACAGGTTCACTTTTATGCCATCAGTGCCCTCTTGGCTCAAGGATGGAGCCAGAGGAGCCCTGAGCCCAATGCATTTCCTTATTGCAGCTCACCCTCATCTTTGCCGCCTTTCAAGAGGAACTGCTGCCCAACACACTGGCACCTGCTTTCCAAACATCTCAGGAGTTCTTTCCCATGCCACAGTTTGTATTTCCCTTCACTAAACAAAATCACACCCACATGGAAAACCAGCACCCTCCATCCCTGGACAATTCCTAAGCAGCTGAAAGCAGGAGACTGGGCTAAGCTCTTTCCCTGTCTGAGGTCCTGGATGCCAGGAAGTGAGACTTGCCACTGCTGCATACTCATGAAAACCAGTGAGGATTTGGGGTTTTATTGTCAAGTGCCCAAAAAATTTAATGTTTAAAGGTAATTTTTAACCCAAAATCTGCAAAACGAACATAACACTCCAGAGTACCACAGCTCTACCGTTTGGTTCACCATCAGAGTCCAAGTTTTACAACAACTGTCACCAGAGTAACATTAAAAATATAAATCATTTTCATAGAATAGAAGTGTCACCTGTAAAATTCCTACTTTGCCCTACAAAGGAGCACCGGGAAGGTTCACAATGATGTTTTATTTACTCTTTTGAAGAAAATGTTTTGTGAAGCGATCTAGTTCGTTCTCGAGGTGAATGGCTTTATTTCTGTAAAACAAACAAAAGCAAGGGATTTACTTCAGTGCCCAAACATCCCAAAGGCAGGATCAACATAAGTGTTTCATTTCCATTCGTCTACTCACACCCCCAGCACTAAGAAAACATAAATGCAGGTTTTTAGAAGGGGTGTGTGGGGGCAGATGTTCACCATCAGTGGTGGTGGATGCCCGAGGCCAGCAGGCAGCAGCCAAAGCCAGGGCAGCCTTTCAGCAGGTGGAAAGAACAGGAAACTACAGCTGAGGCTGCTTCCAAGTCCTGAACCACCAACTGCTGGAAGTTCCTCCTCTGCAAACACCTACCACTGGCACCAGCAGTACTGCACTGGATGACTCAAAAGAGCACAGCTGCTCTCCTGCTCTGCTCTGCTCTGGGGAGGGGGCTTTGGGAAGGTGCCACCCTCAAGTTACCAACAGGAGACTAAAATTCTGGTGAAATGCCTGTCTCCCCCACTAAAGAGAGACAAGGGTAAAGATGATCTAAGAAATAATATTTTTGGAGGCCAGCTGATTCACTGAGGCAGCAGCATACATTTATTTAACATACCCAGAGCTGTTCAGGGTATCTTTGCATCTCCTTCTGCACCCGAACTAACCTAGTTCAACTCCAGACTGACACAAGCACTGATCATTCTGAAGTCAGCAGGGCTAAGAGATGCTTGTGGTCAGTCACACCAAGACTTACCTCAGCTGCTTGGAGGTGCTTTGTATGTTCTCCAGCTGATCTATTTCTTTGGAAAGCCTAGCTATTTCTTCTTCCAGGTTTTTCTCAGTAATATCCACTTGCTGACAGAGCCGAGCAAAAGTAGTGGCCATTTCCCTAAGGCAAGAACAAGTTTATAATCAGGATTTACAGAAGTTTATGCTAAAAAAACCCCAAAAACCTAAGAAATAAAATTTCATGGCATTGCAGTGTGCAGAACACAGCAATCAAAGTCTCCTTCTATATGGGAGTACAGAACAGCAGAAAGCAGGAGAACTGGGTACTTTTTAAACCAGAAAAAGAAACCCTCAACACACCAAATGCACCTCAGCCCATGCCTACATCGTGCCTGGCCATTCCCACAGAACATCAACAGGTGCAGGTCTGAGATGGGGCTCTGGCTGTGGCAGGAGGTGCCAGAGCAGCCCCACACTGCCAAGCTCAGCACCCTGTGCCACACTGAGCCCTGCTCACAGGAACGTGAGCCCTGTGTAGGGTGAGGAGTGCTCCAGACCTGCCCACCCCACCCTGTTCTAAGATTCCTCCGTGGACAAAGGGAAAACAAACCCAGCCTGGGCCCAGCACCCAAGCTCTCATGCAGGAGACAATGCACCCTCCTCTCTACTGGAGCACTGGTTTGAGTAAAGCTCTTCTATGTCCTCAGAGCTGCTGGACACAGGGATGGATCTATTTCTTCTACTGAAGCGAAACTTTTTACTATCCCTGTTTTTGTTTTCTCTTTCCAAAACACTTTCCCACCTGTCTCTGCCAAGTAATGTAAACTCTCCTCAAACCCCCTCCCACTAAGTGCCAAGGGACACTACAGGTGCCATCAGGCAGGGCCAGTGACACTGGCTTGTCACCATTCTTCTCCTGAGAAGCTGAGAAGCCTCAGAAAAGAAATGTACACAATAATTATCTGATTGCTTTGGAAAGTGGTCTGGATATTGATTGCCAACAGGTGCATCTTTGGTCATTAATTAAAAACAATTCACATGGAACCAATCAATCACCCTCAGCTGTGTCGGACTCTGAGGAGTCAGTCATGAGCTTTCATTATCATTCTTGTTTAACCTTCTGATGTATCCTTTCTCTTTCTATAGTATATAATTTCTTTTAATATAATATAATATCCTAAAATAATACATCAGCCTTCTGAGAACATGGAGTCAAACTCTCATCTCTCACCTCGTCCTGGGGACCCTCACAAACACCACAATGCCTGTGGCAGTGAGGGGCCAGCCTGTGTGACACTTACTGCTGCACCTGGTGGCTGCAGTTGGCGCTGGTGAGGCTGACGATCATCTGCAGCTTCTCAGTGGCGTAGTTCACGAACTGCTGCTTGAAGGCTCTCTCCTTGGCCCGGGTGGTCCAGGTCAGCCTCTCATACAGGTACAGCAGCCCGTACATGCTCAGCGACAATGAGATCAGTTTCCAGCCTACGGTTTTCCAAATCTGAAAAACAAAATCTTCATTAGCTTAAATAAGGTGCTCTACGGAATAAAAGCTAACTTCGCCCATTTTTTAAAAATCATCTCCACAGCCCTTTCACTGGACTTGTTTAAGAAATGAATGTTTTCCATATAATTACTGCAGAGCAATACAGCCACATTCACATGAGCTGGTCCCCAATGGCACAGAGAGTGTGCAGGTTACAGAAGCTTGATGCTCCTCATGAAGAAGCAAAGCTCCAACTAAATTCAAAGTGAAGGAGGTACCATCAGATCACCATTTAATTCAGGCACTGAACACAGACTTCTGGCACAGAGAATACACCCAGCTATCCTCAGAGTGATTAGCCTGGTTCTCACTGTGAACTGACTGTGGGTATCCAGGGCTCATCTGGCCCAATGTCAAGTCCATGGCATGCTCTGTGTTACACCCCAGGCAGGACAGAGCAGTTCAGCCTCGCCACCCCTTCCAGCAGGAAATGTGCTACTTGCCACTCCACCAACAATGATGATGCTCATGGAGGTCCGGGATGTCAGCGAGGCTAAACTCAACACCAAAGGAACCATGAACTCCTCCTGGGGCACGCTGTCGGGAGTTAAGGCGGGAAGGCTGGTGGCAGACGGGGTGCTGGCTAAAGGACGAGGGATCTAGAAGATGGGAACATGGCAGCCTGAGTCAAAAGCATCAGGAAACTACACAGATGGGGTTTATTTTCATATATTCAGGTTTTGATTTACTTGAAGGAAACCCTTCAGCAGTGAAATCTGCACAAAACTCCTGAGGAGAGAAAAAGGGTCTGTGTAGGGCTGTTCTCATCCAAGGATCCAAATATTACAAATAGAATAGGCTACTCAAAGGGCTCAAGCCAAAGCAAAACCAACTTGTGTAACAGCTGCAGAAAGTTTAAAAGAGGTTTTCAGTTCCATTCTAACCCTGAATATAATCCAATAAAAACAACCCACACCAAAAATATTTCACACAATGGATCTAGGGAAAGGTAGCAGGAAGCACGTAAATAGCATTGGCACAGAGCAAAAATCAATATGTTCTCATCAAGGTAAAACAAAGCAGACCAAGCTATGAAGGACTTACATGTAGGTTTGGATCTGCTAATCCCTGGAGTACTTTCTGAGCTTGTTTAAGACCCAAGAAACGGTTTACAAGAGAAGTCCATCCCAAAGAAAAGTGGAACATGATATCCTCTTGAAAATCTGCACACAGGCTATGACAGTTTAGATCATAACTAAGATCAAACTTCCTGCATGGAATGAGCAAGTGGAGCTGATCCTGAACACTAGAAGGCAACAACGGTTTCAGATTTTCTAGAAATAAGAACAAATAGTAAAGATGAGTTAACATTAGAAGAAGAGCATATTCACGAGCAGTATCTCTGCACTGCTGACCAGCTTTATCAATTCAGAGAATCTAAACTGATCTGTTCATTATTTATTTATTTGTAAAATCAGTGGCACTTCAGCAGGATTGACCCTAACAGTGCAGGGAATTCATTGCTTCAATACAGGAAAACAGTCATGAAAATCAACTCACTGCTGGAAAAAAAGGCTCAAATAAACTGAAAGACCTCTACCACTGATCAAAAGATAGGGATGGAGTAAGGAAAAAAGTCCATTTATCCATCAGTTCCATAGTGCCACAGAGAAAAGGCAACATTATAATGTAAGAGGACAGAAAGGTTCATGTAATTTCATGATCTTGCTCTGAATCTTCTATTACCAGGAACAGACCAATAGAGATGGATGTGCAATAAAGTTACTACTTATTAAAAAAAAAAGGGGGAGTGTAAAAATCCTTTGTGAAATAAACTGTTTTGCTTTCTGGGTCTGGAGGAACCTAGGGAGAGCATTCTACTGCAGGAACATTTTCTAATAATTAGTGTATTTGGCGTGTCTCTCGTTGAAGCCAAATTTTAAATAGGTTTATAAAAGGATTAGATGAGTTTCCAAAGGACAAGTCCATTACTACTTGCTTAAGCCATTAATCCAGATGCAGTGTACCAGCTCAAAAGTCCGTAAAATGGAGAGGGATTGCTATATTTACCTTGGTTCATTATCTTCTCCCCCAGCATCTGTTACTGGCTAGTATCAGAAACAGGGGACTGAGCTAAATACTCAGTCCTGGTCTATCATGGCTTTTCTTTTATCCTTTATAGCATCAATGTTAAGCATAATCAGAAGGAAAATTCTTTTAAAACTGAATTTTTTTAGATTGTCTTCCTTTAAATGTGAAGTGTTACCATTCCTCCTCCCTCCTCCTACCAATCATCTCCTGCTGGGACTGGTGCATTGACTGGTTGACTTCACTGGAGCAGCGCTCAGCCAGGTTCTTTCCCAAACCGTCTTCTATATGTTTGTTCAGTTCCTGAAGTGCCACAAAGAACACAAGCTCATCAGTTTGTGTTTAGCCCATCAGTTAGATTTTATGGGGCAGGAATATGTTACACACTAAGCACTGTTATTTACAGTGGGAAGAAAAGCATGTTTCCATGGAAATACCATGCTTTCCAACTGCACACTGGGACTGAAAACCTAACTAAAGTAACACAGGAAAGATTTCCCTAGGACTGTAAACATTAAAAGGCATAGAAGTCTGTACTTTTCACTGTGACAGTGAAAAGCAAACCACTACCTACTGCCCTGGGCAAAGCCCCTACTGTGTCATTTGATGGGAGCCAATTCCACTGCTCTGCATAGGGACAAACCCATCCCACCAACTCCCATGGGGGCTTGCTCAGGATACTCTGCTGAGGTGAACCAGCACAGACTGTCCTGAAAATGCAGCACTCCCAGGTGATCAGCCAGGCTGGAACAGCCTGAGATTGATCAGCCAGGCTGGAACAGCCTGAGATGAGCTCAGCTGGTTGGAGCATGGTGCTGTTAACACCAAAGTTGTGGGTTTGATCCCCATATGAGCCATCTGTGTAAGAGCTGGACTCAGTGATCCTTGTGAGTCCCTTCCACCTCAGAACATTCTGGGACTCCAGGGAGGAACTATGGCAGTCAGCATCATCAGCAAAGTCTGAGCACAAGAGGCAAACACAGGTACCTGTTCTTTAACTTAAAGCACTAGGCTTGAGAGGGAATTTACAAAATTAAAAAACCCCAAACCAATTTTTATTAGAAGTGTTGAGTATTTGCAACTTATTTTATTTTTGGATCTATTTGATTTTAGGAGTAGAGAAAATTATTGATGCAAAGTCTTATTTACTGGAAGTGAAGATTTGAAATTAGGAACCACTCTACTACTAAAAAAATGTTAAAAAAATTAATTTCTTTCCAAAAACAAAGCAGAAAATATTTTAAACCTTTTTCAGTTTTGGGTAGAGATATGCACATGTCAGCAAGCAAAAATCCTGCAATGCTCAAGTCACATAAAATCTAAGCAATTTATGAAAATACGGAAGTAGAAATTAAGGGAAAGACAAAGATGGCTTCAAACCATTCAAAAACACTTACTGTCTTATAGAGCTTCAATACTTGAGGAGAAGGGTGGAAATCAGAATAAAATTCATCAACTAAAACTGAAAGCCGGCAAATCTCATCAGTCATGGCAGAGGAGACCTGGAAGAACACAGGAAATACATAAAATGTTTCTGCTACCTTTTCCAGACAGAGTGAGAACAGACAACTGCATGAACTGTCCCAAGAAATCATTCAATGATCTGACAGTCAGGAAAGATTGCCATTTTAAGCTTTTGTTTTTTCTTTTCTTTTTAATTGAAAAAGGAGTGTTCTGACATTTCAAACATATTTCCTGAGAAGGGTGGACTGCAGAAGGAGCTGCCTGAGAGAGGAGGCAACACCTGGATCTGAGAAGTTGTTCCCACTGCCTTTACTTACTTTGTTTTCGACTTCCTCAGTAACGCGTTTGATCTTTTCCTTGGTGTCTTCTGTCAAAATGTTCAGCTGATTTCTCACAAAGTCCAGTCTGTCCTTCTGATCTTCTCGCTCTTCCATGGATTGGACTCTAACCCAGCAGAAAGGAAATCACCATCACCACCATGTATTCCCCCAGCAAAGAAACAAGCCCTTAACCAGGATCAGCCAGCTGATGGTTTCTGAGCAGCCAGGGGGAATCCCAAGTGACACTGGCTGCCCAAAGCAGAGGCACTGCTCCAAGAAGGGCTGGACACAGCAGTTCCATGTGCACGAGCATTCAAAGGCTGTGCTGAGCAAACACAACTCAAAACCAGCATTTTGAGTCAGAATTGTCATCACTGTATTGTCACATAATTACAACTAAAAAAGGTGTGGGGAATCAGAGGCCTTTAATAACTCATCTACCCTGATTTTAAAAAAGGGTAAATCTGATCAAACTGCTTCTCACAAACAGCACTCAGCCACTTGGTCTGATGACTCTGCAAAGCAAAGGGGACATGGTAGAAACCAACCTTGTCACAAACAAGTCTCTTTAGAATTCCTTGACCTATCACTTAAACAAAAATTCCTGAAAACCTGGAGCAATTTCCTCTTGAAGGGTCACCAGAAACAAATAGCAATTCAAACTAAGAGGCATCACCACAGACATTTTGGTTAAGTCAACTGACAGAAAGAAGCAGAATATCAGAATATTTTCAAACATTTCACAGCATGTTTTCATGGGATCTGACAACGTGAGACAAGCCAGTATGTAAACAGGCAGTCTGTAAAAACTGACATATTCAGGGAGATGAGTGTGTTTGACAGCACAGTGAAGTCTGTTGAAACACAAAGACACATTATTGACAGGCAGGAAGGAGATGGAGGGGAAGGATTAATCGTGACAGCAAGTTCACTGTGTACAAGAGACAAAAGGTGGCAACAAAAGTGAGGAAAAACTGCACACATGCAAACCTCAAAGGATACATGAAGCTACCAGACAGAACAGATGAGCTGCTATCATTAGCACTAAAGGATTACATGAGTGAAGAGAGAAAAAGGATATTTAAGGATGCAATCTGGAAAGGGCCAGAGGCCAAGCCTCTGTTAGCTTGGGCTCATCTCATTCCTTACAGTATTCTAATCACTTGCAAATTAAAGCATCTACATCCTTCCATTTTTACTCTTCACTGTAACTGTTAAAGAAAGTATAATAGGCTCAAACATCATCTCTGAAATGCTGCATATCACTAGAAAAACTTAACATTTTAATTATTTCTGAAAAAAAGACTTGAAAACACACAGATTGCAAATCAGTAACAAACACCAAAGTAAACCAAGATCCCTGAACAGAAATCACAGACCAAGAACAGAACTGAGTGGGCAAGTGAACAATGGTAAGACTGACATACTGACATACCAGGGAAATAGTCTGTTTCTTACCAAGCAGAAAGAGTGGATTTTAAAGTCCATAATGGCCCAAGAAAATCACCAGCCCAGAAATGGCTCCTCAGATGATCTGGACAAACCATATCCAACCAGCCCTCCACCCCACCTACCTTTTCTCTGCTGCTGCAACGTTTATGGTGTCCATAATGTTTTTCACAGTATCTATTATCTGTTTAGCTCTGATAGTGTGCTGTTCAAACTTGGTTTTCACGGCTGACTGCGAGATACACTCCTGCGAGGGGCCCAAGCCACAACACATTACTGCAATTCCATGCCAACACCATCAGGAATTTCACTGTCAGAAAGCACATGCTGCCAATTTTACCATGAACTTAAACCAGTGGGAAATAAAAAGGGAGAAAGTATAAAGAAATTAAAAGACAACAGAAGCTGAAATCTCAAATGAATCTATAGCAGCAAATCTGCCTTCGTGTCCATTCACAGTAATGTGCATAGGTTTTCATTCTTTTAAAATAAAGTAATAATGTAAAAAAAAAAAAAAAAGAAAACTCAAATGAATACATAAGATAAATCTATCTCTTCAGGAAATTTTCAAAACCATCTATTTGGAATTACAAATGTCAAATACAAACGCTAGCAATACGGCCTGGCTTGAGTTTTATTTGTTGCACGACAGTCTTACTTTCAAGAGGCAATTCTGTCAATTGAATTTGACATTTTCGTGTCAATACTGACCATCCAGGAACAAAATATACAATTAGGAATAAGAAACAAGGGTTTTCTCATGGGATAAATAAAAGTTAAGTAGTCCTTAAATATCAGTTTGTTCACATATTATTGAAGAGTTAAATGAGTAAGTAGGAAATGCTCTAACAATTCAATTTCTAATCAATCTTCAACATGGAACAGCAATTCAGAAACAGAGGACAGTGACTGAAGAACTCCTGTGTTTGAAGGGAAGAAAGCAAGCAGCTGACTTCCTTAAACCAGATCAATGGGATTTTTAAAATTGTTCCCCATCTGTGGATTCACCTTTCATGGCACAGGTTTGGATGGCTTTTAGAAGACTTGCCTATGACCTTAGCATATGCCGTAATTACAAATCTCAGCTATCTAAAAATAATAGATGAAAACAAAATAAACAAAATGGATAAAACAGTCCCTGTTCCTCGACGAAGCAGATCTAGAAATCAGCAATGAAAGGCCAGAGTTTTTTAAATATCAGCACATTGTAAGAGCTAGACTAGGCACAGAGCAGAGTCTTCCCAACATTAGTATGTGGTAGGTAAAAGGATGACAATCACTCACAACACAATCAGAAAATCCAAGTTAGAGCACTAGGAAAAACACAAAGGTTAGTTAAACGGTGGGGAAAGATAAGAGGGGGACAGCAGCAGTTTTGCTGTTAGTCTGTACATAAGTATTTACTGAAACCAAGATGAACTGTTTCAACAGTCTAACCAAAGCCAGTTACCTTCCAGCCCAGTGCCAGCATCACAGGACAGTTGTTAGTGCCCAGAGTGTTTTGTATCCCATCCCTGGGCAGAGCTGGGGAAGGGCTCTGCAGTGCTGCCTCATCCCAGCTCTGCCAGCCAGGAGTTCTCTTCCACCCTCCTCACTCCTCCACTGCTTCCCACACCAATACTGCTGCCAGCACTTTGAGAAACTTGAGAAGCACCCCAGCCTAAGGCACGGCGGGGTTGGTTTTATGTAGGATATCCTCTAGGCATTACTGCACACAGTGCAGGGCCCAGGCATTTCTTTGCTGTTTTAATAAGGTATTCCGTGTACCTCAGTGTAAAATTTCAGGAAATACACTGACCACTTTCTATTATTCCCTAGTATAAAAAATCCAGCACTGATCCAAGAATTCAATGCTTTTAAGACTGCCTCTCTCCTTTCACTTGTTGCAATACAGCTGACATAGTAGCATCACATTTTAAAGCTACTACATGAATCTCTAAAATCTTAATTTTCCCACTGCTTACAAGTGTTTCTAGTAATGCCTGCAGCAGGTTTTTTTTAGCAACTTCAACCACCCTGTGCTTTGCAGACAAACATGTTTCATCTAGTTTCAGAATGATTTTTGCCCTCACACTAAAGTCTACATAAACCTTACAAGCCTTCCAAAATTAGTCCAAGTTTTTCTCGTATCGCAACTAACTAGCACCGGTGGGTTGTTTCTAGATTTATTTTTTAAAATATTCTATCTATACTGAGCTCATATCAGTCCTGGAATGAACAGGCTTTCCCATCAGGGAACTGATACTAAAATCAGGAATGTGGAAGTACTGGAGAAGTAACAGTTCCTCTTCTCAGCCCATATGGAGAAGAGGGAAAAGCTGTCCAATTTTAGTGATGACAAAAGCAGGGTGAGAGAATCCAGGAGGAGCAAACCCAGCAGACACAGCCAGGGGAAACAAGGCACATGTGGGCAGGTCTGTGAGGTGACAGATTACTGAGAGATGTGAGCTGGACAGAAAAGTGAGAGATGTTTGGGAAGTCTGAGGAGAGCACCTGCACAGGACAAGGAGCTAAAGGCAAGACAGACTGAGGCAGGGGAGGAGTCAGTGTTTGATGAGGACAGACAGAAGCATCTGTGCTCTCATCCCTTCCTTTTCACACACTGCAATGTAACCACAGTGCTGGGACTTGCAGCTCCTCTGTCAGGAAACAGAGCAAATGCAAAGTGCTTAGGCTGTACTCAGGGCTGTACAGCATCTGAGTTTGGTCTGGCAGTGCACAAGGCACGGTATCAGTGAGGATTTCACACAAAGTTCTCCCTGCAGTCTGAAACTCCTCATTAAAACAGAGCCTAGAGCTGGCAGGCAGAACTGATGACAACAGCATGCTGGTGTCAGCTACTTTATCAGCTCAGGTGACAGTAATTTGAGTATTAGGTCTGAAAACTTCAGACCTGGTAAACCATTTCAGTCTCAGCCTTGCTTTAAAAGCGTGTAAGCTGCCACTGTAACTTAGATAACTGCCACAAAACAGGAATGTGAAGGAGGCTGCAACAGCAAGTGCTCAAAATTTAAACTGCTTGGGCAATCTTAATTCAGCACAGTTGTCATTCTCTAAATTATGGGATCACACTCCTATTCAAAGCCATTAATAATGATTTTAAGACAAAACACAGCTGAGCAGGGAAAAACACTGCAGAATCCACTACTCTCACTGTTGGAGTCAGGTGCGCAGCAAATATAACACACTAGGAAAAAAGAGAAAACGTTGATTTAAGGCCATGCAGCGCTGTCACAGAATTGTTCCTTGTCCCAGCCTCTGCCACAGACCCTTGTCATGACTGTGATCCTGTGACAGATACTTCTAATTGTGGTGGCCAACTTGAGTCTGTGACATCTGATTTACAGATGTGCTAAGCACTCAAAGCATCACATCATTTAATAAGTCATCATCCATCTTCATATTGAAATATTCTAAGTGTTGAGTGCTTAACTATAATTATAAGAGATTTTGTCAAAAAAGCTTTGGGTACAGCGATGGCAAAATACAATAAAGAACAATAACTGATTTAGAAGTTCGGTTTCCACTTTCTTCCTGCTGGCTTAAAGTTTCCTATTATGGTTCTGAGGACAAAAATTGCAAAAAAACACGCATGTTTGACTCCAGCTAGAGACACAAGAAATGTCATGTCTCATGCAGCCAGGCCCTGCCAGTACCCTGAACCCAGCATTTCAACACTTCAGTCACCTATCAGAAGAGTGTGGATAAGGATTAAATTTAGTCTGACACTTTCTTGCTTATGCAAGACCAAATCAAGCTATTATTTTAAAGCCTTTCTCATATACACACATGATTACATAATTCAGTTCTCCTAAGGTTAAATGGGTTTGTTGTAATGCAAGAAAGACTTTTCAGAGGCAGTTTGATTCTTTTTTTAAAATACTGATATACAAAACCACTGAGGGATACCCAAAATGCTTCCTTAAGATATACAAGAATGGCTTTAGTTAATTAAAGTTATCAAATTTAGCAAGTAAAATGGATCCTATCATAAAGAAACCACTCAACTGTCTAGCCAGTTCTACTTCTGTAGAAACTGTGAACTCTAGCCATGAATATGGCTAAACTGAGGTGGAAAGGTGGATTCTGTACAGCACAAAGGATGCAAGGAGAGTGTTAATGATCAGAACAACAGAGCTAAGAGGTACATAATGGTGATAAATTCAAAACTCTGGCTTTAGAAATGAAAGTAAATTTTTAGATTTACATTGATGAAACTAAATTTCTTACTGCAAACATTCACCAGCACATGGCTGTAAGTGATACATTTGTTTCAAGACCATAATTTCTTCTCAAACAGACTATATTGGTCTTGAGATCTCAGAACATGGGCTAAGAGTTTTGGTTCCCTTCCCTCACTGATATAATTCTCCCTTCCAAAAACTACCTGGTACTCAAGGTGAGAAGGTATGAACAGAACCCACAGAAAAGGCAAAGCTGCAGATGGCTTAAATACATGACACTCCTCCACTTGCTAATATGGGTAATGCTCAGTATAATCAAGCTAAGCATAAGAAAAAGCTACCTTTACAATAAAAAACAGGCAGTTTAAAAAGCCCATCATAAATACCTCAAATATCTGCTCAAAATGCTGAAATTCTTGGAACCTTGTTTGAAATCCTTCAGCAAGTGCTCCACCTGTGAAACAACACACTATAAGGGAGACAGCAGTATCTCACAGCAGGCACTGCATCTTAAATAAATTTATCAGGTTTTATAGTGTTTTTCTGCATTTGAGGAAAAGCAGGAGTTGCTACCCACCACTCTCTGGCATTCCTTGGGCCTTTTGTGTCCTGGCACTCAGAACTTCTTTTGCTGAAACAAAAAAGATGCGATTCCTTGCTTCCACAGGATCAATAACTTTGAGCTCATCGACCAGGAACGTCAGACAGCGCTCCATGTGCTGCCTACGCACCTAAGGAAAGGTAAAAAGCTCATGAACAAAAGGCAAAGCCTGAGCTGTGAGCACATCACAACATCACAGGCAGAAACAGATGCTGAACCACCCTCTGAGAGCAGATGCCTGCCAACCCCACAGAAGCAGCAGCTGCTTTTACTCCTTTAAACAGACCTGGACACAGCAAAACTTCCTTCTACAACTGCATTTATGTAAGTCAGAGATCTCAGCCAGTTTCTGGGGTAAACCCTTCATTCCCCATACACGGAGAAATAATTCTCACTGCAAGCTGGCTGCTGTTGGCAAGATCTGAAGATACAAACTGTTCCCATCTAATGCTGCACTTTCCCAGCTACTCCATACAGGTATAAATGCATAAACTGCATAAAGGCTGCACTATCACTGCAGAAACAAAAGGTAATACAAATAAGATTAAAAAGCAAGCTTAACTGTGGAGGAAAAAGGTTCTAAAGAAGTCTCCCATTTTATTAATTGCCTGCATTACTGTCATTTGAATTGCAAGTTACTTTTCGGTTTGAATGAGAAATAGGTTATTTCCATTTTCTGACCATGTAACTTAGCCTTTTATTAATAAGACAGAGCTGGTGTTTCCATATTAATACATATTAATTAACTGTCAACCCATGTAAGAGCCATCAATTCACTCACATCTTCCATGTATTCTGGCTCTGATGCAGAGGCATCCCATCTGTTATTGAGGATGAAGATGTTTGGCTTGGAAAGTCGTTCGTTCACTTTATGGAAAAAATGTTTCTCCTAAGAATTAAAGCACAAACAGAAAATTTCCCAGACATCCAAACCAGAGTCATGCATTCTTCTGTAACAGATTCTGAAGTTTATCCAGCTTTTTAGAAACTTATTATAAAGAATTCATCAGTATAAAAACCCACAGGTATTCAGCACATAACAGGCTTAGGGGAGTTCAAAAGTCATCAAATGTCTTAAAACTGATGCCAGTGCTAGTCAAAGACACTGCAACTTTCTCTAAAAATTGGTAAAAACACAAACTAAGAAAACTTCCAAAAATAGTTCAAGAAACACTGATGTCTGACTAAAACAATGAAGTCTCCCTTACCTGAACTACCAAGATGCTCCTGCTAACCCTGTCAAATCTAGTTCTCTATCCAGATAATACAACATCTAACTATTCCTCAGCTAGCCAACATCAGCTTGAGCTACAGAGAAATAACATTTCCTGCATGAGGACATATGGTTGAGACACAGAATAAAAAGTCATTGATGAATGTCTTAATTTAACAAAATTAAGTGTATTTAGGCCTCCTGGCTGCACCTACCACCCATTATTGCTGTTAACAGAGTCATAATGGGTAAGTCGTGATGGAGTGAGTCCCCACTCAGCAAAGCTGAAACAGAAGAGATCTCTGTGCTGCCATAAACTTTTCCAGCCTGCAGCAGGACACCACAACATATCCTGGACACAGCACTGGAGACCCATTATTCTCCATCAGCTGGGAATAAGCATGTGCAATCCAGATCACTGCCGCAAAAATCAGAACTTTGTCTGAGGAGAATTTATGAGGGAACGGGGGAAGAATCACATTTTCACCAAAAAAAAATCCCTGGTAGTGTGGCAGAATAATGCCAAGTATTCTCAAACCTGTTATGGTAAGAGACAAAAGCAATGCTTTTAAGGAGGACAAGAACTTTTTAGTTGTCAAAAGCTTTATCTGCAGGATAACTTATGTTGTCATACAGCAGTGAGATGTTAACTGAAATAAGTTTTCTTTTTCCTTTAATTAAAGACCCCAGCAATTGTGTTATACACATAATGTAAACAACTTACAGGTTTTGTCCATACTAAAAGCCTCAAAGTGTCACTCATGTGCACAACAGAGAAGACATGGCCACAGTGGAGCCAAATCCTCCTTGTCTGGAATGCTTTAAGAATTTTCTTTTTCTTCTAAACTACATCTCTTGTATTTGACTCTGTGCACTCAGCTCAGAAGATGGAAGGCAATGTTTTTGAACTTGCATACTTCTCAGACTTCTACTAAACTATTCTAATTTGCTAGAATGCAAAGAAATACTGTCTTTGCACACTCAGTTCTTTACTGTATTGAAAATTGTCTCAACAGTTAGGAAGTTCAGACCTTTCAGGTGAGAACCATGCTCAGAACAACCAGAGCGTATTATTTGTCTGCAGTAGGCTTATTAAAAATCATCAGGAATTTCCTCAGTAGTCTTACCCTGCATTCTAGCAGTCACACTTGCAATAACTTAGAAACCTTTTATTGTCAGCATCCACAATACTTAATTTAGTCAAAATTGGAGATCACTACAAAATTACACCAAATTTCTGGTCTTGTATTTTGATTATTGCAACAACTGCTCTGCCCATCTTAAATGCTCTCCTGGCTTTTACAAGTCCTACAATATTTAGGCTGCAAGGTTCAGAGAATTCTTCTCTCTCCTGAAACAAGGCTTTACAGGACAAAGACATTAAAATATCTTCAGCTCTCCACACTGCACAGAACCCTTGTTGCTCACACCTTCCTCAGAAGAAACACAGCCCAGTGAGGGGAACCTGCAGCAGTCATCCTCAACACAAGGTGTGTCAAGGAATTCACCCTGTCCTGAGAGAGGAACAAGACAGGAACTCAATTCCTTTCACCCAGTTCGTGTATTTTACTGAATTTATGCAGCATTTTTGGATATGAAACACTCCTTAATTTCTCTGATAATACAAGTGTCTTCAGTCCACAAGTGTCTTCTTCTGTTGGTAACAAACACCAACAAATTGCAAGGCAAGACAAGCACTCCATCATCCATTTCTCAAAAACACAATTGAACTGGAAAGGATGACAATCATGACACCCAAGGCAGAGAAAGCCAAAGCAGTCAGAAATTTAAATTTTGTTCTCTGCTCCCTAGTGAGGGATATACATTATTCCTTGCCTCCCACCCCCAAGTCCTATTCCCAAGACCTAAGTGCAGTGACTCACCTTCTGTAAAGGTCTCAGCTATTCTACTTATGGAACTGCTGAATATTTAAATGAAGAAGGAGCATAAAATCATTGCACATCATACCGTGTTCATGAGAGTTGATTCAGAATTGGCAACCAAGACAAACACATCAGCATCTAAGCAGAACTTGTCAATCCAGCTGTCCAGTTCTGTAGTGACATCTGTGCCAGGACTGTTGAGAACAAAACCACAAACTCTTATTTACACAGCAAAGAAGTAGCTGATTTTTATAAACTGATAAAAATAGAGTGGAAATGCCTAAGGGCCTTGCAAGAAATTACAGACGTTTGTATCTCGAGGCTGATGCCTACCTCAGACTTAAGATAAACACTGCACAAGCCAATTACCATCTAGAATTTATCAGACACTTGATCATTAGACTACCTATTCATTCCAAAATGCAATTTCTGATTAGTAAGTATGCACATATAATTAACTGCCAAGTGAAGTGACAGGCAGTCCATCAGAAATCCAGACAGCCTCACACAATGCTTCCCTTCCTTGGATCCTAATTTTAATCAGAAGAGACTGTAGTTCACAAAACATTTTTTTCATTAATAAAGTCCAAATTTAAAGCAATATGCTTTGTAAGCTGTGCACAGATTTAAGAAGAAACCAAAATGAAGTTAAAACTACAGTGCTATCCGTTTAAAAAACATTAAGTGGAATACAAGCAGTAAGTCATGTTTGCAACACCTAAATTATTGTGGTTCAAATTTTCTCAATTTAACAGTGAAAGGATGATTTGCTCTTTTCAAGTACCAGCTCTCTTAGAATATATTCTCTTCTCTTTCCCCTTTAGCAGAAGAGGCTGTACAGACCCAATATCATGCACCCAAGGAAATAATAACAAACTCCAAGTGATTTCAAAGTACAAGACAGAAATGGAACAAAAACCACTGCAATTTATTAGAATACACTCTTGAGTGTTGTTTTCTTGAAGAAATCATACTTAAAAATTCACTGACACCTGTGTGAATTACTCTCAAATTCAGTATTTATTGATTTACATGCCAGGTACAGATCACCTGAAGGTTTGAAAAGCTACTGTAGGTTATAATGCAGTGGCCAGAAATAAGGGCATTTAGCATCGACCAAACAACCACTTCCAGAACTCTTTAAACACATCAACACATAGGAAATGCCAGCCTAACACAGGGCACACTCAGCTGACATAGTCAAAACTACATTTTGAGGTCACCCATTACTTTGGTACGTAGGCACTGCAACTCGTATCAGAAGCTTTTAAAAATGAAGTCCACATTGTTTATACTTCACATGATCAGGCTGAAGCATTTCAAGAAAGGAAATGGGCAAAAGGTTGTTGCTGAAACAACCCTATTCACACTTCCACTTAAAGGTAGAGTATCCTCAGCCAAAAGCTATTCCCTTTTTCAGCTCAGTCACAAGACACTCGTCTGTTCCAACTGCTACAAGGGCAGAATCAGGAGGGTGATGACAAGCAGCACATAAAAAAGAACAAACTCTGTCCTTTCAGACAAAAAATCCTTTCAAGAATTTTGAATCTAAACCAATCTCTTTTCTAAACATTGTAATGGCTAATATCCTTAAGAAAATATTTACTAAAACAGAAGAGATACCTGTCCACTATAACCAGATCATCTCTCAGCAGGGCACACTTGGACTTGGGCCAAAAGACATGGACCAGACAGCCAGCCTTCAAATCTTTATCCATGTGAAGTGCGTGAGCCAGCTGATTGACTGTCTAGAGAGAGCATTAAAAAGAACACCAACATGAATATGTACCTCAAGTCTGTAAAGCAGTCTAACTCAGTTCTCAAGCACAGTTGGACAGGATCTATCTTGAAGAGCGTAACAGAGTTCATACTTTGTTCTGGTGAATAGCTGTGATTTTTTTCTTGAAGCTCTTCAACTCACCAGCATCTAAAGAACAAGCTGTGCCTTGAAACTCAGACAAGAGTTTCTTTCGAGCCACAAATGTTCCCTACAGGGCTGGACTGTGTGCTACTGAGCATCATCATGAATTTGCCTCAGAGGTTTAACAAATCAGAGTACGCAGTTCACTAAGATAAGCACCATCAGTCCAAATGAAGGGCACATTCCAAATTCTTAATTAGTAACAGGACTTACTGAGTCCTATAAAAATAAATCACTCAACACATGCTATGCTACAATGAGACACACGCTAGTTGTTTCTCTAGAACAGCCAAGAAAGCTGCGCAGCAGAGCACTTTCATTAGTTTGCTCTTCCCTCTCAAATAAGAACTTTAAAATGCAGAATGAGTGAGCCTTATACTTTTGTTGGACTTTAAACTGTTGTTAAAAAAAAGACTCTTTGAGAGTCAGTTCCTGTGAAAACTGGCATGAAATCATCCAAGAAATGTACCTTGACGCTCTTCTTTTCATCTGATCCTTCTGTCATAAGATAAGCCTTATCTCCATCAGTCCCTTCCACACTGAGGAAGCAGTTTGTTGTATGGCCAATCCCACTGGGAAGTACCTTGTCCCACAGCATTGCATTAATGACTGAACTTTTCCCACTGCTTGTTCTAGAGGGATAGAAAACAAAAGTGCATTAAACACACCGTTGTGCTGAACTGAATGCAGCAGCCCCACAGAGCACAGGCTGGTTGGGGTACAGAGCTCCAGCCAGGAGAGAGTGGGGAGTGCTCATCCAGAGGAACTGGTCACCAACTCCCCCTTCTGCAACAACTTCAAGTCCTCAGCAGTGTCCTACTTTGCACTGACCCTCTACCCCTTACCCAGAAATAGCTGAGGTTTAACTATTACACAACAGCATAAAGTTACATCGACTGTAACTCGGTTTTGAACTACTTCCAGCAAAAGTTCAGTGCTCACTGTACAACAGTTCACAAATTTATTCAAAATGCCAGAGGGAGAGTGGAGCTCTCTTTGTCCTGCTCAGAACTTTTTCCCTTTGCAGAAGGGAAACTTTTAACACACATCACAGCTTGTACTCAATTTTTAACTTTTTGAAATATCAAGGCTGAGATATAACTCATTTCTTTATTCCAGAACTTTTTATAGCTTTTCTTTAAATAACTAAATTACTTTTAGGAAAATGAAGGCAAGAGCACTGTTGTACAAGTTTTTCCCAATACTATCACAGAATTTTTAGAACCATGAAGATTTACACTCCAAAAATATGTTTAAATGTAAGGACAGACAAATCAATTCCCTGAAGCAAAGTGGAGTAGCAGACCACATTGCTACTGCTGTCCTTAAAATCATCACACAGATCTATCAGACTGATGTTACAACCAACCAGGAAACTATCTCTGTTTCTCTTCAGCTGCTTATAGATGAACAGCTCCAAGTTTACTTCTTCAGCACTTCTAATCAAATACAAAAAAAAAATCCTATGCAGAAACAGTCCAGAACAACAACAACAACAACAAAAAAAAACAAAACAAAAAAGATCAAAACAAAAACAAACAAACAAACAAACAAACAACAACAACAAACCCAAAAAACCTAAACAAAACAAACCACCACCAACAACAAACAAACAAACAAACAAACAACAAAAAAAAATTAAGACAAACAAAACCACCACCTTAAGAAAAAACCCAAAAGCCATTCTGGAGAACAGGACAACCTCCAACCTTCTTACGTAAAAAACATTACCTGCCAAAAAACGCCACTTTCATGTGTCTCCGTGAGAGAACCTCTCCAATGACTGCCAACTTGTTTTTATATGCTTGTATCTTTGCTAGTTCATCTTCTGTTGCTATATGATCGAGCTCTGGGTTCTTGTATGTGGCTACACACAGAAAGGAAAAACATAAAAGCAATCACATACAGAGAACGTGTTCTGCGATACAAGGTGTAAGCAATCAATACTTAACATGCCAACTGCAAATTTTAATTACAGCGGTTAAACAAGACAAGAAAAACCCCACTACAGACACTGATACCAGCCCTTATCATTTGACAGCTCTGCCACAAGCACTGGTGAAATCATGACATAAATCACTTCAGATAAATCACCAACCCAACCAGTGATGCACTAACCCTGTGAACACAGCCTGATGGGCTCATGTGCCCAGTTCCTTGGGACACCTGCTTCCTTCAGAAAGTAAAGCCAGGACCTCCCATAGATTCACCAGCTAAGCTGGGCTGTCTTGCCCCCACAGAGCTCATTGGGATGATGAGCAACCCGCTCTGTGTGGCCTCACACATTCCATGCTGCTAAACCCTCTGAGGGTGTGACCAGTGGTTCCCTGCATTGCATCACTGATGCACCTCTCTGCTGAAGAATGGGAGAACCTGTTTGTCCCTCCTTCTGTGCAAGAGAAACTGCCACAGAACTGTCAGGCCAGAGTGGTTAAGCTTTCACCCTCATGGAAAAGAGACCAAGCTGCCAATCCAAGTGAGTTAATCAGCTTTTCAGGTATGTAGCAATGCCAGGCATTCCTTCCAGCATAAGATGAAAAAAAACTCAGTGTCAAATGAAAAATGTGACTATTTCTGAAACTGCACGTTTATACAAATAGCACAGTAACAGCTAACATAAGGTACATTATGCTGCAATAAAACATACTCAGAACAAAGGACAAGGCCCTCGTGTTTAAGGGGAAAGCTCACCTTCCACAAACGCTGCTCCCTCAGTGACATACTCCAACAGCTGGTCGAAGATGGCAGTGATGGTCTTTTTGGCCAGCACAAAGTGCTTCAGTGGAGAGACAGAGGCTTCTGCCATGCTGTAGCTGCAAGGAAAGGTGCATCAAGTGACCAAACACTCCGTACACCCAGCTAATTAAAACCCATACACTGCTCACACAGCCATTAGAAGCAAAACAAACCAAAAACGCCTGAAGCCCCAAATCAAAGCTCTAAACTCCAAA
Organism: Camarhynchus parvulus; assembly: GCF_901933205.1. Taxonomy (NCBI): domain Eukaryota; kingdom Metazoa; phylum Chordata; class Aves; order Passeriformes; family Thraupidae; genus Camarhynchus; species Camarhynchus parvulus. Next base: position 6,615,380 of record NC_044579.1, on the reverse strand, counting down.
GGGTAGTAAACTCAGTTTGAGCTGTTTACTCTGCTCTCCTCTCCTCTCCTCCTCCCTACAAGCACCAAGAGCAGCTGGCGAAACTCGGGGGCAGGCTTGAACTGATCCGGTGCTATCTGTCCCGGAAACACGAGGCTTTCCCCTCATCAAACACGGCTGAACCGTCCGCGGCTCAGCGCTGTCCCGCCGGCCAGCGAGGACGGGCCCCGCTCCCCCCCGGAGCCCCAGCTCGGTGCGGTCAGGCCGAGGGGCAGCGGCGGCCCCAGCCCCTCATAGTGCCTCACTCAGCCGTGCTCCCTCACGGAACGCTGGCTCGGCCCCGGTCCCTCACGGTGCCTCACTCAGCCGTGCTCCCTCAAGAAGCTCTGGCTCGGCCCCGGTCCTACATGGAACCCCGGCTCGGCCCCGGTCCCGCATGGAGCCCCGACTCAGCCCCGGTCCTTCACGGAGCTCCGGCTCGGCTCCCGTCCCGCATGGAGCCCCGGCTCAGCCCCGGTCCCTCACGGAGCCTTGGCATAGCCCCAGTAACTCACTGAGCTCCCGATCCCTGCCCCTGTCCCTCACGGAGCCCCGCTGGCCCCGGCCGTGCCCGTCACCGCCGCCGCCGGGACGGGGGGCGTCACTTCCCCTTCCTCCTCCTATGACCCCGCTCCCCGCCCGCGCCGGCACCGCCATGTTCAATGCGGGCTGAGGGCGGCCGCCGCCATCTTGAGCGCGGGCAATTCGCGAAATGGAGCCGGGCTGGGGCCGGGGGCAGAGCCCGGGCAGCACCGGGGTCATGCCCGGGGCTCACCCACCGCACCGCGGCTCGGTCAGAGCCCGCACGGTGACAACGCCGCGGGCTTTCAGGAGTTAAAGAGCACCGGCACCTCAGGCATTTGCTACGGGGCAAGAACCAAAATGAAAATCGGCGACAACAGCATTTTAGAAGACACGTTATTTGAGGATTATTAATCTGCTGTATTTTAAGATCTTGCAATAATTTGTGAGATGTAAACTTTGTTTTGAAGTCAACAGTTTTTTACAAAAAAGGTCTTTTGTTCAATAAGAAATATGGTCCAGGAATCTGACACACAGAGATTTGTTAAGGTTGGAAAATACGCCTCGAAACTAAGTTCACACATCGAAACTAAGGGTTCAAAAGTCTGAAAAGCAAAGAATCAAATACAGGTCTCTCACACATATAAAACACGACCAAAACCAATCTCATGACCTTGCGTAGCTTCTGCTTGGAATGCTGTTCCTGAAACAGCTTAACCTCGCAGGTACCAGTGAACAACCAGAATTTGATACTTACTGCCTTGGAGAAAAATAATAAATACTGGCACAGTGCTGGTCCCTAGAGTTTATTTCTGCCTCTCCGGACTGAGATGAGCAGCTTGGGCTCCAGGGTGACGGATCTGTGGCCAGGTCAGAGCACTCACCTTCCACTTTCACCCTAATAACCCAAATGTCATTCCTGTCCTTGGCATGCTCAGCCATGCCTTTCAGCCTTCCACATTCCACGCAGACTCATTACCTATTTTTTCACTACCTGTTTTTTTTATTTGTAACGTATTTTTCCTACTACTTAGTAACTTTCTTGCTTTAACATGCAGATCATGTGGCAGCCAGCAGTGTACTTGTGTTCCCTTTTAAAATGAGACATGCTGCTCCTGTACACTTTCATTTACTACCTGATAGTAAAAAGAAAATACCAACATTAGTCCCTCATTTATAAAATCCAACCTAAAATGACCTTGGATACATTTCCTGTTTAGATGCTGTATTTCAGCTTGGAATTATCTGGCTTCACAGCATTCCTGTGGGGGATTGTTTTGATTCCCATTTTAGAGATCAGAAATAACCCAACTCAAAGACAGCCATGAAGTTATTCATGTCAACAAAACAAGTTTGCTGTATCACAGGGCTCTGTGCTGGCACAAGACACCACCTTTCCTGCTGGGGACACAATGCTGTCTACACATCTTAAGCCCCCTCATTTATTTTGGGGGATTTTTAAATGCCTTTTTTCCACTTCTTGTTTCTGTCTCCCAGAGCATCTTTCTCTCCAGAGCTCCGCTGTGCCATTCTACCTCTGTGCCATCAGCAGGAGCAGAGTTTTCAGAGAACCAGCATTCCCCCTTTCAGATATATGAGGAAAATTAACTTTCCATATAGAAAATAATTCATCTTAGTGTTTTGTTAACTGTATTATTGCTACTATTTTAAGCCAGCCAGGGAAGAATGTGTTCAAAATAGGAAATCGGCAATTCTACCACAGATACTGTCATTCTCTATACAAGGGAGTAATAAAATACAGCAAGAGAGCCTCAGGTTGCCCTTTCAATGACAAAACACACGATCTAGTAGTGTATCAGCATTTCAAAGTGACAGAAATGGCCTTGCCTCTCACAACAAAATAACCACTAAGTGGTTCATACATTTTCCAGAAATACTTCTCTGGAAATCAGAACTTCCATTAATCGATAACATTCAGCCAAGTTTTATCCTTAGCTTTAAAAATCAAATCCAAAGACCCTTGCATGCCTTGAAGCTGGTAACACCAAACCTCACTGAAAAAGAAATGTTTGATACATTAATTATCTCTATACAAAGCTTGCATTAGACAATCTTACATTACAAATTTACAATCAATGAAGAAAGAAATGTAAACTCCACCAGTTATTATTATGGGTATTTTCACCATGGTATCTAGCATGATCTATGTGACGCCACTCTTCTTTTTTTATCTGTCCAACTATCCACTCAGATATAGAGCTACAGAATGAAATGTAAAAACTCACTTCCAATGATTACAAAGGCAGGATAGTGATTTGTATAATATAAACAAATGTGTGAAATAATTTGAGAGCGATTAGTAAAAATTTTGTAACTTACCAGTCTTTTAAGCCCGTATATAAAAGTTTAAAATTTACAGAGTTAAAATAACATTCCTCAAGCTACTAGTGGTGGAAAGATAATTATAAATATACAGAATTACTACAACAATATAGACTACTAGAAGCTTTCTCTAATCAGAGGTTGGTGACATCCATAATTTTAGTGAGAGCTATATTAGGATTTTATATAAGAATTGCATGTTGTACATTCTCAGCAGGATCATTGCAAATTCCTTTTGCAATTACTCTTTAGAACATGATCTAATCCAAACCCAAGCAATGTGTGTCTCCTCAGTGCATTAAAAGACAGGAACTGAAGGCAAATAAAGGGAATATCATGTGGGAGTCATGCAGTACATATGTGGAAGAGTGTGTTGTGCATGTGTTGGACAGTCCCACAGATGAGACAAACACAGAACAAAGTGAACAGTGAGGTCAGAACGTATCCCAGGAGAAAAACAGGACAATTGAAAAATCTTATCAGGAGCATGAGGTGGGAAATGAAGGCTGGTATGTGAATCTGGAGATGTCCATGCCTGGGACCTTTTGGAGCACCCTTATCTTTGGCAGGCCAGCGCTACTGCTAAACACCAGTGCAGTGACCTGCTGCCACCCAAGGTAACACAAGCTGGATGTGGAACTGAGACCACATCCAGCATAGAATGAGATATTTGCTTTGTTTTTGTGCCTTTTTAAACTCAAGAGAGCTGGTCCTGTACACTAGACATGAAAGAGCAGGATGACCACCAGAACTGGTATCACAACATGCAATTACTCCCCCTGTTCCTCCCCCCAAAATCTGATCCATCACAGTGTAAATGTGATTATTCCTACTGAAACCCTTAGACACGGAAATTCACAACACCACGTGCTATACATGCTTTGCTGATATAAAGATGAAAACATTAGAAATGTACAGTTGCTGTTAAAATTGTATTTAATATCACATTCCAGTGACTGGAAATTAATTCAAATTCTAAACAAATTGATTACAGGGAAAGAAAGCAATCACACCGTCTCATGTATCTGAAGATGACTTAAAAGATCTTTTTCATTCCCAAACCTCATTAAACAATCAGTACATTTATGAGGCAAATCTGCTGAATGCCTGAAATCCAAATGAGTTTTAAGGTCCTCAATTTGTCCTGTTGAATATTCACAGTACTGACACAAATAAATCCCTTCAGATAAATGAGAGCTTAGGTGCTTGCAATATTCCAACATACCTGAAAACCCCTTCCCACAGTCATCACAAACATGAGGGAATATTTTGGTGTGCTCAATAGCTACATGCCTGTTGACATTTGTGTGCAGCCTGCTCCTAAAGCCGCACACCTGGCACACAAAGAAGTTTTTGCATTTGTCAAAAGTGATTTTGTTGATGAGGCTGTACTGGCCCCGCTCCTTGCTGTGGTAGCTGTCGCTCAGCTCGATGAGCCGGCACGCGTGCTCGTTCACCACGTGGCTGTGCAGGTCCTCGGGGTCGTTGGTCTCATGCTCACAGAACTGGCACAGGTACTGCTCGTCACAGCTGTGCTCCTGGAAGTGCAGGTACAGCTCGCTGCTGGAGGAGAACTGCACATCACACTGCTCACACCAGTAAAGGTGGTCGTTGAAGTGAGTGTCTGCTATGTGCTGACTCAGGTTCTCAAAAATCACCGTTTTGTAATCGCAGTATTTACAGATGTACGGATCCTCCTCGTGGAGTTTTACGTGCTCAATGAGCTGCACTTTGCTGGAGAAACTTTCTTTACAAACTTTACAGACATGAGTGTCTGTACATGTCTTATGCTTCAGGATCATGTGCTGCTTCAGATCAGAGAAGTACTTGCTGTTGAACTCACAGAGCTCACACTTGTACAAGCCACTGCTGTTGGCTCTCAGCAAGGGCCACTTCTGTTGAGCTGTGATATTCAAAGCCTGGTTCTTCTCAAAGATCTTACACGTCTCCAGAGGGATTTCCTCAAGGTCCTCAGCTTCCAGCTTCTCAGGTGACACAGTCTGTGTTTCTATATCATGAACTTCTACAGCATTCACTTCTGTTGTAGAAATTTCTACAGTTTGGATATCTAGAGGTTTCTCCTCTTCTGTGGGGCTGTCACTGAATATAGGTGAGTCACATAAGTCTCTGCACATTCCATTGTTAGTACCTTTATCTGCAGGAGGAAATACATAATAGAAGGTTGAAGTAAACCCACTACAAAACACCTGGGCCCATTTTTAACTTTTCAGTCAGCTGCAGCAGCTTTCAAATGCAAAGACCAGTTATTTTTCCCCTGCCAGACTATGACGTATTATCACCTAAGAAAGCAATACCAGAAAGTATAAACCCTTCACCATTTCCGTCAAAGCAAGGAAGTTACACAAATAGCCATGAGCAGCTGGGCTCTCCAACCTCCCAGCTCCTCATCTGCAAACACACTGACCTTTACCTTTATCCTTCTTTTTAGGGTCTGTGCAGTGCATCCCAGCATTTGAGTGTGGCCCACTCCAGTGAGAGCTCCCAGCGTGCACCGGACTGCCGTCATCATCCGTGTCCAGGCTCTGCACAGGACTGTGGAATCTGCCTGCAAAGGCAAGGGAAGCATTTCCTTGTCATCATTTCTCCACACTAGCATCATCCTGATTCCTGCATTTAGCCATAGATCTTCCTTACTATTTATTTATTCTACTTGCATAAATTTATCTTTATATACTAAGCACATCATAACCTACATTTTAAAAAAGTAACAAGAAATACCTTGAAAATTATTTTCATACGTGCATAGAAAAACAAAAGAAATCAAAAAGTAACAAATCTGTCTAGAAGATTTCAGCAGAAAATACTGAATTTACTACTGAAAATTCTGAGCTGATTATACAGAAAAAAACTTAAAATCCTTAAATGAAACATTACATTTAAAAGACACAACTTAAAAATTATTCTTCAATGTTTCTGGACATTGCATTTTAAAATATGATACTTTCTAAAACTTCTGCAGACTTTATGGTTAATTATTAGAGTGAAAAGAAAAATAAATGGACTAAAAATCCACCATCACATTTACTCTGCTAAGCTTCCACCCACTATTGGATGTTTTATAAAAAGGCATTTTGTTTTGCCGGGTACAAGTACAATTCAATGCAACTGTTGGTAATTTCCATCTGAATTCATCAACTTTATTACCTAGGTAGTGAGTATTGGAAGTAGTTTCATCACCATTATAAATATATAAATGTAAAATTTTGTTCTTTTTGTTGTCATTGTTTCTAATTTGAAAACTGTATTTCAGCTATAACAATTAGCAACCTCCCACCAGTCTAAGGCCCATCAGATCACAAGAACACTCAGAAATCACCTGCTATATAATGTGTGTTCTATTTGCTTCTATGACTAGGAACATGATATATTAAAGAACTGCAGAACAAGACCCCAAAACATAGTCTTACCTCTGTTTATATCTGGCTGTCTCATGGAACAGACACTATAGCAGTGGTCAGAAAAAATTCCACTGTTGTCTATGTATCTGCTTGCACCTGAAGAATCTAAACCAAAACATCAACAAAAAAAGTTTAAGTACTCATGTCTTATCGTAACTACAGATGTATTTCTTGCTCATCAAAATTCTTTTCACATTTTACTTGTTGTTTTGGAAGAATTCCTGTTGTGATTTACACCTTCCAGCTGCTGCCCTAATGTTTGGAGTAGCAGGTCTCTGCTCCCACTGAGGACATTGACAAGAGTGTGGCCTGTTCAGTGCTGAACATTCCTCTCTACCCACCCCACCCCAACTTTTACAGAATTCCTGGCCTCTGTGGAAGCAGAGTCACCTTCATTTGCAGCTAAAGCCAGTTCCCCCATGTGCAGGAGTACAGAACAAACCACTCAGGTGCACTGGCTCAAGGTGGCCCAACAAAGGAGCCTGCAGAGTGGGTGCTGCCCATTCAAGCCAAGATTTCACATCCCACCCTTTGTGTCACTGCTTTTCCATGTGTTGGCAAAAGTGGTCACTTCTTGTAAAGTTATTATTCTGAGAAAAAGATTAACTTACTAAAGTGTACATAACTCAAGCTCCAGACTGACCTGAGTAACGAGAAGGATGCAGAGTCTTCCTTTTCCTCTTTTTAGGATGTTCATTCATTTTGAACAGTCTACATGAACTGTAAAGTAAAAACATTAAAGAATTTGATTTGTTTGTATCTAGTTTATCTTTCAGAACCTTATGGAACAATACAAGCGTTTTGAAAACCTGTATATCAAATACCAAAGTTTTTTCCTACTCCCCCTTCTTGCCCCCCAGCCCATTTTGATACAGTTAAGAACCCACTAAATGCACACAGCTGCTGAAGTCCAGTTTCACATTCCTGCCCTGGAGCAAATGGTTCACCTAAAAGACAGACAAGTCAGAACTCCAGGTACTCCAGCACTCAGGGTCATCTACAAGCCTTCTCTCCAGCACCCTTTTTGTCAGAGACATGACATTGAGGCAGAGCCCTTCACAAACGAGTTTTAGTGCTTAAAATACCAACACAGTCATGCTCTCTTACCAAAAATCCTAGACTCTTCAGTATCAGGAAGCAGAGCAGCTAAGAAGCTGATGACTGTACAGCTTCCAAATGTAGTGAATTCATCAGCTCAAGAAGACCTTCACCTACGGAATGACAACATTTTAAACCACTTAAAACTTGAGCACAAAATAGAAAAAACACAGAATCAGATACACGTGATACAAATACTACAAAGAATAAATGTATGAAACTTGAAGCTACAACATAAGAAATTGATATCAATTTCGGTTTAGAGCATCACAATTAGTGAGGTGGATGCACTGGTGTATTTCTTTTTCTTTTGTCTCAGGGTAGCTGGCTTTCGCTGCACTTGGCAGCTCCTGAGAGTAGAAAAATATTTGGAAACGAAACACAAACAGTTGACCTATATACGGGACAAACAGTCTGGAAGAAGAAAAGGCTACAAACAAGGAATGTGATGCGGGTTGCCATGACTGAAGAACGCTTGGGGGCCCAGGATCTTCTGTAGTCAGTGCCACGCACCGGAGGGGAAAGGACGGATAAAAGGGCCCTGATCAACTCAACGATGTTCTCCTGACATTAAATATTTTCTGAACTAAAATTGTATTTCAGGAGATGGAAAAATAATTGATTTTCTAGAAGTATCAGTACCCTCACCGTTTTCTGTGATTGCAAGGGAAGAACCGACAGCGCAGTCACACCGCAAGTCTCACCCCAGGTAACGTGCGTGAAAAGCTCAACCTTTTCTGCAGGGATCGTACGGCGGGGCAGCAAGGCGGGTTGTTCTATTCCAGCGGCTTTCCCGGCCCGGAAAAGCGGGATCCAGGCCCCGAGCACCGGGATCCCGACCGGCCCCAGGGCCTGCGCGGAGGCCGCACGGGGAACCCAGGCGGGAGCGCGGCAAAGGCGCCGCTCCGCCCCGGCCGCAGCCGCGGAGCCGCGGGCACGGGCGAGGCCGCGACCCCGCAGGGGAGGCGGGAGAGGGCCCGGCCCGGGGCCGCACCGGGAGAGCCGCGGGCCAGGCCGTGAATCACAGCTCACCTCCCCCGGCGGGGCCGGGGCACGGGCGGCTCCCGCCCCGCGGCTCCCCGGGCGCTGCCGCCGGGACTCACCTGCCGGCCGCCAGAGCCGCTCCGCTCCGCTCCTCCCCTCCCGGGCCCGGCGTGGCCGCTCCGCTCCCGCGCGGCCCCGGCCCGGCCCGGACGCTCCGCGGGCAAGGGGCGGGAAAGCGGCGAGCGGCCGCCGCCGGCAGCGCCCCCTGCCGCCCACGGGCGGCCCCGCACCCGCCCGTCGCCATAGCGACAGCGAGCGGCCTAAATAAACCTTCAGCTGGTATTTGTACCCGTATGGCGACAGCGAGCGGCCTAAATAAACCTTCAGCTGGTGTTTGTACCTGACACCGTCTGCACGGCCGCTTCTCCATCCACAGGCCTCGGCCAGGGCTGGCAGTGTGTAAACCTGCTTCAGAACAGTGTCTGCACTCCGACTTTACAAAAATGAGACGGTGATGTCAAAGCCAGAGCCTCATGAAGCTCAACTTTACTTTTTGTGTCAATGTAGAAGTTGTCCCTTAGAGCTACTGCATAGGAGAATCAATATAAAGTGTATCATAAATATATACAGTACAAGAAAGAAATACATGCATACAGAAAGACAAGGAGTTATTGGAGAGGGACCAGTGGAGGCACAAATTGAGGAGGGGTCTGGAGCATCTTTTGTGAGGAGAGAATGCAGGACTGGGGCTGGTTAGTCTGGATGAGAGACCTCTGGCAGGGGATCTCATCAATGCACAGAAATATTTCAAAGGCAGGGGCCAGAAGATGGTGCCAGACTCTTCTTGGTGGTTCCAAGCAACAGGGTGAGGAGCAATGGCCATAAGCTAAAACACAAGGAGTTTCACCTCAACATGAGGAAAATCTTCTTCACACTGAGGATGGCAGAGCACTGGAACAGCTGCTCCTCTCTGGAGACATTCCAAACCTACCTGCATGTGTTCCTGTGTTACCTGCTCCAGGTGACCATGCCTTGGACTGGATGATCTCCAGAGATCCCTTCAAAAACTAACAATTCCATGATTCTGTGAAATATGTATAAATAAGCATTTGCAAATTAAAATAAGCAACTCTCCCCTTTCTAAATTTATAATCACATCTCTTTTTGCTGAGTTCTTCTTCATGCCACAGGAAAAAACACCAAATTGTATTGAATCACAAAGCAGAACACTTCAAACAGCATCTTACTTTTTTTAAAAATACCTCAATAATTTTGAAGACATGAGGGAGGCTGCTACAGTCCCTTATTTCCATGACTTAAAATAACATAAGTGTTTCATTCATTGAATTGTTTTGCTCTGCCTTAGCCTGAATTTACCTAGCTCTACAAAAAAGTTTTGAAGCAGAGAATCCACAATAACTCTAATGATGTTGCTCCACTGACTGGCAAAAAAAGAAACTATACCCTGTTTCTGGCCTTAGTTTTATTCAGTATCTGGCAGATGAAACTGGACTTATTCTGTCTATAAAATCCTACTTTTAGCCTTTGTCCTGAGGCTGGAAACATCCCTTTAGAGTAACATGACTTGCTTAGAGCTAGATGGAAAGAGCTTTGTGCTGTGATCACAGGAGTTTTGGTGGTGAGCAGCAAAACAGAATTAAAAGTGTCCTTCTGCTGGCACACTGCTGAGCCCTCAGACGTGAAATAAATGTTGTATGCCTATGATCTCGTGCACTGAGTTACCAATCCAACAAGATCCTGGTCTCCCAGTTCAGTTTGTTCTCTGCTTTTTATTCCAGCCGTGGTTGCTGAGGTTTCCCCAGGACAGCTTGTGTTAAAGGTCTCACAAATCGGTTACAGCCTCCCAAATGGGCGGATGCCCACATAGCTCTCCCTCTATTCACCAAGATGTTTTCTCTACAAGCGTTCCAGGAAAGCACTTTTCCCATTTCCCAGCGGAGGGCAGTGATGAGAACCTAAAAATCCACACATGGCAAAGAGAGAGGAAAAAAAAAACCCAAGCCCAAACCTTTGCTTTGAATTCAGTTCTACTTGTGAAGCAAACGCTGGCGGACCAAAGCATCTTCTGTACTTTTGGACTGATTTATTCTCCACCCAAAGCGGCACAGCCCAGCACCACTTATGTCAGATAAAAAGACAAGGCTTTAAGTGAAAGAAGAACATCTGAGGAGAATCCCCTTTGAAGCTGCAGATCCAGTTCAAAGCCACAAGCATCAAACAGAGCTATCAATGCTTTGGACAGAACAGCCTAAATGAGTCTTGTTCTTTAAACCACCACGTGCTTGGGATGTTGAGAGAGCTCTGGGTGAGGTTTTAATCAGTCAGAACTGACAATACAGAAAAGCCTGTGTGACATTCACTTCTTGTTTAAATGGACAACATAGATGATGCTCATTTCAATTAGTGGGGATGTATCCTGACCAAAACAAGCATGAGGTAAGCCCTTCCTTCAATGACAGCAGTTAGCATAGCTCATGAGGATAACCTTCACTGGAGGTAGGTTTGTTAGTGATTAAAAGGACATGTAGGAGGTTGCTTGACATATCTTGTCTAGCATCAAGTTCTTTGCTCTTTCGTTACATGGGTTCAGATTTTAGATTGAGTCTTTCCAAGGCAGGTTGGCAAACAGACTGATTTCTGAGCATAAAATCAGGAGGGCTAACTGAGATTCCCATGCTAAAGCAAATGGCCCACATTGCAAACCTTTCTTGTTTCACCAGCATAATTTTGCAAATTTTCTGTGATTTTTTCATGTTTAGACTTAGAACCACCACAAAAATCACACCCTGGCACTAAATGGAAGTCAAGTCTAAAATTTGTATTTGAACAAGAGCTGATGATGTTCTTATCCTGAACCATCCTGTGCAACTAAGACACAGTTGTAGGCACTCACAACCATTTCATAGTTATTAAGCAAAGGTAAAACTCACCTTATGTATAATAAACACAAGTTTAACCGGTTAGTTCAGGTTATTGAAGTAGCTAGTTCCAAAGCCCCAGCCATTCTTTTCAGACCAGAGCTCTGCTGAAGCTTCAAAACAAATGTAAGGATGATGATGTCCATTTTTTATTAGAGTTTTGGTCTAGCACAGACTGAGCACCTGCTGGAACACAGCCCTTCTCAAAGCTGGGCAGCGTGACCTGAAACAGAAATGACCAGTGTACAAAGTTTAGAGCTGACTGGGGACAAAAATATTTTGAGGGGGCCTGATTAAAAACCCTGACACTTGCTTCATCCCTCCAAAAAAAAGTGAAATCCTCACAAGAGGACTCAAATCTTTCCCAGTTTGTTAGGAACTGGAGTCCAAAGTAGGCCAGCATGGCCACAGAAGGAGTTCCTTTGCAGGCTCATGCTATTATACTGCCAGTGAGTAATTTCCCCAAATGTTTGTCACTCTTTCAAAATTAGTATTGGATATAAAAATAAACCCTTGTTTGTTTGGTTTTTTTAAATTATAATTTTGGTAATAAAAGCATGAAGCATATTTTTTAAAACCAGATTGATTTAGCAGGGACTGTAAACCATCAAGCTGAAACACTTCAATAACATCATCTTTCTTGTCACAGCTTTTTACAGCCCACGTCTAAAACTAAAATAAAATTACTTATTTTGAGGTTCAGCATTTACAAGAACAAATGCCACACACATATTGGACTTTTCACCCCCTAAATAATGCAAATTCCATTTCTGTTCCCCCCAAATTAACTGAGGTATGCAATTTCCATTTCCTTTCTTCTAGCCGTTTTCAAAGGCAGAGCTGCAACGCCAAATCACACACCAAGACTGAATATTCCTTAAATTCTCGCTTCAGAATTCACAGGTGTACCAACCATATCATTTTAATTTAGTTGTTAGTATATACATTAACACTCAAAAGTGTGATAAAAACCAAACAAAAGTAGTTTTTTTAATAAACAGCATGATACAGACCGCGAAGATAAATAAAAAGCAGACTTTTTACAGTTTCCCATGAACATGAACTACAATAAGTATCATAGGCCAAACTTTTGTTACTTGAGTAGCACAGCAGAAGGGTTAAAAAAAGGGTTGTGTTTTTTTTTATTTAAAGTACTGCAAGACTATTCTCAGTATGACAACACATGCATCTTGCTGCATCTTAAATACTTTTTGGCCCATTATTACTAAAAATGTCTTGCTTTCTACCTACTTTACCACAGACCTTTAGCACAGAATGACACACACATGGCAAAGTCCCCCCCTGCCCCAGTAGTGGTTATTTCAAAAGTAATTGTCTCATTTTTAAAAGGTAATTGAAGCATTGGTGGGTGTTTTTACTTTCCCTTTGATGCAGACAGGTAACTGCTCCCAGCTTCAGTGAAGCTGCACAGCAGCATGGAGAGCTGACACCCTCCTGGGCTCTGTTTTTTACCCCAAATTCCATCAGGATGCTGGGCTGGCTCGGGAGGAGCAGCTCAGGGGAGGGGAGCCTTCCCCCTGCCCTTGCTCAGCACTGCTGAGACCACACCTGGAGCACTGGGGCTCCCAGTACAAACCTGACCTGGGTGTGCTGGAATGGGTCCATGGAGGGGAGGGACAGGAGAGGAGGCTGACAGGGCTGGCACTGGGGTCCTGGTCAAAGAGAAAGCCCAGGGGGCACCTGGTCAATGTGCATAAAGACTTGATAGGGAGGAATAAAGACAGGCAAGGCTTTTCTCAGTGCCCACTGAAAGGGCAACAGGCAATGAAATAGAAGATATTGCATATAAATATTACAAAAAAAAAAAAGACTGTGGGTTCCTCTTTCTCAGACAGACTCTAAACCCAGCTAGGCAACGTCCTGGGCATCCTGTTCTATTGCTGACCCTGCTTTGAACAGGGTGTCTGTGCTAAATGAACTCCAAACCAACCCCAAGGGTTCTGTGAAAATTCTGCAGTTGTGTTGCCATTTACAATGAGAACAATACTTACAAAATTTCAAACCCAAGAATCCAGGACTTCAGACTGCAGCCATATATATTTAAAGCCCTTCTCCACCAGGGAAGTAGATTTTCATAGTGTAGTGGATATTCACAGTTAAAACTTTAAGAGGTGCAAAGAGAAAGGATGATCCTCCCAGATAGTGAATTACACATTTATCTTCACATGAGAAATGAAGAATTTGGACCACAGCTGCTATAAGACAAGAAGATTAATCTATTCCTTTTCTTTCCCCAGCCCCAAGTGAAACAGTAAGACAATTCTGGACAGCCTGGAGCAGTTGATAAATCAGGATATAGAACATTATTAATAAAGCCTGAAAATAGATTAAAAATAGTTAAAGAAAAAAGGCAGAATGAGATTCCAACTATGAATATCCGTATTTTGGCTCACAAGAATTAACTAAACTACAACAGACGTAAAGATTCTTGAAAAAAACAGCTTCTGCCTGAATTAGGCTTTCAGTAACTTCAGCAATACAATTAAGTCAGGTTTAGTTGTGATTAATTTTGTGACTGGAACAGGAGCCTAACAAAAGAAATAAAGTTACACTGAACTGAATGGCCCCTGATGCAGTATAATAACTACTGGGAATCAGGCACTAGAATTTCAAAAGGATCAAGACAGAATAGTGTATTTTTTGCCTTCCTTCTGGTGCAGGAATATTGCATCACATACAGAAGTGACAGTAAGGACACTTAAAACACACGGACACAAACCAGTGGGGACACTAACTTCAAAGGACAGGCAGAACATTGCTTCAGTTGATCTTCTCTTACAAATATTTTATGATGTTCTTATGCTCTGGGCATGTCCCGGAGAGGTGTTGGAGAGAGAAGAGAAGAGACAGAGGGATTCACCTCTGGCTTTGAGTCAGGAGCACTAACACAGCAAGACCTCAGACTTTGCAGAGTCTGTCCCATAAAGCTCAGATGTCCAGAACACTGTATGGCAAATGAAGAACAGATTTTTCCTGAGTGTGGGTTCAACAAGTCTGTATGCTACAAAAGAGTAGGAAGAGGAAACATTTAAGCTAGCAAGGAACAAAAATATTGAAGTGTCAAGAATGAAACAAACTGTAGACAAGATTACTGTACTTTTGGAGAGATGAAAAGGCTATTTTGTTAATAAAGACTATTTCAAAGTAAAATTATTAAGTGTTTAACTGGGCTGCTACAAAATATTCCTCTCCTTGTGAGAACCTTTCATACTGAATCATAGGAATAAATAATCTGCAACTCTGATACACATACAGCATAATTCTGATTTCATATGCTGTTGTGAATCCAGAGCAATTCTGATGAAGTGAGGGTTGTATCAGCATAAAGTGAAATCAGAATTCCTCAAAGAGAAGAGCACCTATGGGTTTGGTTAGAGTATGCAAATAGAGAACTCCTATAGCCAGTTTCCAGTTGGCTTCCCTTCATTAACACAGATGTAAAAAAGAGTAAAACTAAACAAAGAACCCTGAACCAACACCGGCGGCAGGGGTGGTGAGCTACACATCATTTTGGACAGACAGAGCCTTACCTAAACTGAGACAACTTCCAGCACAAAATAAAAAGATGCAAATTCATTATTTGTATGAAACATGTATTGCAAAATTAAATTGGGATTCAACAATCTGCAACAACATCCACAGCTATATAGTGTTTTAAAAAAAACAAGTGTGGTTCTTCCATTCAAGTAAAACTAGAACAAGTGAAAGAAGTTAAAAAAAATCCTAGAAGCAGCAAGTTACAATTCTTTTTGTAATACCACACCATTTTCATTAACTTGAAGTATTTTCAAGATGTCAAAGACATCAACAAAAATAGTAATTTCAAGTGGCTTTTCTGATATTTGTTTTTTGAATGGGTCCAGCCCAGGTCTGCAACCTGTACAGACATGCAAAACAGGAGGAATTCATAATTACTATTAAGAACAGACATTTGAACATGCCAGTTATATAATGACAAAGCAAAGACAATACCTTCAAATTGTCAACAAACATGGGCTACTGACCACTAAAGGGCATTTAATACTTTACAGAAAAAGGAAAGTTGGCATAAAAACCCACAAACAACTTGCCAAACCACCAACAGCAGGGTCATCACATACAAAGTTCTTATCAACCTGGTAATTTCTATATTCTCCTCAATATGCAGGCTCATATCTTTTCCACAAGATGCCAAATCACCTACAATTTTGGTTTTATTTAAAAGCCTTTTTAAAAAAAAATTCAAATTATACTGGAAGTCTGTTTCAACTATGAAAAAGCTACTAATGCACCCTTTCAGACAAAGAAGTATGCATATATAAAATCAGTACAGGTACTTCTGCTACGTTTAGGAAAGCAATGAATGTAATGCTAAGTAAAACTAATATGCAGCACCCTGTTCTGTCATTACATCAAACACAGTTTCACAGCTGAAAAGGTGACTGGTTTAAATTTTATTTCACTAAAGCACCGTTTCCTAATGCTTTGTGATAAAACACATGGCCCAGTCCTGGGCTCCTTGCTCTGGCAGTCTTACAAGAAGTTCTGCAGGAACAAGGTGCGCAGATTCACTTCAAGCCCAAAATAAACTACTTTAGTATTTTGTGCATCTGAGTCCCAGTACAAAGGGAGCATTTTCAAATCTCCATGAAGTGGGAATAATTAAAAATAAGCCAAAGCTATTTCTGTAAAAATCTAGGACTAAGTTACAAGTGATTTCATGGTGTGTAAGCAGGTCTCCTTTCTGATACTGGGAGCAGATGACATCCTCTCATTTTCTCCAGGGTAAGCAAACAGTGCCTCCTCTATCCTCATGAAGTTACATCAGCACGGAACTGCTGTGGCAGGATACAGTAATTAGGGTTCAGCACTTTGAAGCTGAGAAAAGGATTGTTGTTTTCTGTGAAACACTGGCAGAATGTTTTTCAAATGCCCATCCTGGTGATGCAAAGAACTGGGTAAAGCCCAGGAGCTTCTCCTACTTTTTAAAAAAGTTTGTTGAAAGGCTACAATTACCCCGAACTGTATTATGTCTGTACCACTCTGAGGTTTCCTTTCTTTTACTATTTGATTCTCATAATAACTTCCACAGCTTATGCACAACATTTAATTGCAGTAACTTCTGGAAACAGAGCCTGACTCCTCATACCTCTGTCTGGGCAAAAAGGGTGCAGAATACTGTGCTTGAACTGAAAGACATTGATACTCATATTTACAGAAGGGCTAGGAAGGGGCAAAGTACAAACAAATTTCATAACATCCAATAAATTTGAGTTGATCTTTTCACCTAGGCTGGAAAAGGCTGACCATTTCTTGCATAAACGAGGTAAAGCATTGTTTCAACACCAGATAAATAAGGATAATATAGCACCTAATGTGATGTCTGTGCAACAGTTTTACTCAGTTAAATTAAGAATTATAGCCAACAGGGTTTCAGATTTTGTGAACTAAACTTAAACTGAAACTAACCCATTTTAAGAGCTAAACCATTGTTGTGTGTGGACTGCAAAGTAATAGATACAAGGGTAACTTTGCACTAGAAAGTACAACCAAGCTTAGCAGGAGTTAAAATATTCATATGAACAAAAAGGAATATGTAACAGTCAATAAAAAGAGCAATGGGAAGTCTATTGGACTACTCCAAAATATTTCGTAGAACTAAGGAAATAAAACTTCACATTTCCCATACTATTCTCAGAGCTTCTGTAGTTTTCACAAAACCAGGTTTTCCCCCACAACATCAAGTATCCGTGCATGCAGTAATCAGCTGCAGGATGCTGACTTTGAAAGCAACACCAAAGCCTTGGCTTTACAATCCCCAAAGTCTTTCATAACGTAATTGATTGCACATTTTTAATATATTACAATTTGCTAAATGGAGCCAACCACTCATTACCTCATCAGTACAGCCTGCACGAAGTACAGTTTATTTATATGCTTATATTCTAGTCTAACACCAACTGCCAGCATATTTTATATTACACGTGGTATTGCACTTTCTGAGTGGCACCTCGGTGCGTGTTTGCAGTGAACAAGCTGAACCCCCAAAAGCCCCAAACCTTTGGAATTCAAGTGCCGCCAATCTAGCAAGTTTAAAATGTTAGGGTGAACATCACCCGCAGAACTATTATGGGCTTTCCTAAATTTAAAAAAAACCTGTTTAGCAATTAGAAAAACAGTCCTACCTGAAGTTGTGCATAAGGGCAATCTGAAATCCTCAGTACTCTGAACAGTTTCAAAACATGGTGCCAATTTCACTGATTGCACACATTGTAATTGTGTTAAAGGACAACAACTAGATTTACAAATATATATTACACACACGCACAAAACAGACAAAGCTATAAAATGTTTGGTAACTCCACATGCTTTGAGCTAGCCAACATATCTGTCTGCTGAACTGCTAATTATTGATCATATTGAAAATCTAAATTGCTATTTCTGATGTATCTTACTGAATTCAACAACCACTTCCAAAGGAGGAAGAAAGAGGAGAAATGGTAGACCCAAATTTTGAGGGTTTAAATGAGCGTTCTTGAAATAGCCAGCATATCATTTCAGTAATGTGAAGAGTGATTCCCAAAATTTTTTAGAGACTTAGGCCAAGTTCCCCTTTGGCTTTAGTGGGTATATTCCCACTACTTCACTGGTACTTGTATCCTCTTTCACTAGGGCTGAATTTGGTCCTAGGAGTATATCTGGTCACCTTCAGTGACGTTAATGAACACGGGAGTCTTGGACAGATAGAACTGGGTTGCAAAATTAAGAGAGTTAATATTGGACAAATCATGTAAATAAAGAATATATATTAATAATAGTTCCTATTATATAAATAGCCTTTATAAAAAAATAATCTTTCAATAATTTTAATAACTCACCTTTCTTTAGGTTCTGGAAAACATGTATGAAAAAAATCTATTCAGTTCAAGTTAGATTAAAGCAAACCTAAGATGAACACTACAGCTCTCTGTTGCACTAAACCCAATTCTGACCATTCAATTTCCAGGTTAGTCAGTTTTTGGGGATGATAGGGAGTTTCTTTGTGAAAGTATGAATTGCACCCCACCCCTAGCAATACTGAGCAGAAGAAACACCATACTGAGTGGGCCTATTTCCTACTGCCTTCAGAAACTGTGCAGATGACGGACCCAGAAATCAAAGTGCCACCCAAACCCCACAAATGTTAATGCCTCTGAGCACACTTAAAAGGCACTGTCCTCTCACTAATGTTTTTAGATCTTTGAGCTTCAAACTCCTTCCCTTTAAACCACACTGCATTTAAGTATTTGCTATCCCTTGAATTCTCTTTCTCTTATTCACAATCCAGCATAGTCTCCACCTGCTGTACCAGATCTAAGGTAAGATGCGATGGACTCTTATGTTCACACTAGCGCTATTTTGCTTTTCTTTCTAATTTATCCTATCAAATGAGAAAAGGAAACATTCTTCCAAGTTTACCTTTTTGAGCTTAAGGCATAACATGAATCATCGAATCACAGAATATGCTGGGACCCACAAGGATCACAGAGTCCAACTCATGGCCCTGCACAGACACCCCAGGAATCTCACCCTGTGCCTGAGAGCCTTGTCCAAACACTCCTTGAACTCTGTCAGGCTTGGGGCTGTGACCACTTCCCTGGGCAGCCTGTTCAGTGCCCAACCACCCTCTGGGTGAAAAACCTTTTTGTAATATCCAACCTAAACCTCCCCTGACTCAACTCCACGCCATTTCCTCAAGTCCTGTCACTGGTCACCAGAGAGAAGAGAATGATACCTGCCCCTCCACTTCCCCTCGTGAGGAAGGTGCAGACCTCGATGAAGTCTGATCTCAGTCTCCTCTTCTCCAGGCTGAACAGATCAAGTGACCTCAGCTGCTCCCCATAAAGCCCATTCCCCTCCAGACCCCTCACCATCCTTGTGGCCCTCCTTTGGACACTCTCTAATAGCTTAATTTTATTTAGACTGTGGCAGCCAAAACCGCCCACAATATTCAAGGTGAGGCCGCCCCAGTGCAGAGCAGAGTGGGCCAATGCCCTCCCTTACCCAGGTGGCCAAGCTGTGCCTGATGCCCCAGGACAGGTGGCCCTCCTGGCTGCAGGGCACTGCTGGCTCATGTTCAACTTGCCATCGACCAGGACCCCCAGGTCCCTTTCCACAGCTGCTGTCCAGCCTCATTCCCCAGTCCATACACACAACCAGGCTTGCCCCATTGCAGGTGCAGAATCTGGCACTTGCCCTTGTTAAACTTCATGCACTTGGTGATTGCCCATCTCTATAATTTGTCAAGGTCCCTGCACACATCGTACTAAAGCTTAATTTTTGAAGTTTATAATTTTAGTGCTATCTGAAACCCTGTTTTACATTATTTTCCAACAGTTGTCTGAACAATTCATCTCTTTTCTCGCCATAAATTCTAATGTTGTTCATGGTTTGTGCAATTCCTATGCAACCAGTCTTTGCTGCTATCGGGTATTAACAGTGCAGTACCCACAAAGCTGGGTATCAGTTCTTGTTTTCTTTGCTGTCAGTTCAGTTCAAAGCATGTTGCTTTATTGTGTGGAAAATCCAGTCCATTTTTGTTGTCCAGCCACCATGGTGAGCATCATTCATCTGCTTCATGAAGTACTCAAGAGCCTCCTGCTCAGTTTTGTCCAATGCAAGGGTCTTTCTAATGTATGCAATATCATCAAAGGACTGCAGTTCTGGCATTCCTGAGCCAAGCATCATGGAGAAAAGATTGATGAAGAGATTGGCATGCTGCCGAATTGCCAGGTAAGCCTTATAGCACATCTCCTGAAACCTGGAAGAGACCAGGGGAAAAAAGCTCAGTGCAGTTCTCCACTGGATGTGTATCACTGCTTCAGCTCCAAAACAGTTTTACAGGTAACCAGACACTAAAAAAGCAGTTTTAGTCTAGTAAGAATACCATAATGTAGCTGAGAAGATTCACTCATTCTCCTACTTATTTTATTTGTGTAAGGATTAATAGTGGTCAGACTAACACAACATCCAAAGACAGGCTTTCTAGTCTTAAACCTCACCTGTAATTCACACAACTGTTCAACACGAATTTATGTGAGCTCACAGGGCCATTTTTGTCACTGCTACTGACACTTCAGATTTCAAAAGGTATTTCCTGACACACTGCTAAAATCAGTGCTTTCCTGGCTATCTTCAGAGTTGCATTTCTCCTGTAGTTTTATGAGGGCAGCAGCTGTTGCTCCTTAGGTACTCTGAAGAATGCACTGAAAACAGGGACATTTGCTCTATCAGACTGGATAAGAAATACCCAGGTTAAGGGAAAGAATGCAGAAGAGCTTCACTGCAGTGTTCAGACAGACACTATAATTCAAAATCTGTCAAAATCTGCCATCAACATAATGAAATTAAGATTAAAATTGAAACCTCTTAAAGACTGGGTTGCTGGAAAGAGATATTAAGAATGACTACAGCAACAGATTTATTTACCATTATTATTTTAAAGTTCTTGCTCAGCAGGTTCTCAGCCATTGTCACAAACTACACAGCCAGCTGAAGAACTGATATCAGAGCAGGTATAGGAGAGAGAAGTATGGCTGGATGACCATCAAGGCTCTGATGCACACAACGCCCAACATTTAAGAATTCCCAGTAGCTGCAGTTCTGCCATCTCAAGAGGCTTTTAAGTGTAAAGTCAAAGAAATATCAGATATTTGAAAAATTATCATTTTTATTCACATGTATGCTGACCCTGCAAATCTCAAGTGAGATTTCATGGCCCAAAGGTCATGTAAGTGCTAAGATTACCCACTGATTTACAAGTGGATGGCTGATCTTCAACTGAAGCACTAGTACATTCCCACTGTAAGCCAATTAAAATACTACTGTTCAGTTAAAAGGTCTAATTATTAAAGGTCACCAGTACAAAAGTGCATTTTAGGTACAAAACACCCTGGAGGTTAAGTGCATAAAAGAAAGCTCACCTTTCAAACTCCCTCGTTTTGGTACATTCTTGGGCTCCTTTACTAATCACTATTAAGAAGTCTTGTGTTAAGACAAATGGCACACGCTCTCTTTTGTAACCAAATTTCTTCTTCTTGTGATCGAGGAAGTGCCCGAAGTCAATGTGAAACAGCTTGACAAGACAGAAAGGCATTTCAAGATTAATAATTCCTTGTTTAAATGAAGTCACAGTAATACTGATCATTTACTTATAGTTCCAATAGATGTTTTTTTTTTTCCCAAAACAAACTCATACCAAAGTGAGGATGACCTTAGGGTATGATTTTAGAAATCATCTCTTACCTGTCCATCATCTTTGACCATGATGTTACTGTTGTGGCGATCACCAATGCCCAGGATAAAGGTGGCAACACAGTAGCCAGCACAAGAACGTGTAAACAGGTCAATAGCTGCATCATACCTATTCCAACAAAAAAGGAGACACTTTCCTCAGATATTCCAATAACACAGAAGTGCATTTTTCTTTTGCAAAAGAGCAAACAGGGATAGGTAAAAAAGAAAACAAAACTAGATGGACATAATTATGGACATAATCTCCCGCTCGATGAACTTTAGTTATCTTGAAGTTTCCATCAAAAAGAAGCATATGGCCAACAAAAACAGGTGACAGGGAATCTCACATGTCTCCTTTGTTCTTGTCCTTGAGCCACTGGTGCAATGTATGGCTGTTGAACTGCAGTGCTCCTTTTAAGCCTCCTTTACACTGGATCTGCATGATGGTGTGAGAGCTCCTGACCACCTCGATGAGTCCCACACAGTCACCAATTGACAAACAACCATAGGGCAACATCCTGGAAAACAAAGGTTCATTGTTTTGTTGGGTTTTTTTCCTTCCTTTATAGAGAATGGTGGCAAGAGGTGGGAGAGGATGTATTTCTGCAGATTCCTCTATCTGGCTACTCTTTAAGTCATGGGGAACTGTAACCATTCTGCAAACCAATCTCGGACAAAGGCTTTAATTCTGCCACTTGTTACAGTACTGGAGACAAAACTGTGACCCATGAGAGATAACATAAAGCAACAGGTCCTTCTGTCTAGATAAGGAAATGAAAACTGGGGGTTTCTAGACAGTGCACAGGCAGCTCCTTTGTGTACCACACAGCAAACACAAATTTGAAGGTGTAACCTGTTTAGGAACAGTTTTCCAGAAGCAGAACAGTTTATCCCGAATGTCCTGCAGAAGCTGCTGCATCACAGTCTGGAGGTGGAGAAGCTCACACAGACAGGGCAACGTCTCTGTGTGGACTGAAGTGAAGATACCGACTACAAACAGTCATTGCTCAGCAGGGCTGAGGGTTTGAACCTTGTTTAAAGCCAAACCTACAGACACAATCACTTGGCCACAGTGTGGCTACTGTGCCTTGGCTCTTGTATCTATTCCTTGTACGTAGCTCACTCAGACCCACTTGAATGAGAATTAAGTATTTTTCAAATATGACCGTATGTTTATAAAATCCAGTAGTTTAGTTAACCAAAAAAGAATTAAATGTTGCTCTAATGTGCACAAAAATGTCTATTTATAGCATTTCATTTATTATCCTTGGGAAAACAGAAGCAATCTCTGGGAACAAACCAAAGCCAAAACCATTAAGACCAGCTTTACTTGGCAATGACTCTACTGCTTACCGAAGATCAAGACCCTGATTTTGCCAGATGTTTTCCATAATTCGAATTATCTGAAGTGTCAGCATGTCCTGACGCAAGTCTGAAATAGTCAAATACATTAAATTTGCAAATTTTGTAACACCAGAATCTTTGGCTAGATCTTACTTTCCTTTTCCCCCCAAAACTATGTCTAAATACATCTCAAGGTAATGAGGCTAGCATAGTTTTGTGCAGATTTTGTTTCCTCAGTACAGAAAAGCAGGTTTTAAATAGCAAAAAATGACTATAAACTTGTGGTGGTGATTTTAAAAACATACACTAAAACCAGGACAATGGAATCACAGTTTACACATCTGTAATATCTTGAAGACATTTACAACTAAAAAGAACAAATATTAAATAGTATTGTGCTCCATCTTGACAGACTGAGCATCTCAGAACATAAAAAGTTTGTACTTGACTGAGATAAATACTTATCTGTCTATGCTTAATTTTTCTGGAAAAGAAAATAGCTTTGCTCAGCTTATTTTTTTTTAATATATGTACTTTATAAGCTTATAAAAACACTAAGTAAAAGGTTAGGAAAATAAACAGGTATGTAGCTTTGGAATTACACTTATCTTTCCTTACCATCTCCATTTTTAAATATTATCTCATTGTTCTGAAATAACAGTTCAGACATAATATCTGGGTTTTCCCAGTTCAACCACAGCGGCCTTTTTGCAGATGACATTATCCTGCACTCCTCAAGCCTAAAAGAGATAAAGTTTCTATGAAATAGGCATAATTTGATTCTTATACCATATTTCTCTAATACTGCTAAGGTGTCCCTGTTTTGGTCAAACTCTGAACCAGCACCAAATTAAAGATGCAAAGATAACTGACATTCCACCATTTTCATTTTCAGACTCAAAGTTAAATTAGTAAGTGCTACGTTAACCATTTGCTAAGACCAACAGAAGAGTTGTGTCGTAAGGGAATATTGTAAATATTCCTTTGGCAATATGAGCTCCTGAGAACTGGAAAAAGGACTGAAGTTCCTGGCACCTTAAAGGAACAACTGAAGGTCATGCTGTTCCCTAGTTTATTAAACCACTAGGTTGAAATGACTCTACTCTTTATGGATTACTCTGCTACAAATTCTATTCAGTGCACTTTGAAAATACTGACATTTACTAAATTAATAGTCAACCTCAACACTGTTATTGTTACCATTACTAAACATTTACTGAAGCATCTACTCAAACTTCAAAACTGGATACAATACCGGAGGTTTCCCAGTTGATGGGCAGGATTAAGAGGAGAGATAAAACCTTGCAAGGCATCCATGAAATCTGGCCGTCTCATTTGTTCAACAAGAAACTTCATCTGTACCTGATCAATAAGCACATTCAGGTCTTGAGAACACTATTTACATGTAAATGAAGGTATCATATTTTAGCTTTGGTTTTCAAGCATGGTTTTGCAGAGTTCTAATGTAAGTACAGCTCAGCTACATATTACACAAATTGAAACCTTTAACTTTAGTTCTATTGCCTTGAGAGCTAGACAATGGCATTGCACAGAAAATACTGCAGCTCCCCAGGAAACATAGCACCTACTGAAATTAGCATTAACACTTTCCTCATTGATCAAATAGAACAGTTCTAAGTAATTCCTGTGACTCAACAGCAGCAGTTTGGAGATAAGGACAGCTTTTGATACCTTCTGGGTCTCATCCTTTTTTTCCTGCTTGAGAATATCTGTGAGGTTAATCAACTTCTCCATGGCCTCCACCTGCCTGCTCAGGTGCTTCAGGTACATTCCACACGCTCGACAGTAGGACTCCAGAAGTAACCCAAACCTCTGACTGACAGTCTTGTTGTGCATTTCAGACCTACACAGGGAGGAAGAACAGTTACAGCCTAGAGACAAGACCACTTAGAGATGCCAAAAATGAAGCTGTACTTGTGACATCTTCCTAGAGTCCTAAAATACATCATCCCCTCAAACAATCCCCTCCCTTATCCTTGATGACACCGAGGCAAGTAGAAAAGTGAGAGTACAGCAAAGATGCCTTGCTTCTATTTCTGGTCTGATTACACCAGCTCAGAACAGAACTTCTACGTGACCTCTAGCTACAACCCAATATGTTGCAGATTGAGCTATCAAGCTCTATAAGAAGCCCTTAATAAGGAAGTAAAAATAAAGTTTTTACTTGTCTTTTTCAAAGCTTTACCTTGTTGAATTGGGTGGCTTTCTTTAGGTCTCATATATTTGTAAAGTTTTCTGGAAAAATTAATGGGGCATCAGACAGCTAACAATATGGGAGGCTTTCAGCAGTCTCAGACTACCTTGTTTTCAGAATAAACATCATTAGATAAAAAGAAGTACAAATCAAGTACTATTAAGTACCTTTGAAACTGCAAGGCATGATTTCTGTCACCGAACTACGTATTCAAACTCTTAACCAATATAACCCAATCTTTAAATAGAGTGGTAATATTTTTCTAAGAAAGGACATTTAGTATGTCAAAACTTTAGAACAACTAATTGTTTACAGCTAATAGGAAGCCCACCACCCCTTAACACGACAATAAGCTTACTTTAAATGCCAAAAGAAGAAGTGTCCTATCCTTTGATTGGTCAGTGCCTTCTTGAGCAAAAATCTCACAAGCTGATTATCTAAATACTGCTCATATTTCAGAACCTAGTTAAGGATAAAGAGCAAATTTTAAAAAATCAGATGCAGTTATTATTTCTATAAACAATATACAGATCAAAGGCAGTTAAATAAAAAGCCATCTATGTTGTACATTTTTTTTCTGGAATGACTGATCTTGGTATTAATATTTGCATGTGTTAGGCTTTGAACAATATATGCCAACTGTTCACTGGCTGCCTCTATTTCAGGAACTTACCATCTGATGCTTACTTAACTGTTACCAAATATTTTAGCCTCAACTTGCTCAAAATTTTGAGAAGATGCTTCTGCTCATCCTTTCCCATATGTTAGGACAGCTGAAATAGCTGCCTGTTCCAGTTGGTGGAACAGTTTTGCATCTCTGCAGAATGCTGGCATTTAGTACCAACAAGCAAAACCACAGCACTACAGAAAAACTAACCTTTCATCTCCTCCTAAATAATCTGCAAAGCAAACATGATGACCTCTTTTTCAAAACAACTTAACTTTTGCTGTGTTTCAAGCCTCTGTGATCATTGGACATACACGAGACAACAAACATGCCAAAATATGCTCAGTACCTGTACCAGCTGGATTAGGTACTGAGACAGTTTGTCATCAGTCAGGGACTTCTCCAGACAGCGAACTGCAAACGCTCGCACCATGGGGTCTGGGTAATTGCAGTCCAGCAGCTCCATGGCCTGCTCTGGCTTGATTGAGGGCCAGTCCTTCACCAAGCAGTACATCTGTGGGCAAGGAGAACAAGCATGTTACACCTTTGCACTGGTCAGGAAGAAGCTGGAACACACAGCCATTAGAAGGCATTGTCAGACACAAACTACATCTGAGTAGAAGCTGTTTAATTGCTGGTTCTCTCAATCAACAGTCAGGCATTAGTTTCCAGTTGACTTTGTTGTTTTAACCACTCTAAAAAGAATGAAAACAAAATCTCTCATTTAATTGTAATCGACAAGTTGGCAACATCAGAGGGATTCGAGTAATGCCAGCAAGAGGAAATCTTAAGACCAGACTGAGCTAAAGAACAAGAACTATGGACCAGAGACACCTGTCAATCATAGTGGCAACTACAACTATTCATTCAATGCATCATGCACACAAAATATGCTTTTAACTTCCAGAAGTTTTCTTTAAAATAGCATTTTAAAGTTTCTTCAAATCTAACACTTCTTGAGTGCTTCATATTACCTGGGCCACTTCATCTCTAGAATTCCACTTGACAGACAAAAGTAATTTGGGTAGAATTTCTGGAGTATTCACACAATAGTGTCTGCAAAAGAGGAAAAATAAAAGCTGCAAGTACTAAACAAGACTTTTGCTTTCATAACCATCAACTATGCTCCCACAGCCTTGCACATTTTTCTTCCTTTGTCAGCCAGGTGCTCTCAGGATCCATCCATGCAGGTAAAACTGCAGTAATAAGGAAAATGGGAGCTCATTCAAAAAGTTACTTTTCTCCACAGAATTATAACCAAACCACACAATGCAGAATGCTTTACAAGCCTTGTCTAAAACACAACTCCTCAGCATGGAAGAAAAGGCAGCAAAACCCATGACGAATATGGAATGAATGGGGTGAAGTTTGATTATGCCAAGAAGGTTTTTTTCTTTGGTTTGGTTTTTGATTACCTGTGTCTCCAGAGGAAGTCCTTCTCTTGCTCAGTGATTTCAGACAAGGGGTCTCGGGTACAAATGGCTCGCAGTTGCTCCTTGTCACTCTCTGTTAATTCACTATCCCGAGCTATTCTGTTACTCTGCAGAGACAGTGGCACTTTAGCCCTCCACACAACTCCTTCTATTGCCAAAGCACACACATGAAATACAGTATTTGAACAGCACAGCAACCACTACAGCCTGTGTCATGCAATACTATCTTGCTGTACCCACTTGCTATAACTGAGAGCTCAAAATGTAGAAAGAAGATGAAAGACTATGCGTTTGATCTCTACAACTGCTTTTAGTCACTGCTGGCACAAGAAGAGGCACATTTCAACGAAATCAGCTGTGTGGAGAAATAGCAGCAGTTGACATCTGATGAATGACACAATGCAGCACAAAGTGAGACTGGTCATTTCTGACCCCAGCCTGAGATTGCTGAGGGCTGCTGAAAGGAATGAAAAGGATTTGGAACTGAAAAAGCAGAACAGGGGAGATGAAAACAGGTAAATCAGGGGCAGAATGCTGTAGGAATGCCTGAGTAACAGGAAGATGGAAAATAGTAAATCACAATTAGTGTAAGACATTCCCCAAAGAGCACAGAAAACACAACTGCTACAAGCAGAAATTAGCTACGTTGTCAGTGAAGTGACCTTATACTCCTCACCATTTTTTCTTTGTGCCAGATGGAACAAAACAATGAGCTGGAGTACAGAAGCCCAGGTAAGACGCTGGGGAATGTTATTTACCAAGAAGACAACTGTCCTTAAGCATTTATTAAGACCCTGCTCAGTCACAATATAAACAGTAGAGATGCTGCTCTGTGATGGACATCCTGCTGACCATCAAGTGACATCCAATGCCCACAGCCTGTTCAGGATACCCTGGGACAGGACTGCTGCAAACACCCCCAGAATTCCCACTCTGGAAGCTGCTGCCACCTCTGTGCTCTCCAGCACAGCCAAAATCCCACCACAGAGCTCTTCACACAGAGCACACAGCTCCTTGGGCAAACCCAGGGCTTTGAACCAGCCTCCAAAAGAAAATGTAAAACACACCAACCAATTTCACAGCCTTGGCTTTAAATAAAGAGCATTTTTAGGTTGACTGCTTTTCTGTTTTCACTTCTTTTCATCATCCAAAAAAGTGCTTTGAAGAAAGCTCCAAACCTCACCAAAAAGCCAGTTGTAATGCAAAAGTTCCGTTTGTGGAAAAAGTGAGATAAAGGACTACACCCATGTGTATGTCCATCAATTCCCTTAAAATTCCCTTTGCTTGTGGTCATAACCACCCCATAAAACAGACAGGAAAGAGTTCTAAGCACCTTTGGGTTACACAGGAAAGCCTAACTATACACATGAAACAAAGAAAAACAGTATCATTGAAGGAGAATTGCAACTTTTAAAAAGTTAAACTAAGTAGCTTGACACCCAAATTAGTGATACAAAAATGTCAAAAACACAGTAAACCAGCTTATCTTTGGAGTGTTTTGGTTGGTCAGTGAAGCATTAGGTAATTTTACTGGTAATATAAAGAAAGGAGAATATATTGCCCATTTTACCAAACACGCGACAAAAATTTGAGTTTTTGATTTTACAATAAATGAGGATGTAAAAAAAGAAGTTTTGTCACTGATACACTGAGTAAAATGAAGCAGTAAATAATTCTTTCATACTTGAATAGCTAATCCTGGAGGGGGAGTTTGCCTTACCTGCCCTGCATAGCTGTAGTTGAATCCCAGTTCCCGTGAAATTGTCCAGTTTGCGTGTTCTTCAATCACTGTCATATCTGGGAACTTTACAGGGTTGCTAAACCAATCAAATTCCAGCTCTAAGCATGGAGTTTCCTAGGTGTCAAGGGAATTCAAATTACTTTTTCTGCTGAATGATAGCAACCAGAATAAAGCATATTTTGAAAATGCACTCTTAAGGGGGAAGCTGGCATGAAAATACCTTATTTGGATTTGATCCAGTAACACCAATAGGATTCAACAAATCCTCCAGCCCATGAGGTACTGCCCAAAGATTCAAAGCCATTTTCCCAGATACCAGAGTGTCTGTGTAATCGAACATGTTTATATTTCCCCAAGCCAATGGACAGTGCTCCTTGAAGAGATTAAAATATGATTTTTTTTCAGTGTCATCAATGGATTACTGCAGAGCAAGTCAGGAGACATAACATTTTCACCCCAGATCAAGTTGTTACATTCCCAGATCAGCAGAAAGCAAGTTGTGAAGGAATGGCTGTCATAGCAGTCCTTTAACAAAATGGTACTAAAAGAATTGTAAACACATGCACATATCTTCCTCACACCAGACTAAGTCAGGATGATCATAAAAGTTTTTCTGACAAAGAGATTTTTTACCAAGTCCTGTAGCGACAGAACAAGGGACAGTAGTTTCAAACTTGAGGCCAATACTTTTAGATTGGACAAAAGAAATATGGTTTTCTATGATAAGGGTAGCCAGACAACTGGCACAGGGTGCCCAGAGAAGCTGTGGCTGCCCCATTCCTGGAAGTGTTCACGGCCAGGTTGGATGGGGCTTGGAGCAACCTGGGCTAGTGGAAGAGGGGTGGAACTGGATGATCTTTAAGGATCCCTTCTAACCCAAATCATTCTGTAAGGGTTACAGACCTGCTTGTAGACAAACACCCTATATGTTACTGTGATACACACTCAAACCCACAAGCTAATGATGCTGCTGGCTAAAAATTAAACATTGCATGTAGATTATTAAAAAACACCATTTGAGATCTAGCATTAAATGTTAAAGGAATACAAAATATCTTTACTTGAGAACTCAACTCTAAAAGGTACAAATATTGCCCTTTAAAAATAAATAGGTTAGTAACATGGGTTTTGAAAATTAATTTAAAAAGCATTTCCACCTCAAAACACTAACACTAGTCTTTGTGTCTGGCAATGCAGTATAGGTATGAGCTACAGTGCTGAACTGATAAGCTTTTTTCTGTGTTGTTTAATTTATAATTAATAACACACACACAAAAAAAAAAAAAAAAGAAAAAAAAAAGAAAAAAGCCCGCTCCTATTTTAATCATATTCAAATCAAACACTGCACTCAGACTCTCTGCCAGGCCAGCATTTACCAGCTATCCTCCCAAGCTGTGGCTCACTAGCACAATAAAGGCATGAGGTGTTTTACCTCCTTGGCACCCTTGCGGCCTTTGACAGAGCAGATGGACAGACAGAGCCGAGCAGCACGGGGCAGATCAGGAATGTACATGTCATACAGCAGCCACTCATTCCACCTGCAGGTCCAAAAGGCAGAATTAAACCAGGTTAAAGGAGACATCACCACTCCTCCAAAGGGCAGAATTAAACCAGGTTAAAGGAGGCATCATCACTCCACCAACAGGCATTTGTTATATTCCTAAACTGTGTATTTGCATATAGAGCACACTTTCTTACTGAAAAAGGGTCCCCACATATGCATTTGACCACATTCACTGCTTTTGGGAATGGAAGCTTCCCCAACAGCCTTCTAGCACCAACACTGTTTAAAAAGCCATGTTAGGTTCAATTCCTGGAACCTAAAGATAATGGATTTGCATATATGCTACTACACTGATGTAAGGTTTAGCTTGTCAAACAGTTTTCCCTTCAGGGGAAAAAGTCAACTGGGAAAAAGAGCTTTCAAAATCAAACTAAACTTCAACTGTTGGAACATAAAAAGATATCTGCAAGATGGGGATAGAACATGGAAATCCAAAGCAATATTCCCAAGTCAAGTATTTTTCTATTTACTATAGCAATAATAGCACAGATTGATTCTACAGGAATAGTTTGATTTTGTTTTCATGAACTTCTCTAAGCAGAATTCATCTCTCAGTTGGTAGAACTGTGCCTTTGAAGAGGAACTTCCGATCCAGTTTCTTCCCCTAAGCAGATTGTCATACAGAATTTTCTCAGTTCAAAGAGAAAGCAGCTTCCAAGGACAGCATTAATTTTTCAATGTATCTGTAGCTACTGAAAGCAATTTTACGAAGAAATAACTGCGACAGCCCTTCTCTAAGAATAAAGAAATTGGCAGATAAACTGTAATTCACTTTTCTTATGCGTTCATTTACTATAATACTGATCTGTGAGACCACATCCATGATTTTAAGGCATAACCTTCACCACCTTTCCAAGATTTTATCTCTAAAATAGTTGAAATTATCAGCTCAAGCACAGCAGTATTAGGGGCAACTCAGGAGGAGAGCCTATTTTTCACCAATTATGTATATTATTAGTCCTTCAATTATAAAACCTAATCATGTTCAGAGAAAATGTACAGATAAAAATAAGAGTTTCAAACATTATTATTTAAGACATGAAGACAGAAAATGCAAGCAAAGAATTACTTCTGCACATATATTTGCATCTAATCTTAGCAGGTGCTGAAATTTCACACCTCTTCATTAGTTACAGTTATGAGAACAGGTGGCTAAAAGATGACCCTAATGTTTATATATGCTCATATAAAACTTCTTTTTGCACTTGTAAGTTCAGGTGATTAATTTTTTCCAGGTAATACTGATGGTTTGTCAAACATCCTGAAAATATTTTCTATACTATGCTATTATATGCAAGACAAAATGCTTGTGTTTGAATTAAATTAATGCTATTTGTATATATATGTGGTTATGTAATATATTTTTATAAAACTTCAGGTAAAGAATTCCCAGCAAGGAGCTCTACCTGAGTAATGCCTAAGTCAAGCTTTTACTCCTTCAGTGCTATCATTAATGATGCCCTGAAAGTCAGGTTCTCTACAGTCACTCATGTATTCATCTTACCTGGGATTAGAACAAGGTACCCTCTGAGTATTCACATTGTCACACAAAGGTTCCCCTCCATGGTAGATACCTGTCCTAACATAAATCTGAAAACAACATCCATATTAGTCTCTGAAATGTTACTGTAAACAAATGTTTTCATTGCAGTCAACACATACCATGATTACAACACATTATCCTTTCGTTTTCAGTAACAAAACAAAAACAAAACTGAAAACCAAACTGCTCCACCACTCCCCAAATTAATTCATGCTCTGTTGGGTGTACAGCACAGTTTATAAGCATATCCTTCTAGAAAAACTGTTTTGGTCTTTCTCCTCATTAATTGCAAAACTAGTTCTTAAAAAATACAGTAACAAACTTGAACACTAAAAAAACCACCCCTGGAATTTACTCTCCATTCTTCCTGTGCCAAGGTGTCGTGAAAGGAGTTCCAAGGAAAGAGAGTCAGGGTTGTAGATGTCTTCAGTGGAATTGAACACTACACCTGCTTTTTGTCCCCTATTACCCCACACCTTTATTTCCATAAACAAAGACAGCATGCCCTCATCAAAAGCACTCTCAGTTACTGTAATACAGTCTTAAACATAATTACTTAGAAGACAGATTTCTTTTTCTATCCATTACATTCTCTGCTGGAGTCCTATGCAAACTGACTCCTGCTCCTACCAGGCAGAATATTTAGCTAACTACCACAACTCACACTTTTTAAGCAGTACAGAAAAGTTTCCAGATGCTAAAACATGGGTGTGTTCTTTAAAATGAAATACTTCAATTTAAGTAAAAGAGCGGTATAATTTTCTAACATGTTAAATAACAATTCTTTTCCAATGTCAAAACAAAACACTCAGGAGGGAAACCAGGAGCTGCTGCAAAGCCCAAGCAATGCCATACCTTGTCTATGTCTCTGATGTTCACATTTACATAGGTAGCACAGAGGATCCTTATTCTGAGAGCGCTGTTGATGGTCCAGAGGGATTTGGTGGTGGCCTCTCCGTTCATGTAGGGCGTGGCGGTGGAGATGCGCCGGGAGTAGGAGGGCATGGTGAAGGTGTCCAGGGGCAGCTGCGTGTACAGGCTCTCCTTGGCCATCAGCATCAGGTTGGGCATGCGGCCAAGCATGATGCAGCTCCTTATGTACTGCAAGGAAACAACCAAAGAGTGCCACCATGTCTTCTGAAAAATCCTCTTTGCCCAGGATTTTCTCCTGGGAAGCTGAGAAGTCTCAGAGAGGAATGAAAACAATAATTATCTGATTGCTGCTCCTGTGTTTGCTGCTTTGGAATGAGGCTTGGACACTGTTTACCAACAGGTGAATGTTTGATTGGTTCCATGTGAATTGTTTTAACTGTGTCAGGCCCTCTGAGTCAGCCACAGGTTTTTATTTTCATTCTTGCTAAGCCTTCTGATGCATCCTTCCTCTTTCTTTAGTATAGTTTTAGTATAGCATTCTATCATATCGTATCATATCATATCATATCATATCATATCATATCATATCATATCATATCATATCATATCATATCATATCATATCATATCATATCATATCATAATAAATCAGCCTTCTGAGAACATGGAGTCAAATTCTCATCTCTCACCTCGTCCTGGGGACCCTCACAAACACCACAAAAGTGCTGTGTCTTTTCAAAGCCTACACTCTTGGTAATGGAAAGCTACAAAGATACTTGAGGAGACTGGAAAGTGAAGGAGCTTCTCATGTCCTGCATGCACACCCTGCACAGTGACAGCAGGTACAGCATCCAGCAGTTTGGACATGTTGTTGGGTAGGGTCACACAGCCACACCTCATGGTTCTGAGATTGAACATCTACAACAATGGAAGGCTGGACTGGAGAGAGAAATGGGAGCTGAAAGAAACACCAGCCAGGTTTCTTGTGGAGCTCCTCAGCCCCAGCACAGCACAGCACAGAGCAGATGGATTTGAGCTGCTCCTGGAAGCAACTGAGCTGTTCTGGAACAGCAAGGGCTGTACCAGCCTGCAGGGCAGCACAGGTGCCTGACAGTGCCAGTCTCAGGCAGGGAGCACAAGGTAAGCAGCAGACACGCTCATTTTTGGCTCAGGTGTGCTCATTACCTTAGGCTCAGCACTGATCCTGACACACTTCACCTGTCCATTCAGGTCTGAGTGCTGAGAGCATTTAGTCTGGCAACACCACCACAAAACACAGTGTGTTAGGACAGGTCCAGCCTGGAGTTAATGAGCAGGCTCTGCTGGGGCACAGCAAAGGCAGAGCAGATGCTTCTGAAGAAACCACGCTAGATCAAATAGGTCTGGTGTTTGATCTTCAGATGACTCTGCAAAATTATTCATGTATGCCTGCACTTGTTCCCCAGCTCCCAGAGTACAGAGATGCTTTTCCCATTATTCAGGATACCCCACCCCTCCTTGTCTCCTCCACAGCTCTGAAGATCAGATTGTCAACCTTTTGGCTGAAGGAATGGGAGCAGTTTATTACAATACATTTCTCCAAGAGGAAGCAGCAGCAGCTGCTCAGATGCTCCTCTGCCCCATGTTCTCTCACACTCCCAGCACTACCAACCCAGGCAATGAAGGACAGACAGACAGACATAAGGAAGACTCAGCAACGATTTCTGTAGTGCTGGAAATCCACATTTTTTATCTTATTAAAGTAACGATAAAGCTGTGACAGGAAAACACTTTTCTCTTTTACCACCCCTTTAGGACAGGATTTAAAGTAGTAGTGGCTGTTTCATAATTTACAATCTGATCAAATTTCTTGTTCTATTACATCAGCACCATTCAAATATAGCTCATCTCTTGCCATTAAAAATCTAGGATATTTCTGAAAGTACCTACCTTTGATTTAACACTAACATTAGAGGAAAACATTCAAAGAAGAAAAATTATATGAGTGATACAAATTCTAATTAAAATTACCTTTTCTCCCCCCTCTCCCTTCTGAAGCACATGGATTAGCCAATTTGTGCACACGTTGTCACTTCCTATGATTTGGATTAATATAATGAAAAACCAGACCTAATACTGATCATTTTTCTCCCCACAAATTTGGATTATTATGGTGTAGTTCAAAAGAAAACCTTTATGTTACTCACCTTATACTGGCTCAGTGGACATTTTTCTAGCAAGTATTCATCACAGCCACAGACTTTTAAAATATATTTGCCCTGGTACTCCAAGACACAAAGTTTCAGTTGTTCAGATGACAGCAACATACTTCGAGTTTTCTTCCTAATTGCTTCAGCAATAACTTGCTCAGGCACACAGTCATGATTGATTTTTAAGGTGTATTTCTGCTTATCATTGTTTGGTGAGACTATTACCCAAATCACCACTATAATTTGCCCTGGAATAAATATAAAATAATGTCAGGCCTATAATTTTCAATGCAGTTTCCAAAGAAAAAGCACAAACCCAAAATAACCCCCAAACCAAACAACTCCCATGACTCCCCAACACAAAGATTTGTTTTTAGTATTAAAAGAAGACGTAAACAAGATTCATTGCCCAAACTTAGAGAGGGTTTATAATTTCTGCAAGGAAATAGATGCATTAAGTTTATTTTTGACTCTAGTGGAAATTCAAACTTTTAGCCAGACCTGAGGTTAAGAATATTTTTATTAACTACTGTCTATTTGGCCTTCAAGAAAACAGCAGTAACTCTTTCATATTTGAGGACTGCAAAATAACTCAGTGATTCAGCATCATTTAATTCCAGATATCTGAATGCCACAGAAAACTGCAAAGCCAACAAGCTGTTCCCACCCACTAAAAAAAAGTCACCTCTATTTACTGAGTTATATTTCAACATTCAGTTAGAATAGCACAATTTTAAATACCCTTTTGAATGTAGAGTCCATCCAGAAGATTATTCTGAACAACTTAAGGTGTAAGATATTGCTGGAGTGTACTAAATACAGCACATAAAACAGTGATCAAGTCAACAGCTGTACTCTTTGATTTCAAACACTGAAAATATATTATGTTTCTGCTGTAAATATTGCCCTTACCTTTGTCTAGTTTGTTGTATATGTGTTTGGGGAGTTCAGCTGAGGACTCTACATTGGGAGGATAGACATAGAGCGCTCTGCTGTGCGGGGCGTTGGCATCTCGCAGGTCCACGGCTTCTTTACACACGTTCAGAATGTTTCTCCTGAAGTCTTGTACTTCTGGATCCTTGACCATGTCAAACTCACAGACAGGCATGCCAATAGCAAAACCTACAGCATTGGAGCAGCATGAGGATATCATTGTAACTGACAAGCAGAGCTAAAAATGTCTTCAATCAGTCACAAAAAAAGCCAACATAGAGCAGAACACAGCCTAAAATATATGCCAGCTTCTACATGCATAAATAATTGTTTTATATCATTCAAGAACTGCAGTTCAGTGCACTCAGCAGACACAGAAAAGGTTAGAAAACAGGTGTACATTCTCTGAAGATCCTGGAAGCCTTAAATCACTGCTCTCACAGACAACATTCCTCCTGGAGGAAAAGGACCAGGACTCAACTTCCTTTGAAGTCAGCATAGAGTTTCCTAAGGGGACCAGAGGAGCTGTGAAATTTGATTTTTTCTCAAACCCTGGCAGGATTATTGGTAGCTATTAGGACCATAATCAACTTTGCTTACAATGGAATGACAGCTATTAATTTTTTTTAATGACCTACATTATTCAAGAACTGCAATGAGCACTCTAAGAGACACTGAACTTAAGCTCTTTGACACAGATCCATATAATAACAGTGCATTTCTTTCAGGTCCTTCAGATGTAATTCCATTTACTTTAATGGGATTACTTGGATAAATCATCACTTATGCATGAGTGTTCAAATGGAAACTTTCAATTGCTGTGTTCCATGGTTACCTAACCACTGTTCTCCCCAAGTCCTGAACACGTTGAGCTTTACAAAACAGAAGCAATTTTCTTATTATGCATTCGTCACAATTAAATAATTTAACAATTAGCAGTACCTCAGAACAAGTATTTCCAGTTGACAAGTCTCTGCCACTGCAGTACACATTTGTTAGCAATGAAACAGGAGTGGGTATGTTTGTACTGCCTCAATTTAATTCTTAACCAAGATGTTGGAATAAATGCCAGAATCCCTGTGCTTCCACAATGGACCATGGAAAATCATAAGCTACTCTAGAGATGATTCAAAACATCAATTTGTCTCACCTTCACATCTCCAACCTCAGGTATTTTTTCCCTCCTCTCCCTATGGCCTTTTGTCAGAAGGCGGAAGAAGAAAGGTGAAAAAACCTAATTTCTGAAATTTGACTTTGTAAGCAAGATAGAGCAGTATTAAAATCTGTGTCCACAAATCTAGAATGTTAAATCTAGAACGTACAATTCTGTAAACTCCAAACTAAATTATAACTGACTTCCCAAATAACAGGACAGGCATTGCTCTGTAATAATATGAAATCCTGCAAATAAAAGGCAAGCAAAAAGATACCCTCTAACCCACAGGCAACTACAAATATGCTTTACAAAGCCAAGGAGAATGAAATAGATCAGAAAACAGGAGTTTACCTCACTGATTATAAATATTGGCTTTACTATGATCAGCATCTTTGGACATTCAATGCAACAACTGGCAGTTATGAAACGTGACAGATACGACCCATTTTGGTTTTTATATTTTGAAGAGGATAATCAGTTAAACAATGTTTTTAAAAAAAGACAATCTCACCTATTTCTCTATTAAGAATCTTTTCTTCTCTGTTACCTACTGGTTCAATAACTTTCAGGAAAGGCTGAAACAGTCGCAGGTCACAAAGTCTCCGTGTTTCATCGAAAAACTCTTCTCTCTCTGCTTCCTGTGTAACACTTACAAAAATGTAAGAAGATTCATCTTGAAGGAGCTGATAGAGAGGGTACTTCCTTGCTTCTTTAAAGAGTTCATGTTTAATAGTCAGTAAGGTGGCCTCACGGAGGCATTCTAGAGTCACTATCATTCCATTTGGGAGGAGACACTCCACCAGGATCCTGGGGGGCATCAAGTGGATGCCCCATAGTTCACCAGATGATGGCCGTGGAGGCATTTTTAAGTCTTGGGGAAACTTTGTACTTCAAGCTCTTCAAGCACTGATTCGTACGTGTAAACCTGAGTGAAAATCAGAAATTCAAATGTCAACATTTAAAATACAAACATCACCCAGAATTTCAGATAAAATGGTTTAAACGCCACTTACGACTGCAGATGAATATTCAGGGCTGTATTTTACATTCATAAAAAAGATAAAAATAAGCCTAAGAACTTGTATCTGAATCTAAATACCTACTCAAAACAGTTAATAGAATCAAGCTAGTTTGGAAAAATGCCAATATATATATAGTCTTAAGAATAGAGGATTTTTTTAAATCTGAACTTTAAATTCATTAATAGAACATTTCAATAGCAGAAGGATGAAAATACCTAATACTCAAATTATTATAGAATTTTTAACCAAATCTCCAGCCAAGTTCTCCATAGTTTTAATTTGGAAACTGAAGCATTTATTATAATTTGGATGACACAAACCATCAGCTCTTTTAAGTTTAGCTAAGCCAAGGCTTCCACATTCAAAAATGTTTTTTTCTCATCTCAAACCTCTAAATATTCAAAGAACACTTACATTAGAGTTATAAATATTTACTAAAAGCTCCAAACTTGATTTTAAGAATCCATGTACACACAAGACTTGGCCATAGCTGTTTCAGATCAGCATAAGCTACTTACACCAACAACAAACCCTTTTTTCCATTAATGAGACAGAAGAATTGAGCCCCACTAACACTTTGTCGCTGGGTTTGTTTTATTTAGTGCCAATGCCCCGTTCCAGTTCCCTCTGGCAGCTGCATGAATGTCCCTGCCAAGCCAAAGGAAAGGAGAGGAACACGTGTGTGACCCTCTATCTGTGCTGCTCTGGCCATCTTAGAGCAGAGGAAATGAGTATGAGAAAGAGAGAAAATAAGAATGGGGCAGAGCATGAGAAAACCAGAGTCTGGACAGAGCAGAGATGTTTTATAGCCCAGTGGGTGAGGGGAGATGCCAAAAAGAGAGCAGAACTACCCAGCAGGCACACAGTGACACTTCACCAATAAACACTCCTAATCCCTACCTATTTTTAATTTCCTTAACCAGAGGCAATATTTGTGTATTTGCAAAAGAAATCCAGTTTGTTCAGAATGTTT
The DNA here is from genome assembly GCF_901933205.1 of Camarhynchus parvulus. Classification (NCBI taxonomy): domain Eukaryota; kingdom Metazoa; phylum Chordata; class Aves; order Passeriformes; family Thraupidae; genus Camarhynchus; species Camarhynchus parvulus. Next base: position 6,576,130 of record NC_044579.1, on the reverse strand, counting down.
TCACATACAAATTGTTGGCATCCTGTGACAAGACTGAAGAACACTTCATGCTGCAAAATATTTGGTCTTCTTTATTGGAATCCTGATACTTTCACACAGTATTCTAGATTTTTCTGTAATGAAATAAAGTTGCTTATTTGTGCATTCACTGCTCTTAATTTTGGATAGATCCATCACAGAATCATAGAATGTTAAGGGTTGGAAGGGACCCTAAAGAGCATCTCTTTCCAACTCCCCTGCCATGGGCAGGGATATTTCCACTAGCCCAGGGTGCTCCAAGCCCTGTCCAACCTGGCCTTGGACACTTCAGGGATGGGGCAGCCACAGCTTCTCTGGGCACCCTGTGCCAGGGCCTCACCTTCCTCACAGTCAAGAATAACATCTACCTAGCCTAAATTTACCCTCATTCAGTTTGTATCCATCACTCCTTGTCTTATCACCACAGTCACAAACCCTCTTACGGCTGCCCCTGTATCTCAGTTTTCTTAACAACAGAAAGGAAGGGAAACCCACAAGCCAACAGCTTCACATGTCTTCTGTTGGATCAGCTTCCTGAAAGCTCTCACTGTGGAAAAGCAATTGTTGCAGTGCTTGCCCTTTGCTCAGCAAATTTTAAAAATATGTATTTATATAAAAATATATTTATGCATACATTAATTAAATACCTATAAAATTAATGTATAACATTTTATATATAAAGAAAAAGTGATCCCCCCTGCTGCATTAGCATTTCTTTGCTAAAAAGTTTTCTTCCAAGTACATCCAGTACCTGCTCTTGCCACACTTCAGTTCTTACAAAGAAACATCAGAATGAAAATGATGTTTTCCCAAATCCACTGCTTCCTAAGCAACTCTGAGCAGCAATAGGGCTGTCGTTTTTAATCCCTCCTTTGTAGATGCAGTTTGGGCTTTTAAAAATATCCACAGAAGTACTGAAGAGCCACTGCAGATTTAGAAAAATGCTTTTCCACTACCACCCCATGCATATTTAGAAATGCTTTGCAACTGACTTCTTTTTAAGAAAGAGCTTAAAGAAGCTGCTTTATTTCCCCCATCATTGTGACAGCCTCGGCGAGCGGATGCTGAAATGGAAAGCTCCCAGCACACACAGTGTATTTACAGAGCCAGAACTGGGAAGCTTACCAATTACAAAACACTACCAGTGAACCCAAATAACACCACTCAGAGTAACTCAGAGGGTTCCAAACCAGTGATAGCTATCCTCAGCTCCCAGATAAAATGAAATACACAAGTTAAATGGCATCTTTTTGATCAGGCAAAGCATGAACAAGGTTCCCTCTCCATATCACTGAATCACATGCCTATTTACATTTCTTAACTGCAAACACAGGCAGAAGCACATCACTGTTATGGCACAAACCAGCACAAAGCCCCCAAACAAACAAGTATATGCAGTCATATGAGCTTTCCTGTCCACACATACACAATGATAGTACAGATGGACACAACCAAATTAAATATTCACAACACAGACTCAGCTTGTACCAGCAGCCTTTTAATTTCAGTTCCACCGTCCTGCTGACGCTCTTCTGAACCATGAGAGCCCATTTTCACCCTGCCCAAGGCGTGTGCTCTCACCCCTCACCCTGCTGGCACTGGGGCTCCCTGAGCCAACTGGTTACAGGTCAGATGGATGGCAGAGGCAGAGAACAACTCACTTTCCCGTTCTTGTGCTGCCTTCTGCTGCTTTAGCTCCCTCCTGAGATCCCCATGGAGTCAGCCTAATGCAGGTCTGCACTGGGGGGCTGCCTGACTGCACCAGGGCTGGGCAAAAGCAGCTGCAAGGATGGTGCCTCCTGCCACTGCATGTTTTCCTCCCTCCCTACCAGCAACAAAGAAACAGGGGCAGGAGTGGGGGACACACATACATCAAAAATGTAAATCCTTTTAGCCAAGCATCTCTTCAAAATAAACATCAGGCTTGGCTTCCTTAAAGAATTCAAATATTAAATGACAACTCAGTACCTTTTCTTTAAAAACTCGCAAATGGTCCAAATGTGACATCCCAAAATCTACAATTTTTAGAGCAACTGCACCAAGACAGCAGCTTTTGTTTCAAGCAGGGATACAGGCATGTGCTGGAATGGTGCATGCAGGCACTGTGTGCACATTCATTCCACTTGCACATGTAAGCACGCCTCCAGGGTTTGGATTTGGAAAGCAAGAATGTAAACAGAAACAGTTTTCAAGTATAGCTGGCAGCTTGTGTTTCTGTGTACACTTTAAAATCTGGAAGGCTGCCTGGAATAAATAGAATCAATTATGTTCTTCGACAGTAAAAGGACTGTAATTTTAAGGGAATTCTAGAGAAATGTTATTTAAATCAAACTTCAAGTGAACACTTCATCACACCTGCAATCCCTGACCTTCCTAAAGCGCCTTAAACATTTTTCTCCTGCCAAAAGCTTTGGGACATCTGGACCGGCACAAAACAATCTCTAGTTTTGAGATTCCATTCAAAAAGAATAAACATACATGAGGAAAGACAGCAGGAAGATAAACATGCCTTCCATAATACTTGCTTCCAGATACGCTTAGCATATGAATGCTAATTTATATAACCTACTTTCTTATAGGATAGAAATTAGCTATCATCTGATATAGATGGTATAGTTCCTTATTAAGAATATGATATTGCAAGTTTAGAAAATTTTAGTTCAGTAAACTATGACAGTTTTATCGCCTCACAGACACGCTCTGCATGGCAGGGGGGCAGACACACAGGGGAAAAATATTATTGCTCACTTTAGCAGACATTGCCTGTCATCAGCATAAGTACCTACAGCTACTTTTGAGGCTCTGCAAGAAGTTCTTCCCTCTCTAAAGTCCCAACAGCAAGAAATGTAAAAGCACACAAGGGACCAAGAAGTGCACTGTGCAATAATATTGTATTGAAGCACAAAGTATGGGATGCTCATGCAAAGAGGTGCACACATCCCAGGGACTGAGCACTGACCAATCTGCACTGCCGTACACATCAGGCAGTGTTTCAAAACCCATTCAAAAGGACAGCCTGAACACTCGATACAATTTTATCAGCCCACGGTTGAAATTGAATGAGTCATTCACCAAACTGCTACACTTTAATTGAATTCCATTACTTTCTCCAGTCACAAGACAAATCCCATTACACTGTTTGTACAGACAGGATGTAGCAGTGTTTTATAATATTTTGTGGTATCTCTGGTATCAGAGAGCCGCTCATTAGGTTCTGTGTCTGGATTTGATTTCTTTTCCAGGCAGAAGTTTCCTTCAGACTCCTAGCATTGCCTTCTGTTCACTTAGCAGTCCAACAATTTATGATCCTGATTTACTGTGCCCTCATCTGTAGGTTAAATGATTTTCCTGATTCTCCATCACACTGACAGACGTATCAATTACAGGTATGACCCCAAAGAAGCTTTTATAATGTACTGTGGAATCCCCAAAACAGAAGCTGTCAGTTTGTGCAAATAAAAGAATTCCTGGAAGAAGAACAGCACTTTTCAGAATGCAAGGGACATTTCAACCTTTCTAAATGCTAAAATGTTTCATTCTCACCATCAGACAGTTCAGGCACTCTAAAACATGAAGAGAACTGGACAGAGTTGTCTGTCTAATTTTGCTGCTGTCCAAACCTGCTGTGTGGTGACAGTAAGACTGCCCCAGACTAGGTATTTTCAGTACTGTCCTTTTGTTCTTGCTGTTTGCCAAGCTGGCACTCCTCCAGAACCCAGGAAGACGAGTACAAAGATGTCTAAAACTGTCCTCCATGAAAACATTATTATATCCAGATTTAACTGGTGAAACCACTGCTTTGTTCAGAACAGAAAGCAGCAGGCTGTGGCACTGCAGGCGTGGCTGATTCATACGTATTGCTGTCGTCCTTGTTTCCCAGAAAACGTGCAGATACCCGGAACTCCTTATCTGATCACAAACAGCAGCCCAGGGGAAGCAAACAAGAGGATTCAACACCATCAAAAACATCTCAGCATTCAGTTTCCTTCTGAAACAGACAAGTATTTCCAAACACTACCAGTTTTATTTGTAGTTACCCGTTTCTTCCACCCTTCAAAACCAGTGCTGAGTACATCTGCCTTATTCTAGCCTGAGCTAAAGACCCCTAAAATTATTGGCAACATCTGCAGAATAATAGTACTGCTGAAATATTGGATCTTTTTTTCCTGTGAATGCAAAAGCTCACCAGAAATTAGTGAAAAGCAATTTCAGTTTAGTTAGATATGAAAATATGGGGTGGCTACATTTCAGAGCTGTTCTCTTTAAAGTTATCTTACATTCAGATTTTTTTTCAGAATGCAATATTCTCCTAGTGACTCTCAGATACTATGAATAAAATTAATGGTGAGGTCATCCTGAAAAAAGAAGAACTCACTACAAAGTATTTCCCAAGAGGAACTATGTGTGCTATGTTGCTGCAGGATCAAACAGCTGAAACAAATCCAAGGTGATCAGTTTAAAAAGATTTACTATTGCTGGAGTATTTTTTTCCTCTCCAAGTGAACCAAAAGACCTTTGGGAATTCTTATTCTGAAATCCCCTTGCTTGCCCTCCCCCATCCATGCAGGCACAGTGTTTATAGCTTCCCTCACTGTCTGGGAGCCATGAAAACAGGATCACGAGAAAGAAGCATTTTCAAGTTGCTGGTGACCTCCAGAACTCCCACTAGGACTGTGCCTTCTCCCTAGGGATCCCATGACACACCAAAGGCAGAATATCTGTCCTAGAACATTTTCTTCCAGCTAAAGGCAGAACTTTTCCTCTTTGTTAAACAAAGAAAAGCCTGGAATTAAATTTTCCTTTTTAGTCCAAAATCATTCAGTAATTCCATCCCTAGCTCCACCTCAAAGGACAGAATTTTGTTATTTATAGAGGACTAGTAGTCATAACGCACAACAAAGAATTAGAAAAGCAACATATCATCTATTTACACTTCACAGATCTGCTTACTCATTATTTCAGCAATTAGCTTGGCTTGCTGTGTAGCAGGATGAGAATTACCTTTCCACCTATCTCTGTGCTGCTCCTTTACATTAGGCTGTGAGCTCTGAAGGTCAGTGAGCAGCACCCAAATTCTTTCAAGCTGTTTAAATCAAAAGCTTTAAAGTTTGCCAACAAAATCAGAGCAACATGCCATTTTATACCCATAGAAATAAGGTTTTCCTTTCATTACATATTTTTGTTTAATACTCCATTTCATATAGCTGAAAAACATTGTTTCATGTGAACATCAGGAAGAACACAGCAAAGCACACCACAAAAGCTTACTCTGCTCCTTGCTGCAAATATTAATGGTTTCAATGTCAGCTTTCACACGCAGTTCTGCTTTTGGAAATTAGTGCCAGACGATGTAAACAAAAGCTTAATGAAACCAGGTTTGAAAAGTAACAAATGCTGGTTATACAACTAAAAAAATTCCACCTTAAATAATGCTGTTTACTTTTCTTTCCATGTTTCTTCCCATCCTCCCACCTTCCTGGGATATTTGGAATGCAGACAGTAAACAGGATCTTTAAAAACAGGAAGTGCTGGCACACAGACAAGGAACCAGAGCAGAGTTAATCCAGGTGTTCCGTGCTCCAGTCTAGTCTGAACCCCCACCCAAGATCAGCAGCTGTGTACCAGACCTGTAACTCACATCCAGGGCCTTTCCCAGTGTTGTCCTCCCCAGATTCATCACTTTGGCTTTTAGAAGTCACTGCTGCAGCATGATGAACCTCCAGTTACACTAAGGAAGAGGAAAGATTTCCTCTCCCAGCTGTCCCTACCCAGAAAGGCAGGGAAAGAACCGCAATAGAACCCCGGAGGTACTGCAGACCTCACACAGTTACACTTACCTCTCTAACACAAGCAACGGTGTCAGGAGTGTTCAATTATTAATCTATTCATCTTTACACAGAATAGTCACCCTGTGAGCCCTTTCTTTACTAAGAAGCAGCTGAAAAAGACATCAGACTCAGACTGACTTACAGCATCTTGTTTACTTCCCATGTAACATTTCTTAGGATGCAGTCTGGCAGCAACTTTAAATCGAGATAAAGTGTTTCTGCTGTACTAAGTTACTCCAGACCCTGAATGTATAACACCAGAAAAGCTTTTGCAGTGGCAGTGGATAGCACTATTCTTGCATCTTCACAGATTTTTAATAGTAAGCCTAGAACACTGAACTGGAAACAGAAGTTTCAGTTCTGTAATCCAAATATAAATTAGCTTTCCATTTATGCCATCTTTACAGACTTCTGCAGCCAAATAGTACTTAACAGGAGCGTGGGTTTAGTCTGCATGGCCTTACTGAATTCAGTTAGCAGAAATCATTATCTTTTATTTACTGGCAAACAGAGGATAGCATGCAACTTCATTTTTGTTAGAGGATTCGTAAGGAAGCACATGCCTCAGCAAAAGCCATGGAAGTAGGTTGTTTTATTTTTCTCTTTGTTTAAACTCCTCAACTGAAAAACTAAAACAATGCTTTCTCCACTGAGCTACTCCTTAGCTCCCTTTTCAAAACCATTTGTTGAGCGAAGGAAGTTTGTAGCAGAGTTAACACAAAGGCACAGCCACTGTAATGAAAAAAAAAAAATTCTGCATTAAAGACACTTGTCCTATAGACAGCTGAAACTCACACAGCTCTTAGCAGGTTATCCTATAAAAGAACATGGAATAAGACAGCAGCAGACAAATCCAGTTCTGCGCAAACCCTGCCCTGTGGAAGCTGTTGTCTACTTCCACACGAGCTACAATCACAACAGGAAAATACCACAGCTTTTCAAGGGTCAGTCACAAATGAAGTCCTACTCCCTCTATCACTTGTTTGAGATACAGCCAATGGTGATTAACTAAATATTTATTTGGCAGTAGATTATAACCCTGCTGAGAGGTAAACAGCAACAGTTTTCCATAAAATATTTTCAAGGGACCAAGATTGTCCTGCCTACCCCCCACACCAAGAGGGGATAATATTCATCTGCAAATAATATGGCAACACCAATTGCTCCCATCAGGCTTCATCTCCCTAAAGGTCACAGATCACATTGGTGTATTGCACCTAAGCACACAGGAAAACTGGGCCTTCTTGCAACACTGCAAGACTAAATTCCCAAGTTTCTAAACTTACCTGACTGCTTAATGTAAGTTACAAAGAAAACAAAGTTCCTCTGAAACCTCAAGGAGTGTTTATTCTCACTGTAGCTTTTGACCCTGGTTGAACAGCACTTTTCTCTGCATTTACAGTTGGATCCCACAGTTGTGATGCTCAAGACATCAATACATTTGTTTTTGTGTTCAACAAGTGCAAACAAACATGATCCACTGTGATTGTGTCTCACTAGGCCCTGCATGCTCCAGCCTGAAGCACAAAATCAGCTCTGGTAAACTGGGACAGGGTTCTTTACCATCCTCAACCAAATGGATATCACTCCTGTACATGACTGTTAGAAGCATCTATTATCATTTGACGGTAAAGTTCCCTGCACAAGTTAGGCTGCAAATGAGACCAAATGCCTGTTCAACAATATCAACATTATTCTGCCACATGAAGTGTATAAGGGAAAGAGGAGAGAGAAAGTCACCACCATGGATCCTGTGGTGTCCCCTTGGCCCTCCAGTGCCCTGGGCTTCTTCACAGGGGTGGCAGAATCCCACATGGTTCACTCCCAGTTTTAAACCATCCCTCACAAGCATGAGAAGCTTGAGTGGTTTTTGGCTCCTCATTAGCATGAGAGGTGAGAGTAGGCATGGTTTTCCAGATCCTCATTAGCATGAGGCAGAGTGGGAGTAGCTTTTGGCTCCTCATTAGCATGAGAGGTGAGAGTGGCTGTTGTGGTCTCACCATTGCACATGGTCAGGTCTTATTTTGGTGGGCATTTAGGGTCTGCTCTGCGGGTCATACAAGGCACACATCCCCCAAAAGCAAGTGTCCTCTTTGAGACCCCACTCCTTGGCTTGTGCAGTTACACACTTGTTCTATACACACCCCAACAGAGCACTGCTGTGAAAAGCACTGCCCTTGGTCAGAACTGAAACTCTTCATTTTTGCGGTTCATGCACAGGCAGCTCTGGTGTTTCTGCAACAAATTTCACCACTGAGCAAGTGTTTAAGGCAGATGCTGGAAATGTTATTACCCCTTTCCTTAGAGCATCTGCTTTGCAAACCACGTTGTGCAACACAAGCATAGTAAGCATGGGGCTACTGAGACATAAAGCTGTGTGCTGAGCATCCCTTTTTCCTCTACTTCCAGCTGTAACCCAAATTGTTTCTCTAACAAGGTCAGCACACCAGCAATTTGTGGTTGATGCATCAGAAAGAAATGGCTACTGTTTGTCTAAATAGATAATGTTTGCAGTGAACATGAACTTCCAAAGAAGTGACACAAGCTCATAGGTATTTAAGCAGTGACTATCAGCCACCCTCTGCAGAAGTTTAAGGATTTCCCAGCTTCCCAGTTTAGAAAGTCACTTTCATATCCAGATTAAATGGTTTGAGACTAAGGCACATGCAGGCTACTACTACAACCAGAGCTCTGTAAAAAGGATACATAAAACTGAAAGGCCTTCATTTTAAAAAAGCCAAAAAGATGTGGTAGTAATCAGCCACTGCTATTTGAGAGAGTTTTACACATTTACATACAAAAGGAAGTATTTTTTAAATACATGGATGGTTTTTTGGAAACATTTCATTAATGTTTTCGTAGGTGTGTATATTCCAAAAGACTGAAATCAGTTTTCAGCCTGGTGAAGTTTAACCATGCAGTAGAACAGAAGACCACAAAAGCTCAAGTGTTTTGGATTTAATTTCCACCCATTAAAAAAACAGCAATTAGGGAAGCGTATCTATCTTGCAAAGCATCTTTTTTGTTGTTTAAATAAATGGCTGCTCACATACCAGGACAACAAGAGAGTGGAATCTATAATCATGGTTACACTTCTCATATCACCCTGAAGCTGTTTGTGATACTGCACTATCTGCTGAGGTACAATGAAAAGCCTGGAAAAGAGGTGATGAAAGAAGACCTGAAGAGCAGGATTATAAAGCACTTTGACAACATATTTAAGAAGAGTTTCCACAGTCAGGAATAGGTTTTGCTATCCTTTTCCTCATGAATAAACTCTGCCATTTTATTGCTTGTTGGTTTCTGTTTTCATCTTTATCTTCTGGTGGCAGTTTTTGCCATCGCTCCCAAACTGTCAAAACATTCCAAGCTGGAGCTATCTGAGATCAAGGCAGTGCTGCTGAGCAGTGATAACAGCATCAGTGCTTTATCCTCCATTTCAGAGCTAGCTGAAGAGGAAGGCAAGTTATTAGAATTTTAGATGTTCAATCTTGGTTGAACACGAGCAAAAGAGTTAATCTCTACCTTCTCAAATAAAATGTTGAAATAAATTTAAGCCCTTTCTTTTAACTAGCAATCTCTTACCCAAAACTTCATGTAACTGTATAAGTATATCCTCTCCAATTACAGCATTACAATTTCATTTATTACCATCTTACACTAAAATACAAATGCAATTTATCACAAATCAATCTTTGTAAATAACTTGCTAGACTGGCAGTAGAACTCACAGGCACATCCTCAATTGTACATCACAATCAAGACTATTCCAGATGTCTGGTTGTTGCTTAAAAATAGCTCTTAAACACCAGAGGCTTTCCTGGGACAAGTGCTCTTTTACAATACTTAACACTTTAAAATTGAAGATTTCAGAGGTGACAGCATGAAACTACATGAAGATAAAACACAATATATTTATCACTTCCCTCCCACCAGCGGAGACTGCCTTGATAAACTGGTAAGTAGAACTGGTTGTTCAACATCCACAAAGGCAGAAGAGCAATTTTCACTGTTATTAGTATCACTTCCACTTTTATTATTAGTCACAGCATTTCCTGATTATTCTGTAAAGAGCTGGGAATATAAATAAAAAAATGAAGACTAAGTGTTATGTTTTAGAGTCTAAGCAGTTTAATGATACCACAGGCATATTTTGGAATATTTGGAATGCTAGTTTTGACTTCCTTTTTCCCAGAGGAAGTCAGCTCTATCTAGAAACTTCTTATGTTAGCACTATTAACTTCCATCTTTCAAACTGTGCCTGTAGTCAAGAGCCAAGTTAAGAGTTTTCCAGATTTAATGAAAAGTATCTTAATGGCACAAGCACTGAAGCTGGATCATAACATTCCTCCCCACAGAAAGCATATTTATTGAGTTTTGTCAGAACTGAAACGGAATAGCTTGAGAAAGAAACAATTCCTCTCCACTCTGCCTGCCTGGTAAAGAAGCCTTTACCCCTCTGCTCATTCTCCCTCCTTTGCACTTGCATTTTCAAGCATTCCATATTTAGTTTGCCAGTGTCTTTGCAGAGATCAATCTCCTCACTTTTCCAGCAAGTCAGATGTGAAAGTCCCAAGGTACCGGAAATTTTGTTCTATTAGATTCAGATCACAGAACAGGCATGTATTTCTACTTATGGCTGATTAGTCTCAGATGAAATGCTGAATCTTGAATATTTTCCTTTCAGTAATGTTCAAAGTTTCTTGCATTTTGAGGATGTTCAAGAATTTTTTTTTTTTGTTGATTGGTGATAGCTAAGAGAAGGAACAAGGTTGCAACAAGGAGTAATTTCTTTATTCAACAATTTAGTGTCCTCTAAAGGATGCACAGCTAAAGAGCTGACAGATAAGGACACTTTTCCAAAACAACAATTGTAATTTCACCAGAAAAGCCATGTTTTTGAAAGGAGTGGGACCTAATTTAACAGCAAGAGTTAAAAATGAGGAACAGTCTTGGAACATATTGGGCAAGAGTCATTCATCACCATTAACTGCTAGATTAACTATTGGCAAAAGACTGACTAACGAGTATGAGAAAAAAGAAAAGCAGTGAAGTCTTAATGACAGATAAGATTTTTGACATGTTGTACAATCTAGGAGGCAACCATCCAGCTTTCCCTCTTTTCTGTTGGACAGAAAATAACCCAAGGGATGTTTCTCTGTATTTCTTTCCCTTAGAAAAGGGTCAGAATACAAAGATTTACCACAATAAATGTGACTCAGCTGACTCAAAATTTCAGGGAACTTACAGTCAGCCTTAGTCAATTCAATAAATCTCCTGTGTTCAACACATATGCTTTGTGGTTCACAACCCTCAAAAGCTACATTTGTAAATGTTTCTTTAATCAGAAGGTGTACGCAAAACTGCCAAGGTTTTTCTGCACAAAAATCCATGAAGGTAAGTTAATTAAAGCAAATGTGTTAACGAGTAGACAAAACCCCCAAACAACAAACCCCAGCCTCTTTGGCATTTATCTAACCCAGGACATGAAACCAGAGATCACTGAACCTAAAGCTGTGTGTTTGACCCAACTGTTTGTTCTTAAACTCGACTGAAGCAGCCACTTCTATTGCTGCAAGTCAAGCAAAAGCTTCATCAGAGCTCCATCATTTTTCCCATTCAACTTGACAAAGGTAAGCTGCCCTCTTAGAATTTCATTTCTACATTTCTGGAGCTCAGGTATGTGAGCACAGTTTTCCAAAGACAGACTATAACCATTCCCAGGGGGTTTCCTTAGTAGACACAATTGACCAGGTGCTTTTATCCCCTGCTTTGCTGGCTTTAAGAACATTGGAAATAGAGAACAGGTGATGATGTCTACTGTCCCTCACATTCCTTCTTTGAAATATACAGGCCTCTGAGCCTGCCTTGCACAAAATCTGTGCCCAAAATTAACTAGAAAAGTACTTTTCTAGAATTCAAGTGTAGATACCTCCCATATAAAACAATATATATGCTAAGTATTGCTTAGACTGAGAAGTCAGATCCAGAATTACATAAACTGTACTCAGTCTGCTGCATTTCTATATGACTACAAGTTAATGTACAGGAATTATAAAAATGCCTCTTTTCCTTTTCTAAACCAGTTTAATTCCCCCTATCCCCTAGCTGGGATTGGTTTTGTGCTGGATTTTGTGTTTGTTTGTTTGATTGATTGTGTGGGTTTGTTTGTTTGGATTTTGTTAAAGTTAATACTATACCAGTGCTGCAAGAGCAAAAAAAACAACCCAGCAGTTAATACTCAAAGTATTATTTCTGGTTCATTTAGCACTTCATTAACCATTCAAAAATAGATCTGTAGAACAAATTCAGCTGAGAGGAACCTCTGGAGGTTATCTTGACCAACTCCATAATCAAAACAAATCACAGACATTTGTTGTCCAATTAAATATAGGAAGAAACAAATCCATTCTCTCCACTGCTCCCATTTGGATTAGGATCCTACAAAGAGAAAATTGTAACAGAATTCTTTGCCATGACACATTCAACTTCAAGAGCAAAAGAAAATTCCCATCCAGTTTTAGCGTAAATATTTTTGTGGCCTCTTCTAGTCATAGCTACAGACAGGCATCATCCCCTTGGAGCAGCTGGATGTCTGGCTTTTTAAAAGGATGAGACAAAACTCCCACAAGCATGGAATGCAATGCACAAAAAATCTGCAAAACACCCAAACCTTTGCTCAGACTAGAAGCCACATCTGTTGTCCAGTCAGCCAAAGTGCAAACTCTTATCCTTTCCCTCCAAGTGCTCCCCCTCCAACTCCATCACACACACAAAAAATGCAGATATGGCCCACTTTTTTCTCAGTGGGGAGGATTTACTATATCTCACATAGTTTTCAGTAATTACAATCCAGTAAGTAGTAAGACAAAACTTAGTTTTATAATGGTATTTGAAGACTATCTAGAAAGACAAGTTTTGCAGGATTATTTTTGTCCAGTTATAAATAACAAAATCAGTTTCTGCATCAGTATTGAAGTTAAAGCAACGTATCTTAGCTTCCCCTCACCCAAACACAACACTCCTCAAATGTCCTATTAACTACAATCTTTGTTAACCTTCATTATTGTACTCAAAGGTACACGATACCAGTCTAGAGCTGCTATTATTTCTTGTATGATTTGGAACTAATGCATCATCATCCCAATTTCCTCTCCCCCCTAACAGGCAAACAAAACCAATAGCAACAATCTTCCATTTGGAAATAACTGCTATTTGCAAGGTGTTCAGGGTATTCCTGACACCCAGAGAATCTGCACCAGAAATCTCAAAAGACTGCATAATGAGCTGATGTTTTAAGTACAAAACATAAGAAAGCAGTTTTTGCAGACTGCATGTCAGCCTTAGGCTTGTTGTCTAGTCATTTAAGTTAAGATGATCATCAAGGTTGTTCCAAGTTGTATCAGAAATGAGCAAGCCATTAAAAAGCACACACCACACACAAAAATTGAGGCTCTGTGGATCAGGAGGTCCATTCCTTATGCCTCAACACCTTTTAAAGGTGTGCTTTTCTTCCAGTAACTGGAAACCTCTTGTGAGGTTACTCAGTTTGTTTTGTGAGATAGCATGAGAATAAAGCATTAATTTCTTGCTGGTTGCAGAAATTCATATTGTAAAGCTTTGAACAACTTTTAAAAAAAGAGTTATCCAGGAGAAAGTATCCCCCATTTGCTCACAGAAAGCAGGAATAGCCTGATTATCAGAGAAACAGTTAACTAAGTATTGAACCACTTTATGACTTCCAATAAAGCACAATTGCTTTGTAAACAAATCAGCTACACCCCCTTTCCCAAAGAATACTCCAGAAAGAAACAAACAAAAAAAAGAAACAAACCCCAACAAAACCTCTCAGAGCCATCATTCATGCAGTAAATGCAACAACAAACAGAATAAATTTGTCGTTGATACAGAATGACAAATTGGAGCAGCCAATTAAAACACTTTGGCATGGATTTGTAGGCTGGGATTCTCCTGTCCTGAAAAAACACCGAGCACTGTCCCCAGGTGGCTAAGAATGGCACCAAGTTAACACCTAGGAAATGCAGGGCATCTCACCAGACAAATTCCAACTGCAGCTCTGGACCCACTGCATTTACTGTCCTAATGAAAAAGTGGAATATTCCATGGATCCCATAGGAATTGTGTGGCTTCATAAATTCCTCTGTGAACATTGTGAGCTTGGTTGATGTGTGCTTTCTCTACATTGCCTAAAATGTGCTTCTAAATAAGTAACAACTCTGAAAGTTTTCCAATGCTATTCTTTGAGAATAAAGTTATTTATTGTGAAGCTTTAAGTTCACATGGGGCTTCATTTTAGAACAGCTTATCCAGTCAGTTCCTGATAGCAGACACATTATTAAATCCCATCACCCTGCATACTGGAATATTCCCAGGAACTAACAAAGTTTACACACAAGAAGTGGACTTTGATTATTACATTGCATTATAGAATTGCAGCATGGAAGCAACAAGTATGAGTACACCTCTGTAAACTCACTGTGAGATGGAAGAAACTAAAGAATGAGTCAGATTATGATGGGAAAGTTTCTAACTTTATCCAATGTGATAAATTTGAACACCTGGTGTAGCTCAAAGCAGGGATGTGAAGGTACAAATAACTAACAAAACAAAATAGATTTTTTTTTTCTATAAAGTTCTACAAAATCTAAACTCAGAACCCAATTTACCACACAATTTACCATAAGTTTGCTGCAGAATTAAATCAAGAAAAGCATCATGCTCTCTACTTTTAAAGTATATATACTTGCCTCTTGTTTGTTCTGAATAGGTACTGCTTATAAAGTAACCTTAGTTCAATCAGATCTTCAGTCAAAAAAGAAAATAAATAGACACAAAATTATAAAAATTAGAGACATATCCATAACAGCTACAGAAGTAATTGGCCTGACATCTTAATAACTTAAGTAATACAGAAAACAGCCACAAAACCCCCAAAGAAAAACAAACGGGCAGTTTGTGTTAGTTTGGCCAAAGTTTTGCTAATATAGAGTCGACCAGAAAACACACAAATACTGGCAACAAACGGCAGTTTCATATTTAACATCAGTACAAACCGATCTCTGAGCAGCACAAGATAGGAAAGAAGGTTTTACAGGTAGCAGGGACGAGCCAGTGCTGCTGTCAGCCGAGTGCATCTGGCAGCAGGAGCTCGTGTGCCAGTATCCCCACACACACACACACACACACACACACACACACACACACACACACACACACACACACACACACACACACCCCCATCGGGAGAGCTCTGCTGCCAGCGGCATCACCCAGCCCATCCCCGGCACTGTGAGCACACTCACAGCACTCAGCTCCACTCCAGGGGTGGAGACACCCACACTGCAAAACAACAAGCCGCTATTCTTCCTCTCCCGGCTCGCGTCCCTGCGAGCACCCCGAGCGCGGGCTGCGGCGGGGGAGCTCTGCCGGCCGAGGGCGGCCCCGCGGCCCCTCAGCCCCGCGCTGCCCCCGAGCTCCCTCAGCGAGCGGCGCTCCGGGAGCGGCCCCTCACGACCCCCACCTCACTCACTCACTCACCCGCCTGCCGCGGCCTCCCCGGGCCGGCCGCGCCCGCCGCGCCCCGGGCCGCGCCCGCCGCCTCCCGCCGCTGCGGCCGCCCCGCTCGCCTCGGCCGGTGCCTGTGCCCCGGGCGCGGGCGGCAGCGGCGCCGGCAGCCGCTCCCCGACAGCCGCCGCCTCCCGCACGGGAATAACAGGAAGGGAGCGGGGCTGACCCCGGATGGGGAAGGCACCGCCCGCCGGAACGGGAACCGCGGCGGGGGGAGGCGGGAGCGGGCCGGGGAACGGGGTGTGCTGGGCAGACATGGGCTCGTTCTGCCCCGCTTGTTGCCCTGATGTCGCTGACACCCCCGCGCCCTGCACATCGCAGCGTGTCTGGCCCAGTCTTGACCCTTTTCCCACTTGGACCGCCAGGTTTCTTTACAATCAGCTGCCACTGGCATCGAGTCTCTGTACGTGAGTCCGGTGTTCTGTTGAAAGAGCGGCCCGCCAAGCGAATGCCCGTACGAATTAGAAGTCGAAGAGAAATAACATTGTAATACATACTCCCAAGTGGGTGTGGGTTTTCAGGGTGTGAAATGAGAGCGCTAGGCTGGGGTACCTCGTTGAGAGCCAACAAGATGCAACAAGTGAGGGTGGCACTGAGGTGATGATAGCGAGGAGGGACACGGTTAACCTGCGTTATTAATTGTTAAGGCGTTTTGGCAAATCACTCTATTGTCAAGGGGTATTTATCCTTTCAACAACGGAGATGGCATAAGCAAGTTTTGGAGCCAGGTGTGAACATGGTGAGGGCGTTGGTGAATTCTCTTACTTGGAACAGTTCTCCAAGCCCCAGGGTCTAGCATGGGGCCATGTTCACAGCCGTGGGCAGGCTGAGATGCTGCAGGCAGCACTGCAGTATGTGGGAGCACCAGAGCAGCCGTGCAGGGCATGGCAGAGCACACCCTGCAAACCCAGGGCAGAGCAGGCTCTGGGAGCATTCCTGCTGCCAAACTGCCCCTTTGCTGCTTCAGCTCCTCATCACCACGGCTCCTAATTCTGACCTGCAGCATCCTTCCCAAAGGGAGCCTGTAAGAGAGCCAGAGAGGGGATTTCGACAAGGGCACGTAGTGATAGGACAAGGGCGGATGGTTTTAAACTGACAGAGGGAGATTTAGATCAGATATTAGGAAGAAATTCTTGACTGTGAGGGTGGTGAGACCCTGGCACAGGCTGCCTGGAGAAGCTGTGGCCGCCCCATCCCTGGAATTGTTCAAGGCCAGGTTGAACGGGGCTTGGAGCAACCTGGGCTAGTGGAAGCTGTCCTTGCCCATGGCAGGGGGGGTGGAATGAGATGCTCTTTAAGGGGCCTTCCAAGCCAAACTGTTCTGTGATTCTATGAATCTGACAAATTGATTTTTTTTAAAGAACTAACAAAAACTAGTAACAATCAGTGTGTCAAACCAATGGATTGCCAAGTGGGTTGGCTGATGGCTACTGTAAAATCTGGGTGATGGTTTCAGCCTGTAGCGACTTCTCAGCACTTTCCAATTCCACAAAACGGGAGAAAAATCAACAGAAACTCCATATGCTTTGAAACAGGGTGGCCCAACCACACAGGTGAGGCCTTGGTGGCTCGAGGGGAAATCATTACTCATTTTGGCTGCAAGCAGCATGAATAAGGAGATGGTTATATATGCAAATCAGGTTCATTGTAACGTCTGCTGCGGAAAAAAAGAAAGATAATTATGTTTTTAAAAAAAGATTAAAAAAATACAAAATACTGTTGTGCAGAAGCACGGGTCAGGAGTGAGGACCATGTGAAGCAGCTCCTGGAGGGTGTTTTGCCCGCGATGCCCAGCAGCGCTTGTGCGGGGCGGTTCGCAGCAGCGGCGGTCCCGCCCCAGCCCGGCCCGGACTCAGCCCCGTCCCGCCCCCGCCGCCGTCACTTCCCGCAGCTGAGAGCGAGCCCGAGCCCGGGCCCGGCCCTGCGAGCCCCGGGGCCGCGGTAGGTGCGGGGTGTGCGCGGGGGGCTGGCGGGGCTGAGCTCGGGGGTGTCCCGGGGATCCCGGCCCGGTGCTGCCGCGTTCCGAGCCGTTCCGGGGATGCGGATGGCTGTCCGTGCCCCTCGGCTGTGCTCTGTGCCTGCCCGGAGTGGTGCGGCGCTGCCGTGAGCTTGCGGCGGTTCCCAGGCTGTAAGGTAGCAGGGGTTGTGTTTTTAATTGCTCTTCAGCCCCCGGACTACGAGGCAAGCAGCTTTGCAGGAATGCCTGCGAGGAGTCGGGATTTGCACCCTGGTTTCTGATACCCCCGTTGACGAGTGGGATGGTTCTGGGTTGCTAAATGTACATCCCCATCAGCGGAGGGTCAGTGCACCTTAAGGTAGAGCTGTGCATGCGGTGTGTTTGTTTGGTGCTGCCTTCAGTCCCTGCAGCGTTATAAAACACGCTGCCTGTGAGGGGGAAGGGTGTAGGCCCAGTCCGTGGCCAAAGGAAACTTTCTGGCACAATTACGTTAAGAGATGTCCATGTATTGATAGATGAGCGAACTTGAGAAGAAATGCTTCCTGTCTCAAAGACAGAACAGTGAAACTCACAGCTTGTTCACCATTTCTACGGCTTTCATCTCTGTTATTAGTTGCCTCAGCTGCATTTAAAAAACAATTCTGGTGGGAACACATAGATTTCTCACTGTGGTTTATTCTTTTCTCCAAGCAAAGTCACGCCATGCCTTCCCATCCTTAGATGTGAGGCCAGAGCAGCTCCTTTCCCAGCCCTGTGCTGCTGTCAGCCCGGGAGGTTGCTCCCCTTTAGGTGGGCATCACCAGGCTGTGGCACTCATGGAGGCTGGGTCTCCTCCTTCAGTGCTGCCCTTGGGACCTTGGGATGCCCCAAGGAAAGGAGGGAGCCCCTGTGCTCCTCTCATCCTCTCAAGGACAAGTGGCATGGTGTGGAAGTGTATCCTGGCATGGCTGAGCTCTGAGAGGTGCTGTCCTCAGGCAGCGTGGCTCCTCAGCTCACCCTGGAGAGCTGCAGGTCCTTACCCTGCCTTGCGCTGTGCTGGTTGGGGTCCCTGGTGATGGAGGTGCCTCATTCCTTTGCTGTGTCCTAGGGTAAAGGTTTTACAGCTTCTCATGTGAAGGGAAAGGAGGAGTTAAAAATATTCCTTTTCCTTCTCCTGTAACAACCAGCAGTGGAGGATTAAAGGGACCTGGAAATACACTGATTTTTTTTTTTTTTTACTTATAAATAATACCAGTAAGAGAGAAATGAACATAACTTGAGCAATTTCAGTGGTTAAAGATCACTGTCAGAGGAAAACCAGAATTACATACATTGCATAAGCCAAATCAAGAAGTCTTACTATGGAAATTGCTCACGCAGCCTTAATTTTATCTTCGGACAACTGCTTACTTTAAGAAACAGTAAATGACCTTACAGCTAAAGATTTTCTAAGAATATTACATTATACCTTTCCCCCTGTAGATATAGATCCTGTAAGCACTGTTTCCTCTTGTATATGACAAACCCCATTTGTGACAGTTGCAGGAAAATGCAATGCAACAAATGCTCATGCAAAATTAAGCAGATGAATCTCAATTGCTATTTACTGTGCATCTCTTTATGTTGTTCTATGAAGTATTTGGCTATAATTTACTCTCATTTTAAGGTAAGAGGCCCATTATACTCATGTAATAAAACTGTGAAATTAGCTGGCATGCTTACCTGCTTGCATAGTTGATTTAAACTGCCTTGATAGGCCTGTGTTATGATGTATTTAACCAACATGAATAGGAACTTGTTCCATCTGTAGTCCCCCAGAAATTAATTAGACTGTCTACAGAATACTAGTTGAGGAAAATAAATATTAAAAAGTTGTCTTCTGTTCTGTTTAACCGGGGTCATGTGTGCTGAAAATAGGAAAGGGGTTAGGTAACACAGAATTTACACTGCTGGTGGATGATTTGCAGCACCGTTCTTGTGTGTCCTCTTCTTTCCTTGTGGTGGATCCCAGCTCTGAAATTTTGCAGAGCCTTGGTGGTGGAGGAATAATATAAACATGAATACTCATGGTGGCTCTGTTACTGCCTTAAAACATTGTCCCCAAGCCAGTGAGACTGCCTTTTTTTTTAAATAATTTTAATTTTTTTCCTTACCTTTAATATTAGTAATAAGTGAACTGCCTTCAGTCTTGTATTAGAGTAAGTTTGGGGTTGAGATAAACATTTCAGAAATGATTTTGTCACTTGAAATGCTTTAGTCCCATTCATTCATTTAAATTATGTTTTATTTTTCTTAACAGAACAGATCTCTCTGGGAAGAGAGATCCAAAGATAACACAGTACCTAAAATTGCAGGCTTCAACTGGGATTTTCCATAGCTTGAGTGTGGAAGGTATTTATCTTCAGCTAATTTTAGCAGATTGAAAATCCCGGAAGTTACCCCAGATAAATGCTCTCTGCTTCTGCAGGTTCCTAAATGCCTTTGAAGTCCCTATTTGCTAAAGCGACTCAGGAACAAAGTTCCTTGGTGGCATTTCATTTACTTTTCCCTAATTTTCCACAAGTGTTGCTTTAAAATGCAGATGTGTCTCTTTATTTGCTTAAACAAATGAACAAAGCCCAGAGCATAAACATGGTTGGTGCCAGTGCAGCCCTAGCTGGGAGTGATCTGCAAAGGCCAAGATAATGCTTCTCTTGATCCCAGTGTGCCACTGAACAGGATTTGTTATGATAAGAAGCTAATAAGACATGAACAAAAGTAGCTATGCCTGAATTCATAATGTCACTGCTCTGTATTATTCTGGGGATGTTCATCTGAGCTGTAGATGTGATTTATAAACTTTAATTAAATAAATCTCTCAGAACCTCTTGTTGGAAATGTGGAGCTAGTTCTAATAACTTGAATTAACTGAGAAATAATTGAATAAAGGTTAATATGAGATAAGTTCTCCATTTTGCAGAAGAAGATGTAGCTTTAAGTGTTGCATTGCTTGTAGTTAGTAATGGAAATGTGAAAAATAGCTCAAGGTCGTTCAAGAAGACCATGGGAGAGAGCCCTTGGGAGCTGAGTGTACAACAAGGTGTGGTCCAGCTCATTCCCACTCTTTCTCTTTTGTTGTGTTACTGGAGAAAAGCTTTTCCTCAGGAAAGTCTCTGTGAGTGTTTGAGGGATAGATGTGTTTATGTATTTGCATCTACCTGTGTACAATAAATCTGCTTTGAAGTATTTGGATTCTTTGTAAATGTTCATTGCAGTAGTCTGCTGTAATATTTGTTTAGGTCTTGGAGAGTGAGCTTGTCCTTGGGCTTCCAAAGGAGCATGTGGGTAGTGGTTGTATCCCCCCAGTGACACAGCTGTGTGCTGTGCATGGTCCCCACTTCTCATGGGCATGGAGCAGTGGGGAGAGTGTGCTGTTGTCAGGTGCTGTGGGTGTCAGGAATCTTCACCTGCCAGGAGGGTGCCAGGGGACCCACTTCTTATATAAGTGTCTTGTAATCTGGCCCTGGTTGTCTGGGATGCTGCTGTTCCCGTGGGCGGCAAAGTGTTGCAAACTGACTTTATCCTGCTTGGCATTTTGAAGAGGCATGAAGTAGAGGCAGTGGAGTTACAGGGATTGCCCCTGGATCCTTGATGTTCCTGTTCTTGTTGCTTATTTCAGCATTTATGTCTTTCTGGTCTAGATCTAAAGAAGACTCCTCCTCCTTCAGCAGTAGCATGCCCATAGTCTTCCTGGCCAATGATTCTTCTACAGCAAGCAGGACTTCTTCCTCATCCTGAGAAGCCTTCATCCCTTCCTATGTCAGTGGCTACCAGGCCAAGAGCCAGCTCACCACTGTCCCCACCAAAGTCTCTCGGACTGGGGCCTTCCTTTCATCACGCACAAGAAGAGGAACTTGCCAAGGTGGTGGAGCAGGACCCTATGCTGGAGGAACTATGTAAGCCCCTGTCCTGTAAGCTTTGCAATGTCACTCTGAACTCGGCCCAGCAAGCCCAGGCTCATTACCAGGTAAGGAGAGCAGCAGGAGGCTCAGCTTTTGGGGCTGCTGCATCTGCAGCTTGTGGAAACATTCCTGTGCCAGCACGAGCACTGCCAGCAGCGTTGCTGTGGCAGCACAGAGGGAAGTGTGGGCTAATGCAGGAGGACTAACTCAGCTTCTCGAGGGGGTTTTGAGTGCTGCACACGAACAGCAGCATTCAAGTTGCTCATCTGGAGCTTCCTCTGTACCACCTCATGGAGTGAAACTGCTCTGTAGACATATCTTCACCCTGCTTGGATTTGCTGGCTGTCCAGACATGCTGCACTGCTTTCATTTAAGGTGTTGTTACTGGGGCTTTTTGCAAAAACGCTGTCCATGGGGACAGAGAAGTGGTGCCAAGATGGCATGGGTGAAAAAGCAGACACTTGTGATTTTTCCTTTGTTTTATGCAACCTGTATTTGACATCTACACTAGTTTAGTAAAATTGACCTTCTGATTCTAGTCATGATTTTGGGAGGCCTGGACAGGTGTTTTCTGCTGGATCCAGCTGTGCCACTAGGAGAGGGGCTGCTGCCATGTGTTTATCAGGGTCTCCTTTCTGAGGCTATGCACAGCACTGATCTGGTGGGGCCTTTTATGCAAACACTCTGATCAGCTGAGTTGGCTCAGATCAGATTTATTTTGTTTAAGCTGATCTTGTTGACTTGTCTGAAATAGGGTAAGGACTCTTTGCATATGATTCTTGCTGAAAGATAGAACATGTCAGCCTTGCTTTACCCCATTTTCCTACACCCTCTCTGCCTGATGCTGTGTTTGCATGAGTTTTGGAAATAGTGACTTCCTCCACCAGTGAATGCAAAAGGATGGTTGTCCATAACCTCAGGACACCAGACCCAGATTTCAGATTTGCTGTTGGCCCTGAAAAAGTGATATCTTGCTAGTGAAGGGGTAGGTTGGATTGGTGTTACACTTGTAACATCTTATTTCTGCAGAATTTCTGCCATGGGGGGACAGAAGTGAATTTTTACATAACTTGCATTTGCCTTACTATGCATCCACAATATGCATATACATAGTCTCATTCTATCAGGTTTTCAGAACACCAAAAACACCTATGGTATGTGCTTTTCAAGAGAAAATAAAATATGAAGTGGGTTCTAAGTTCAATCTCATGCTTTAACTCAAGCTTGCAGTCTCGTGAAATCTGTGTTGTGTGTTCAGGTTTATCAAATAACCGTGCAAAACAGTTGATAGTCTTAAAACACAAAGTATTGGTTTTAAGTGAAATGGAAACATGGAAAAACTAATTGTAAACTTATTGAGAAAATCAGCTGAAGAGGGGCCCCAGTCATTCTAGGTGTTGAGCATTTTGCAGAAAGGGAGGAATGCCTGGATCTCTTAAATTCAGAGCTGGGTGACAGCTCCTTTACCTGAGCTGCCACCTTCATGGCACTTTCTCATTTGAGTCTCTGGATCCTTTGTCTTTCAGAGTAAGACACTATTATCAGGACAGTGATTAATCTGGGTTATCTTTGCAGGGGAAAAACCACAGTAAGAAGCTCCGGAATTACTATGCTGCCAACAGCTGTCCGGCCCCTGCCAGGATGAGTAATTCTGTTGAGCCTGCCCCACCTCAGGTTGTCTCCCTTCCAACTCAGGTAAGGCATGGCAAAGGGACTGAGATCATGCTTGCTTGTCACCTAACCCCAGTTAGGATAACCAGGTCTCAGGTTTTGAGGATTACTGCAGGAGTTGGGAAAGAATTTTCCTTGTGATGGCACAAGATGGTGGAAATGGCCTGTTGTGAGCTGTTTGCTTTCCTTTGAAGATGCAGATATTGATCTGCCCTTGCAGCACAATGTTGGACTTCAAATGTTCTATTTCTGCCTGGCAAATACTTTGATTGCTAGGTAAGTCTGATGTGCTGCTGATTATAGCTGTGTAAGGGCAGCTATAGAACAGAATTGCTGGAATTGGATTTGGATGTGAGGGTGTGGCATCCGCTCTGCACAATCATCCCTCTGTTGTGTGGGGGAAGCCTACATGGAAAAAGTGCTTTGGTGCTCCTACACCCACTGCCCAGGGCTGTTAGCTAATTCCTCTTTTGTTACTCCTTTTGAAGTGCTCATTCCTGTGTGCAGAGTGAATGGATTGTTCCCTCAGTGATCCAGATTAATTCTGTTTTGGGCACATTAGAGAAAAAAAGAGATGTTTTTTGCTATCTCCTTCTAGAATTCATCCTTTGGGTTTATCATGAGATGTGACAGCTCACCTGGCTTTTGCCTGTGACTGTGCAGGGAAGCACAGCTGGGCCACGGGGATTGAAGCTGTGCCTGTCAGTCCCCACAACATAAGCCTGTGCTGCCTGTAGGGCAGCAGAGATCATTTGTAGAGTGGCAGACTGTTCCTGGCCAGAGAGAGATTTGGCACCGTGTAAATTGGCATTGCAGCTCATGGATGTGAACTGGGATGGGGTGGGGTCCTGCCCTGGGCACAGGGATGTGGCTGCTGTACCTGCCAGGGCATCTGGTGGTGTGGTTTTTAATGGAGGAAATGACCCATGGCAATAAAAACACCTCTAGGGCCATGTGAGGGTTCACATTGTAAGCTAGAAATCAGAATTGCTTGTCTCTAAGTTTGAGCAGTGTCAAAGGAGATGTGAAAGAATGTTTGTTTGTCAAGTGCTGCAGTGACATGGCTGCATGAATCACTGCTGCTGCACTGTTTACAAAACACTTTTCCCTGGATGTTTCGTGCTGAGGAGGCATGGTTCCTGCCTGGATCATTGTATGTGGTCTGACTGCACAGACACATGAAGGTGTCCTTCACATAGAAGGAGCTACTCATGTGAGACTGGCTTCTTCCTTTGAAGTCTGGGTCCAGGTGTCCTCCCACCTGAAGATTAAGGATCAGAGGTTCGGCAGCTTTGCTACTATTTTTTTTTCCTCTTGCTGTGGTCAGGGAGCTGTGTAAAGGCAGGGTGCTGTGGAGAGATTAGGTGGACTGTAAATAGGAGAGAGAAGCACCTCTACCTTTCAGTGGGTGTCCTCAGAGTGAAAGTCGCTGCTCATCAGCTCCCAGCAGTTAGGAGTTAAATGATTGCTGTGATGTAAACAAGCCTCTGTGGCTGTTGCAGAGCTATTTGTTCAGATTGCTTTTCTCTCCACCTCAGGCCAGGAATTTGCAGGCTCTCCTGGAGGCAAGGCAGGAACAATGCATTTTGTGTAAGAACACTTCAGGGACAACGTGAGAGTGTCCTAATCCACGGGCTTTAATTCCAGCTCTCCTGCTGTCTGATGAGGACAGCAGTGGTCTCAGTCCCTGTGATTGAAATATTTCAGCTTATATTTAACCTTCTTGTGTTTCACATGCTGTCTCTCCCTTTGCTGCTAGATGGGATCCAGTAAGCCAGGTGGCCGAGTGATCTTGGCTACAGAGAATGATTACTGCAAGCTTTGTGATGCCTCATTTAGCTCCCCGGCTGTGGCACAGGCTCACTACCAAGGGAAAAATCACGCCAAGCGGCTGCGTCTTGCAGAGGCACAGAATAACTCGTTCTCGTAGGTATTGTTCAACCTCATGCTCAGGCTGAAAGCGTGTGGCAGTGTCTCTGGCAGTCCTTTTGTCAGAAAGCTCTGAATTGCAGCTGTTCATATTTGTTTAATCTGCAGGGATGCCTCGGAACTAGGCAAACGAAGGGCAAGGAAAGAAGGGAATGAATATAAGATGATGCAGAACAGAAGAAACACGTATGCGGTTCAGAACAACACAGGTAACTTGGAGCTTGCATCTATTCTGTAGTTGGAATAGTAATTAATAATAAATAGACTTTGTTTTCTTCTGTTTCTGAGGTCTGTTTTAGCAGAGTCAGGTTGTGAAAGGAGCTGGTCCAAGCTCTGCTGATCCTTCATATCTGCATGGTTTTTTTTCCCCAGCTGCTAAAGTTGCTTTGTTTTGTCAGCCTGCTTGTTAGTTCTTTTTCTCAGTTTGTAACTTAATTTACCATCTGCCTGTCTCTAAGGCTGCTCTAAGTGGTGACAGTTTTCCTGCTTTATTTTCTTGGCAGGTGGCCAGGTGCTTGACTCCTACTGTGGTGCATCAACCTGTACTTGCACTCCCAGGACCAGAATAAGAGAGCATGTTAGCCTCCCTCTAAGACCATCTGTTCCTAGCATAGAGTCCTTCCTCAGGTGTTAGATACTAACTTAGCCTCTTTACTATGATTTAAAGACTGTATTACAGCCTCCAGCCGGGCATCTATTTTTCTTTTTCATTTTGAGTTGTTTTACAAGTACACATTAGCTGTAATCCTGATTCCTGGTGAGGCTTGGTTTAATCACGTCATTCTAATCACTGTCATGTGGAAAAGATAAATCTTTTCAAGTTCTATTAAATATCATTTTGTGAGCTTTAAACTGAGGCAGCTTGTTACAATCAAAAGACTGTTCCGGTTGTGGAATTAGATGGCTAAGAAAAAAAAGTATTGATTAATTATTAAATTATTAAATTAATTTGTTAAAAATTATTAAATTATTAAAAATTAAATTATTAGATTCCTGATTTTCAATGAGACTGGGGCATTAAGCTCACTCTACTACTTTATAAAATTCCAAGTGCTGTCCTGTGTGCTGCACCTCTGTAAATCTGGAAACCAGCAGAACAGTTGTGGGGAAATGAATGCTTGACTCTAATCAGCTAAAGAATCAAATCTTTAATTGAAAAGCAGACATTCATTGGACTTAGGCATTGTCACTGAGCTGCCTCAAGCTTTGATTCCTCACAGGTAAACCAGGCTTTTCTGTTGGCTCCCCAGGTCCCTACTTCAACCCGCGCTCGCGGCAGAGGATCCCCCGTGACCTGGCCATGTGCGTGACGCCCAGCGGGCAGTTCTACTGCTCCATGTGCAACGCTGGGGCCAGCGAGGAGCTGGAGTTCAGGCAGCACCTGGAGAGCAAGCAGCACAAGAGCAAAGTGTCTGAGCAGCGCTACAGGAACGAGATGGAGAACCTTGGCTACGTCCAGTGACGTGCCGCCCTTGGTAGTAGTTTGCAACTAGAGCAGCTTGTCTCTCGCCTGCTGTTTGCCACGTGCCCTGCTTTGTGCTCCATTGGGTAGGAGTATGCTCTGAGCTGTACATGTAACACCTGCAAACTTACTGGTATGGTTAGGTTTTTTTTCTATCATAGTCGGCAGGATGACGCTGTGCAGGACATGAAGTGTGTTTTGGTGTTTGTTTGCTAATTATCTAAGGCTCTTCATTGTGTTGAGTGGCGGGGAGGAACTGTGTCTTCTCCCCAGCCTTCTGCATGAATATGCAAAGCCCAAGAAGTGCTGGAAACTTCTGTGGTCCTACCACATGGGTGGACCGTGTGCAAAGCCCACTCCCCTCTTGGCACACCACAGAGCAGTGCTCCAGAATGCTTCCCTACAGCAGACTGAATCTCTGGGCAGCTTGTAAAAGAGGGGAAGGAGTAGGGCCTGTGAATGTTTGAATTAGGTGGTGTGTTTGTCCACACTTTGCTGCTTCTGGCCCCCATTACAGTCCAGAGTAGGTTCTTTCCACATCCTTGTAGAAAGGCTGTGCATACCTCTTCTCCTTGGAGGATCTTGCCTCTTACTGCTTCCTCTGCGATGCAGATTCCATTCTGAACATCTGATATGGATTTCAGCTGATTAGCCCCATTCAGAAATACTCTTCTACTCTTGATATTGTTGCCTGGACACCTTAATATACCATGGGTGTAGCTCATCTCCCTGATCTCTGGGGATCTCAGTGGCTTAATGAAGTGAACTGGAAAGCAAACCTGCTCAGGTGAGATGTGCTGTGCTCTGATTCTGCCTTAGAATGAGTCAGGTTGAGAATGGATAGAAGGAGCTCTCAGCTGTGATTTCTTTGCATGTTGATGTAGAAGGGAGCAAGAGTTGGTCTCTGGCCTGCAGTCCTTGCTCTGGAAGAGCAGAGCTGTCTGGACTCTGGGTAGTAGATATTGGTGTGTCCCACTTCCATGCCATTCCCTGGGCTAAGCCTAATGGGTGTTTATAGAGCAAAGATGAAACTTCTAGCTTTGAACTAGAGCTACCAATATTGGTTGACTTCCCCCCTGCCTTTCTTTTTCCATCTCAGGATGGGTTTTAATTCCATTCCTTGATGTATACTTGACTGTTCCAGGGACCATCAAAAACCCAAAGTTTTGTAGGATTTAAGTATCAGCTGTTTGAGTAACAGCTTTTTGGCCTCATGGAAGTATTCAAGAAACTTGTTAAGCAACTTTTGAATTGTAGACAAACTCAGAAGGTGTGTGTGTTTGTTTTGATATTCCTTAGCAAAAGTAGGAAGGGGAAAAAGAGCAGAAGTAGGGTTGTTAATTATTCTTCTGCTTGTTTGGGTAGATGTGAGGAGCTGTGATTGGAGTCCAGTTCACAGTGTCATTAAAACATGGTCTCCAGTGGCAGGTGCAGCATGTAGGTGGCTTTTGTTGGACCTGATCCCCCACTGTGCTGCTGGAACTGTGCACTGGTGTAGCTTCACTGACTTCAGTGGCAGGTGCAGAGACAGGGTCCAGGAAGCACCATGGCTCATCTCTCACCCCTCCTCAGGCAGCTGGAATTAGATGCAGCTCCATTAGTTTCAGTAGGATTTTAGCAGGGATGAATTGTACCTAGTCCATAGTGTTGAAGGTAGCTCCCCCCCTCCTTTTATTGCCATTCTGATCCTGCCTCTTGCATTCCAGAAGGACTTTCTGCTTGCCTTAAAAAATGAAGAATGAGTAACAAAAAAAATCCAGATAGTCTTTATTCATCTTCCTAGTCCGCCTTCAAAAGGTCTGTTGCACTTGGCTGCTTTTCAGAAATTGACTTTTGTTTTCTTCAGCTCCCTGAGTGAGCATCAGGGAGCCATACAATCTGAATGCAGCCTTCCCAAATCCAGGCAAGGTGAGTGCTTGCAAAGTAGTTGAACACAACCCCCTAGATCATTCTGTGCTGATCCTTGCCCTGCAGATAGAGGCAGAGGAATGGGTGTCCTCATGAATGGGATTCCTTCCCCTCCTTTGTGCAAAACTCAGTTACATGGGGTTTGTGCCCTGCAGCAGGTGAGAAGATAGAACAGGTGCCCAGGTTGTAGAGCACTTACTCAACAGTTCTGACAGCTTTGTAAATCTGTTTCTTCTGTGCTTTCCTGCCCCTGCCTCACCCTCTGTGTAGCCTTGAAGAACATTTTACCTTTCCAGAATCTCTCATCAGCCTTTCCCCTCATCATTTGTGTTGACAGAAGGGCTCTGGTTTTCTCTCTGTCCTGTCCTTAGGTTTGCCAGTCTGACACCACTGTCCAGAGGGACAGAGGGAGTTAGATGAGCCTTACCACAATGTGCTTCAGCACAGTGATCCCTGCGTTATGGTTAAACGTCCCTCTGGCTGTAAATTAAAGCATGGCATTTCCTACAGGCTGCAGTTAGTAGCAGAAGAACAGCCCTTTGTGAAATATGAGCTGGAGGAGCTGTAGGTACTGCTGCTGTCTGGCTTATTGCTAGGGATGAGGAGGCATTTTTGCTTGCTTTCACATGTCCCAAAAATCAGCTGTTCACCACTTAGCTTTGGTTACTGCTCCTACTCCCAGCCCAGCCATCTGCTCCTCATTTGGCATTTCCAGTGACTGCTGGATGTGTCAAAACCTGGTTTGCTCCAGCTGTGCAGATGTGCCACAGCCCAGCCAAGTGCTGGTGCTTTTGGGAGGGTGTGTGAGGGATGTGCAGGGGGCTGTTCTTGCAGGCTGCTCTCTGCTTGGGGCTGAGTCTGGCTTGGAGTGGTGACTCCAGTCTGCTCTGAGCAGAGAAGCCTGAATCTGCTTTGTTCTGTTCAAGGGAGTGCAAGTGGATGTGATCATCCTGGTGATTTCAGAGTGGTGGCCTGTAGAGCAGGTGTACAGCAGGCAGTGGGACTCAAGTAGGACAGATTTCCTCCCTGGAAGGAAAAATGTCTTGCTGGGAGAAGCAGCTGAGACTCACTTTGCCCCAGTGCTCTGTTGTGGCCCTTCCTGCAAGCTACCAAAGCTTTCCTCTCCCTCTTCAGCATTGCTTAGTGGCTTGTGATCTTCCCACTCCCCTTTCAGCATAGGAAGTTGCTGACTGCAAAGAGAAAACACCCAACCTCCCCATTATCCTTAGGGTTCAGGACAATCCAAACTCATACTTGTCAACGTTAGATACTGAATAGATCCTGATTTTATTTCATTTTGTGAAAGGTGTTCTCCAAACCATTGTTCAAAAAATACTGAAAACACGTTCTGGGCAAACCTTTTGACATAGATGGGCTGGGGAGAACACTGTACAGCTGAAGTGCCATTTTCCAGACCCAGTTAATCTTTTTCTCATGTTAAACCAAGTACCAAACCCAAGAAACAGGACTTCTGTGAAGCTGTCACATTGGCCAGTAGGTTAATGACCTTTGCTGCTAGAAACAAAATGTAAATCAATATGTTCATATTTATTTTACTGTGCTGACCACTAATTGATTTGTTAATATTTAAGGCATTATGCTGTAGGTTGTTTTTAAATGGAGAAATTCTACATCGCACTTTGCTTTTGGATCAGAACAATTATTTATTGTATTTGTGAAAATGTTTTTCCTCCCCCATAGCTATTTTTGTCTTTCCCTTGATGCAAAAAACCCAACCAGACCCAAATAGCAAAACCCACCCCAAATCCCCCCAACCAAATCTGACCTCTGGATCTTTGTTTCTTTTCATGCTAAACAAAATGGGGATTTCCTTGCAACTTGATATTAAATGTCAATTTCCAATTAATTTTTCCTCAAATGATTCCTTTGCTAACTCGGGATGTTATTTTTAGAGACACAAAGTTCATGCTTCATTTAAACATTCATTTCTTTTAAGGCAAGGAAGTAAACCATGTGGAATCCATGAATTTGTGAGGAGTATGAAAGTGATACTATTTTCTTTGTATTAGGCATTAGCTTTTGTTTTACATTCTGCACTAATAAGTCAATCTGTTATAATCTTGCCTAACATTGGTCTATTTTTGACTTCTTGCTTTCTTCATGCACATTGAAAGGAGCCCTGAAAACTTCTGTGGAGTTGCTTAGGATGGTCATCAGTGTAACAAAAGGCAGATTTTTTTCTGTAAAGCTGCTTATTTCCTTTCCTAGATGCCCATTATAGGGCATTAGAAGGGAAAGCTATTGCCATAAGCATGGATTCATATTTTAGCTTACTAATGCTTGATGTCCCTTTGCTACATTACTTAAGTGATGCTCTCACTGTAACCAATGGGAATTTTGCCTGGGTCAAGAGTAAATGAAATACCCAAGGCAAAGATATTGTGTTGGCTGGGGCCAGGCAAGGTACATTGCTAAGTTTGTCTTTTACTCCTCCATTTGGATTACAACACTCTTATGGTTTTGCTTTTTGAGGACCATTGATCTGGTTCTGTAAGGATTTGGTCTTGCTCCAGCTAAAATAGTTTGAAGTAACCTTGACTTTAGTTGAGTTAGGAGCAAGGCTTGAAAACCTTCAGGAATTTCTCACTGCTGATGTTTTATATGTGTTTTTTGTTTTGTGATTTTATTTTTTTTTTTTTAATTTTACAACCACATATGCAAGGATGCTCTGGATGAGATGGAGATCTGTTGCTGATTATGGAAAAACAAATGCCATGGTTGCCAAAGGATAACAGAAAGTGGAGAAATATGTGCCTGATTTGTTTGAAGCTAGTGTCTAAGCTTCTTTTATTTTGAGCTGGGCTTACCACCTGCATAAAGTTGGAAGGGAAAATAAAATCCACTTTGAAATTAATGTGGTCAAACAGTAGTTCTGGGAATCTCTCCTTCAAAAAATGTATCACAGCTAAAATTGTGTCAGCTTACCTGAAATATCTGCAGATAAAGATAGAACTGAATTTTTGAAAATAAAATCAGTTTCCCAGTTTGTATTTTGCAGGGGAAAGATTACTTGATTTAATTTCCTTCTGCATCTGTCCAGCAACACTATTTGCAAGTGCTTTGAACATGTTTCATCTGGAGCCTTCTTGTCAGGTTGTTTTGTACATTTTCCCTTATTTCCTTTATATTGTACTGACCCCCGTGAGGGAATACTTGATGAAAATGAATTTTTTTTTCTTCTTCATTATATAATAAACCATATTGCTCTTACCATTGCACAGCCCTGATGTTTGGTATTGCTACTGCTCATGGCTGGACTGGGAATGACTGGCTTAGCCCAGCACTGAGTGCAACTGCATGAACATGTTTTCACACACTGATAATGGATTATAATTCAAGGTAGAATTTGTTACTCTGGAGGAGGGTCAGTGTACTTCCAGCTCTTACTGAAAGCCAGCTCAGAGCTGTCTTGGCTTTGGGAGGGTTTGGGAGTGCTCAGCATCTGCAGGATGGGAGCCAGGAGGGACACAAAAGGCTCTGTGTCTGTCTGTGCTTTCCCCTTGAGTGGACATCACAAGCCTGCAACAGCCCCAGGCTGAACCATGGACTGACTTTCAACTCTGGCTGTGAAAAGGTGGGGACAAGCTGAGCCTGATACTTACATTTGCACATTTTTTTTTACCAGAGTGCTCTTTCCCCCTTTCATTACTTGAGGGCTCCAGAAGAGCATATGCTTGTGCAGCATAAATGACTTTCCAAACTGAAAGGACACTCTGAGTGGAACCTTGGAAGCAGAGAAAATCTGGTTTTTTTGAGTTCAGCTCAGGTAAGAGCAAAGCACAGCCTTTCTGAAGTGCTGCAGCCTTGCTGTTGGTGCAGTGAGCTGTTGGCTTCAGGGGTGGTGCCCTGGGGACACACCAGAGGCATTTGGGGTGTGACTACTGTGTAAAATCAGCTGTGAACAGGGATGTGTCCCTGCAGTCCCCTGTCCTCTCTTATTCCAGGCATTGGGCCCTTACAGAGAACACAGACACTGGTGGGATTATCCTGATTTACCTTTTGGGATGAGAGCTGCCTCTGTGCTTAGGCGACTTCTTCTGTGCTAACAGTGAAATGCTGGAGGTTTTATGTGTTCTCTCTTACAGTAAATAGAGTCATAAAAACTTGTAAGTGCAGTTTAATGTTAAATCTCACCCCAGCCCTTCACTGTTTATGTTTATCCAGGCTGTGTTTGGTCATCCTGGAAACCAAACCCCTGCAAAGCAGCACATCCACATGATCAGGTTTCTCTGGTAAAGCACTGCCTTTTTAATACTTACATGTGGTAATTGTATTTTATACCAATTCTGTAGCAATTTGGTCCAGCCAAAAACCATAGTGATACCTGGGCAACCTAACTGAGAGTCACAGGCATTTGCTGAATTACTCAGCATATACAATACTATGAAAAAAATAGGAAAATCATAGACTGTGTAATTTGGAAGCATAAATAGCCCTCCTTCTGCTTCTACAATTACCCTGATGTCTAAGGATTTCACAGAGTTGTTCTGTAACATTTTACAATTGAGGAAGTAAAATTTGGGGGAAAAAATTATTTGTCCAGAAAGTCTGTGGCTAAAAAGGGAAGTTGAACTCAATGCTTCTGAGTACCAAGCTGCTTTACCTGCCTCCTCTCTATCCAGCCTCCCTGCTCCCAGGATGATGAAAAGGACTGGATTTTAAAACCAATTTGATTAATAATAGTTGGATTTTCATTGTTCATGTAGTGGCTTTATAA
The DNA here is from genome assembly GCF_901933205.1 of Camarhynchus parvulus. Lineage (NCBI taxonomy): Eukaryota > Metazoa > Chordata > Aves > Passeriformes > Thraupidae > Camarhynchus > Camarhynchus parvulus. The sequence goes on along the minus strand of NC_044579.1, from coordinate 6,543,111 downwards.
AGCATTAGGACTTTAGCATGTGGTTTAAAAATAATGAATCCTGACAGAGAGATCTTTCAATATTGCTTCTGCCATTAAACCTTAGTGGAGATGTGGAAAAACAACAGCTTTTAGGAGGACTGTAAAGGATGCAGGTTTGCAAAGTGCAGGTTTGGAGGCTCTTCTGTATTCATTTATGTCCCCTTCACATAAATTCCCTTTATTCCTACCTCTAGTTCTCCTAAAGCATTTGCAGTGAGGGATGCTTTTCTCTTTTTGAATAGTAAAAAGCTGCTCTAACAGATAATATCAAGGATTTATTGGCCTATCCTTCAGGGAATGATGTGCTTTTGACTGGCCTTATTCCACTGGGCTTCCTTCACCTCTCCACCTGAGTCCAACAGGAGCAGAGCTGTGTAAAGTCAATGGAATTACATGAGGGTAAAGAGAGATAGGAAGATTATCCACAGTGTATTATCTGAGACTAGGGAATGTGGCAGGTGTTTGCAGTACATATAAAGATGTTAAAAAAGTATTAATCTGAGGCCTGTTTCCAGTGTCAAGGTACAAAGACACTGTGAGTGAAAGAACAGGGTGTAGGGTTCTAAGAAGAAATGAACACAGTTGCATGAGAAATAAAATAGGCTGCATTTGGTGTGTCTGGAATTTTGTGCAGGAATTCAGTATTCACCTGCAGAAGCAGACTATGCACTTTACTAAGTGCAACATGACCAATAATGTGAAAAACACAAAAGTTGGAACATAGATATTAAAAAAAAAGGAAAGTCAAATGTCCAAATCCCTGTGCACCAGAAGATGATGGCGTACAGCTTAACACCTGATATGTTGGGCAGTCTGGAAAGAATACTTCAGAATTAAGGGACTTGTAGAAAGAGCATCATGATGCCAAGAATCTCTTATTGCAGCTGACTGCAGAGTTTGGAGGCTGAGATGTCATTTATGACAATAGCTCTTTTTCCTCTGTGGGAACCTGTGTGGGTGGAGAGTGTTCCAGCAAAGGGAGAGGCTCCTGGGGAAGGCAGGGCTGTGGTCTCAGAAGTCTCCAGGGACAAATTCTGCCATGGTTGTACTTGCTTGTCCCTTTAAGGATTCTTCCTTCTCGTTCTCATCCACTAATTATTAAAGATCATTTCCCAGTTGTTGCAGCTTCCTCTAACACTTCACAGCATCTCAGCAGCTGCTTAATTAGCAAATGGCCAAACCACCCAACACAAGAGGTCTTGGACAAGTAGCTCCTGTTTGTAAAAGCTGGTGATACTTGGAGCATATTTGGATTAGCAGGTCTGAGTTCTGACAGAGGAGCAAAGACATTCATCTGCAGGATATTGCATTTATTTATGTCAGGTGGGGCTGTGGGCTGCCATACATTCTGCTGGTCTGTGGCTGGCATTAGGGTACCCAGGCATGAGGGCTGGGTGCTTCTCATGCCTCCTATTGTGCCTCTTCCCAGTGCCAGTGTCTTTGGGGGTCTGTTTTTGGCCAGTGTGTCTTTGGTTTGCCTTGTCACTCACAGAAGTGCTGTTAGCAGGACAGCACCTCCATTTAACATTTACTTGCATGAAGCAGAGATTTTTATTATGCAAACCCCAATTTCTAGTGGGTATTTTTGAAAAGTACAAAGAAAAGAGGTTACAGAAAAAGAATGTAAATAAGAGAGGTTTTCAAGGTTGAGGTGACCCTAGGCACACAAAAGTGAGGAATGGGAGGCAGCTGTGGATAGTTCCAATCTCTTTTGCCACTCCCACAGTCCCAAGACACTCTGAGGGTTCAGCTGCCATCCTTGTAATTATACCCTTGAAATAAAGTCTGATAAAATCCAAGCTGCGCTTCTGACCACTTGCATTACCCTTTCCTCGAGGCTGATCTGCAATTGCAGAGAAGAGGTAGGATGCAGGAGGCCCAGGATTGTTCTGCAGAGCCAAGCAGGTTCCTCCTTCCCCTGCACTCCCTTCCCACAAGGGCAGCAGGCTGGGTACAGCCCGTGTCCGTGGGGTGGGCTGCTGTTAGCCTGGTGTCAGCACAGAAGGCATGACAACCATTATTAAAATGTGAGATTTAGCCACATCCCTGGAGCTGTGGGTGAGCAGGACACAGAGAGAGGCACAGGGAGGTCATGGTGGCTGCATGGAGCAGCATCTCCCCTCTCATCAGGGCTCTTGATGGGCAGTGCCATCAGCCTGGACTCCTGTCATGCACTGCCCAGTATCTGGCACATGGGACAGATTTCTGCAGACCCATTGTTCACCTAGATCAGCACTGATCTTCACACAGCTCCTCACAGCTGCTGAGAAATGCAAAGGTGGGGCAGAGCACAGCTATAGGTATAGACATACTGGGGATATATTAGGGCATAATAAGCTTTCAAGGGAGTTCTTCTTAATTTGGGTACGGACTGTGTATGCTAATTATATGGCAGCAGTCTTGGCAATTAGCATACATGCTTTCAACTTGAATTTCTGATTGCTGTAACAAAGCCAGTGCTGCCTTCTCCACTCACTGACTTCAAAGGCTTTGTCTTGATTTAAGAAATGCTGTCTAAAGCTGTTAGGAGAAAATGAAGCTGTGGTACTGCCACTGTCAGGCTGCCCACTTAACAAACTGCATGGTAAATGGATGAGCGGCCAAGCTCCCTGCAATGGTTCATGAGAGCTCTGAGGCTGGAAAATGCCAGCCAGCATTTATTGTCATTGGCACACAACATAATATTCCCACAGTGAGCACTGCACAGGTCTTCCAAATCAGAGCATGCATCCCTGAAATATGAGCACCCAAAGATACACCTTGGTCAAGATCACAGGCTGTCATACTTTAAAGGGATTATTTTGTACACATCCCAGAAGGGAAAGTGGAAGAAACAGAATAGAAACAAAGAGAAAATTTGGAGTTCCCTTGGATGATCCTGCCAACCCTGGGACCCCAGACCAGCATAGGTCATGAGTAACATTTCAAAATGTTTGGCACCTTAATCTGCTTGGGTGTTTTCATCAACCCCAGCAAACATTTTAAATATCTGTAGCATTTCTGGAAATCTGGTTGCAAGTTACCTTTGAAAACAAGGTTTAAACCCCAAGTGAGTTAATCTTTTGCAGAATTTAACCCTAAAAGGAGAGTCATCAGCATGTGGTTGTGCAACTGCAGTGGGTGAAGTTGCAGCCTTTGAGCCTGGCTAGAACTCTCCAGGGCAATTCCCTGCAGAGAGTAGGAGCTGTCTGAACTGCCCACACCAAAATTAAGGATTGCAGTCCCCTGTTGCTGCCACGTACATTTCTGGTTCAATCTCAAGCTCTATATTCCATGTCGAAGCTCATCTCAATGCTGCAGTGCCACAGTCAAACTGCAAATACTTGAGTGTCTTTCTGGAGACTGGTTGAGGCCACCCTGTGCTTAGCAGGTGCCACTGAAGTTGATCTAGATTTCCTCCAGAAGGAAGTGAAGCTGTGTCACATCATGCAGGAGCGTCACTTAATGCTTGGCATTTGGAATAAAACTCAATATTACACAATTATAGCATCGAATGGCTGGTGGCAATTTTGCCAGACAAATATCACGTCTTTCCCAGAAGGATTCAGTCTTTAATATTGTTCTGGTGCTGGAGGCTTTTCCAATTTCTGTTTATTAGAAATGACTTATCTATGTTGGAAGTGCTGCCTTTAACCCAATACAGCTGGTTCCACCTACAGCACTGTGAAAAAATCCTGTCTGCAGCATTTTGCTTCCACAGACTTGCTGTATGACCAAAGCAAATTGTCACCTTGCAGAAATTAGGCCTTTGAAGGGCTAAAATAGTGTTAGCTCTTCATCTGCTTTGTGTGCTTTGAGGCTCTTTCCAAAGAGTTTGGCTTTTACACCCTCAAAGCATGGGAATGTATGGCTGACAGGGAAATGTGGAAAGTTAAGTGGTGGGGATGGAGAACCCATGGAAGGAAGAACAAAACAGGGGCTCTGGGATGCCAGGGCTGTGCCAGTCCAGAGCCAGGCTGAGGAGGAGTGCAGCCACCTGGCTTCTATCTTCCACCCTTTTTTCTATCTTTCTGTTAGTACCTTTCCAAACCCTAATCACCAGCTGCAGTGGAGGTTCTTGCTATGTAGCTGAACTGGTGCTGAAATGCAGCATTTTGTGGAGCACTCTTGTTCATTTGGAGCATACGTACAGATGCCCAAAGTCCAGGCAGGCTCTATTACTTGGAAAATTTCTACTTGCACAAGAAGAAGCCAGTTTTAATCAGCATCCTCATGCCCAGATTTCCTATAGAGCACAAAACAGGGAACAACTGCTTGCTCCACCTTCACCTATTTGAGCCACTGCTTTTTTTAAAAGTCATTATGATTTTCTGACTCAGTGGAATCTTTCCTGTCTCTCTGGGGAAAGAGCAGGTGTGGTATGACTGGATTCATTCCCATTTCAAGGAAAAAATACAATTCAAGGTGTAATACGTAAGTGGCAGATCTGACTGTCTTGAACATTCATGTAAATGCAGTTATACACTTGAACCTTTACTAGGCAGTAAAGAAGGCATTTTTATGATGCATTTTATGGGGCTGAGGAGATGAGTGAACAATGGTTGTGTGAGGGGACGAGTCACCCTCCTGAAATTCTCTAACAAGCACTTAATCTTTATTCCCTGAAGGGATGCCTTTGGTAGCTGGGAAAGTGAGAACAATAGAGAACTGAGGTCAGGTTTGGTGGAAATGGGTCACAGCAATTCCTAACTCAAAAATAACTCATATTAGTTGTTATCCACCTTCTCAGGCTCCAATTTTGCCACTTCCCTGCAGGTCCAGCAGCTTTGCTGTGGGCTGTGGTGTCCTGCTTGGGCAGCACTGACAAGTCTCTCACCCGCTGCAGATTCAGGCTGTGGTTTTCTAATTGTCTTCCAGAAAATTAAGAGAAAAAACATTACCAAAATTTTGTAGCCCTTAGAAGGCTGCATGTTTCCATGTGTTTGAGCCTCCTGGATGCAAAATCCCCATCAGTCCTCAGTGGGGTCTGAAGTGCTGGGCTGCAGCCAGAGAGGTGCAACAGAGGTGGCAACACCTCGTGGGGACTCTCACAGGTGCCTGCAGCTCTCAGGATGCTGTTATCCCTGGAAAGGAGCACATGGGATGCCTCTCCCACATCCATGCTCCGCTGTCCGTCTGTCCTGGTGGCTGTAGTGCTCACCCCGCTTGGCCTCAGCTCAGCCCTCCTATGCTGTGATCACACCTCCTGATGGCACTGCAGACATACTTTTAGAAATCCCCAGCAGCTCCCTCCTTAGACCCATATTTCAAGCTCTTACTTAATGTTGCCCCCTTTTCAGAGGTTTTAAGAAAGGTGGCAGTGCTTTATTGAGATTGGGTTGTTGTTTTGAGGCAGGCAGAGTGATGGCATTTTATTTTGATTTCAACAGCACACCCATTAGGATTTTGAAAGGTAGTAATATTCCCTGGAAACAGAAGAGGGCAGCTGTTTTTTGGGAAATGAAGAGTGCATTGACTATTTTTGAGAATGAAATAGCAGTCACCCAGATCTAGATGAGAGAGCTTTTTTTTTTTCATGAATGAATAAAAATAGCACAGTATTTCAGGGCTCATGCTGGTGTAATTAGTGTGTGAAATAGCTGGACCCCCATCACCTTCCACTGAGTCCCTGGGTTTTGTCTGGCAAAATTAGATTCTTGCAATTTTATTGCAATGTAATTAAAAAGTAACCAGGGGAATACAGAACTCGGTCTTCAGAGATGTTCAGCTTCAGACAGAGTAAAAAGCATCGGCAGCTCACTGGATTGAGTCAGTTTCTTTATTTACTGCCCATGGAGAAAAAAAAATTGCTGTCAACTGTCTGTATGCATGGAAACATCAGGTTTAGTAAATGTTTTTCAACCCCCTCCCCCAAATGCATGGGGATTTTTTAATTGAAATATTTTGTATTGAACAACAAATGCATAAATTCCAAACCAAACCATCCTCCTGGAGTGAAATCTTCACTTGTCGTTTCTCAAATCAGGCATCTTGATTTTTCAAACTTCCGTTTCCAATGTTAACAATTACACACGTTTGACAGGAGATTGCAATGAGCTTAACTTCATCCAAATCTTTATTTCCTGGCAAATATTTGGCTGAAGACCGTGTAGCTGGTCTAATGTGCAGCCCTGAGCCCTGATTTCAGGCCCAGAGCAGCCCTGCTCTGGCACCAGCCCCAGCCTGCCCTGCCTTCAGCCTGTACACCTATTTTTCACTGTGTGCAAACAGCACATAGGCAGTGCAGCCTGGTAGCACAGGGTGGCCAGGTTTTCCATAAGAAATCTCCCATACCTCATTTTCCACATGATGCCTGTTCCCCATCCAAACCCTCTCCCGGGTCCCCATGGCTGGGGCTGTGCTGGGGGCACGGCTGGATCCAGAGTCAGGAAATGGGGTCTGCTTTTAAAGCCAAAATAATTGTACTGAATCCCATGGAAACACATGTCCTGGATGTGTTTGCCCCCAGTCTATTGTGTGTTTCCTGGATGTGGCTCTTAATAAGAGGTGCAGTTAAACCCTGTTCTTGTGGGACTTGTACTTGCCAGTGCCTTCCTTGGTCCAGGCAGGTAATTTGGAAAACTCAAAGAGTGACTTCTCCCAGAACATCCCCAGTGCCGCTGTGTCCTTCCAGCTCTGAAAACAAATGGGAATTTTTGTATTTGGCTGCACCAAGAAGCATGTGAAAAACAAATTGTCTTTTTTTTTTTATAGCTCTGAGGCAGAAATAATTAGAGACCTTCCGTAACAAAACAGGACTGACTGAAAGGGTAGCCCAAAACTGCTCTTCTGATGCAGGAAATAATGAGGGCTGCCCTAAACTTTTAATCAGAGGCTCAAATTTTATTTGCAGCTCCTGACAAGGATAGCATCCCTTAGTAATGCTCCTGACAGTTCCAAACTCCTGAAATTAATATGAGAGCAATGAGGATTTAATGGAAGCGCTAATTACAGATGCTGGAATTATTCTGCCGCAATTCAGAACCTCTGATGTGGAGAAACTCTTAGCACGGTTGGGCTGCCATCTAATTTCTGTGAAGTTTTGCTGTGAAAGGTGACCCTGGCTTTACACACCTTCCTTCTGTGAGATGTGGGCATCCTTCCCTCACACTGACTTCCACAGCTTGCAAAGAACTGGGATGCCAGCAATGAATTCCTCCTGCTCTGGAGATGCTGCCACTCATAGCCCTTTTGAGTGCTCTTCCCTCTATTTCCCCTCTCATGATGAGTCATAATGTCCTCGTGGGCTCACATCAATTTTTTGGCTTTTCCCAAAAAAGCTGGCTGGTTGTGCAGGTGGATAAACCACAGGTGGCTGTGGCAGTGTGTACCTGGAGTGCCCTCTCTGCAGCAGGAGCAGCTGAACCTCGCGTGGAGCAGCTCCTGCTTCTCTGTGCTCCGTGAGCTCGTTCATTACACCAACAAATTGGTGCCACTTCACCTGGTTATTCAGGGACTGTGGGGCATGGGTGGAAAGGGAGGCCAGGCAGCCTCTAGGTGAGAGAGATTGATCCATGCACTCAGTCTCTAACTCTGAGTGCACCTCCCAAAAAGCACAGACCTTTGGAAACAATCTGACATTATCAGTAGATCCACTTATGCCTTGCTCCAAAGCCACTTTTTACCCCAGACATCCTCCAAACCTCCCAGAGGTGTGAGGAGACCCTGCCAGGTCCCTGGGGCTGGTGGGCTGTGGGAGGGGGTCCCTGGTAGTGAGTCAGGTAGGGCAGGTGGGCTCCACCCTTAGCCACCACCTTTGGCTCTTTGGAACCTTCATGGTGATGCCAGGAGATTGCTGCTGGCCTGACAAGCTGCTCTGGACACCCTGAAGGACCCTGCCATCATTCTCCTAAAGGTTTTGTGGGGTTTTGGAGACTGGCTATATGGCAGCAAGCCCAAACTGCCCTCCTTGCATGTCCTGAAAATGCTCTCTCTGGATGTTTAGCATTCAGGAGAACAAGAATTGGAAGGCTTTAAAGTGAGAGCTTCAATTTCCAAGATCAGAGGAAGTCACAGACTGAGGTACTGGAGAGGGATCTTCCCCAAAACAGGAACATCTTTTGATCTATGCAACTTTTTCTAGTCTCTCTTAACAGCCAGCTGTGAAACCTGAATCTTGATATCAGTTCCAACTGTTGAATGGCATTAGATGATTCATCTCTGCTATTAACACAAAAAAGTAATACCATTTTCTGCTTTGCACATAATGCCTTTTGAGAAATAGATGAAGACATAAGGGACACCGAAGAAATATTTAATCTAAGCTTTTTTCTTTCAGCCCTGTATTTTGTCAGTCTATTGAATGATTACACTCCAGTTCCTGCCCTTCCCCAGTTACTCTGGAGACAGTGACAAAGGCAGGAGCCATCTCATCCTGCTTCAGTGCCCCTCTCCTAAGGGAGGGGTGTGCATCTTTTATCAAAAAGTAATAAATGTTCTTCGGTATAACGGAGTGAAAAGAAGGAGGGGAAAATCACCAAGCTGGTTTCAATATGCTCTGTTAATAAGCCAGAGCCACTGTCATAAAAATGCCAGCACCAGCATTGAAAATCGAAATATAATCTCAACAATTCAGCTGTGAAATCTAATTTGGCCAAATAGGGGGCTTGGAGATTTTTCCACTCTCTCTGGTCAACATGGAGTCATGTGCATAAATACAAATATTCCGGGGAAGCTTTGCAATGAATCATATGCTCTGTGGCAATAAAGATGGAGAAGTTTTTATTGTTGTGGTAATTCTTGGCATGGGACATGGATTTTGTGGCTGAAAGACAATGGCAAATTTTATGGATTTTTGAGCTCTTATTTATTTGTGAGGACCTTGATGGAGTGGAATTTGAACATCCCATTCCTCTCCCCCTCTGCTATTAAAAAGAGGAGCAATAAATTAAAGATAAATTGGTAGAAGTAAAAATAACAGGAAAAATCTTATGGTGTTGAATTTTGGAGAGGGATATTTGTAAACCAAATACTTAATTCCAAATGTCACTGTAAAACAATGTTCTCTCTAAATTTCCGTGAAATCATGGACAACGTGCTGACCCCAGCTCACAATAAACCTACTAACAGTAAAGAATTTTGAAATCAAAATTTTGTACTAAAAATTGAGAATTTTGAATGCTGTTAGTGGGGACAGAATGACATTTTACACAAGCAGCTTAAAAGCTCCAGTTGTCCATATAACTTAGTAGTGTGTGGCCTCATAACATCCATATTTGTGTTTACTGGGGTTTGTTAGTGCTCTTATAACTATGGTAGAATATACAGAAATAAATGAGTTAACTTCCCAGGGCTGGGAGCAGAAATCCTTTCTTCTTTAGTGCCATTCTTGCTGCTGTTAAAGGTTTATCAAGAGAAAGCTGCATTTTTCTCAGCACATTATTATTGTGCTTGTTTCCCCAGCACTGACAGCAACCCCAGTACTTTCTTATTATGTGGTAGATGGGCAAAAGCCTGCTCTGCCTCCCATTAAAATCAATAACTATCTTCCTTAATTAGCATTCAAATGACAATCAGTCTTTTAACATTACTATCAATTAGGCACAGCCCAGCCGTGCCCTGTTGTTTGTTTGAATTCTTCCAAGTGAGCCAGGTTCACAGGGACTGGGTGGGATCGTGGGCAGGAGCCAGAGCCCAGGGATTTGGGATGCATCCACTGATGGCCACAGGCTCCCTGAAATATCGCAGGAGGAGGAGGAGGCTCTCCTGGAACAACAGACACAGCACAGCTGGGCTGATTGCCCTGTTCCAATCAAAGGAACAACTTGGATGTGTCAGAAATGTGGTTACATCCACAGAAAAGTGAGAAAGTGAGCCTTTCCTCCTTTTTTCCTCCCTGCTGAGGGCTGGAGCGACCTTGGCATGCAGTGAACTTTCCCCAGGAGCTGGGCTGGGGCCCAGAAATGAACACAAGGCAAATTACAGCACATGGGAGCAAAGGATAACTGGCTGTGAAGCTGCAGGTTGGAAAGCCAGGGCATAATAATGCTGGGTTTGTTCTTCTCCAAGGTCTACATATCAAGGAATTGATGTAGATGTTGAGGGGGCACCACGGGAGCTGGAGATGATTGATGTGTCATCATGACTCCTCTAAAAACACCTGCCAAGGGGGACCTGGGACAGGACAAGGCAGCTTCCAGGGACTGGAGCTTGTGTTTGCTGTGCAAGATTGTTCCTTCAGATTGGCATCAGAGTATTTGCAGTGCTTCAGTCAAAAAAAAAAAGGGAAATAAAAAAAAAAAAAAAAAAAAAAAAAAAAAAAAAAAAAAAGAAAGAATGAAAGTGTTTTGATGAAGTTAAAGCAAAGAGCAAACCTGGTTCCCTGATGGCTCTACCAAGGTTTGCTGAAAATTAGCTGCTCAGCACATGGTGATATTTGCTAGCAAAACAGACTAAATGATCTAAACCAAAGCACATGGGGCTGTTATAAACCTCCTATGCCTTAGATCAGAAAATTGCTTAGCACTGGCAATTTACTCTAACATCCCTCCTCAATCTAATAGAGATTATCCTCTGGAAAGTCTGTTTTCTCCTCTGAAAACTCAGACTGCTATGTATTTTCCTCTGTCCCCAAAGCTTATATTACATTTGCACTATTTAAACTGCTGACTGTTTTTTATACTGTTGTGTTTTACTACCATGTGGTAAATTTGAATTAATTCTGCATGTGGGAAAGAGAGGCAGACAGAAACCTGCTCTCTGGAAGCGAGGAGTATTTCCCCTTGGAGCCTTACACTTCACCTCCTCTTTCCATTTTCCTCATCTGAGTTGATGGAAGACCCTTTTGGCAAGGACAGCAGTTGTCCATATGGAAAAGTGACCTTTTAATTTATATTTTTTGCTTTCTTGGATCCAGTGAGCATCTGGAAGAAGGAGCACCTCGTGCTGCTCTGCCAGAGGGTTTTCAAGCAGCTGCTCCATGCAGGTGAGGCAGGCTGCTCCAGGCCAGCACTAACCTAAGAGCATTACTTAAAAGACAGAGGTGCCTAAGTGGGATGGAGCCTGTGCTGCTCCTGGAGAGGAATCTCAGTCTTGTCTATGAACCTCTTTGCTGCTTTGGACATTCCAGCACGGTCTGGTGCGACCACAGCAGTAAACATGGACAGAACCAGGGTTTTCCCTGCAGGATGGGGGCTGTGAGCTGCCACAAAACACAAGCATGGCACCCCAGTGTTCAAGGCCAGGCTGAACAGGGCCCTGAGGAACCTGATTTAGTGGCAGCCATGGTTGAGGGATTGTAACTAAATGATCTTTAAGGTCCCTTCTATCCCACACCATTCTGTGATTCGTGTGGCCATTTAGCCTGGACTGCCTGTCAAAGCAGGAGATGGGGGTTCAGGGGCAGGAAGGGGAGAAACGGCTTCCCCCCCATCTCTGCTGCCTTGTTTATTCATTTACATCTCACAACCAGATTTAATTTATCTAGATGTGCCAGCTCAACGAAACTTCTGTTTCTTCTCTTAACTGCTGTGACAATCTCACCTCTGCTGCCTTCTGTAAATAGAAAAAGCCATGCAGATAAAATGGCCCATTTTGATGAATATCCTTGAGATTTTTCAGCTTTCTTTTCTTCACATCACAGAAAACTTCAAATTTCACCTCAGCACCTGAGGCTCTGATTTCAATTTACATTAATTTCAGACAGCACAAAGCGATTTCCTAATAGCTGAGAGCATTGTTAATACCTCTCTTTTTTGAGGTAAAGAAAGAAGAAAATGGTCTAAAAGAAATTCATATATTGTTCATAATAACAGTTTGCAATGAAGCAAAACCCTTAATATCCCTATGAAAGTCCTTGCAATAAAATCCATACAGTTCCTTGTTTGGCTCTTAATTCTTATTTCACGCTTTTTATTTGCTGGGCTTTTTGATTTTCTGAGCAAGATGGGGAAAATGAACTCTTGGTGCTCAGTTCACAGGAGCCCTCAGAGCAAAGAGAAGTGAGAGTCCTCCCTAACCCTGAGTAACTCCCCTTACTAAAGGTAAGGTGTGGGATGAGGGGAAATCCACACCCTGTGTAGGGTTTTCCAGTTACATCACAAAGTCTGATGGGGAGTCTCCAGAGGAGAACTTCAAAGCCTGGTCACTTAAAAACCCCAAATCGTGACACATATTCTGACAGAAAGGTCGTAGCTCTTGCTTTAGCTTGGGAAAGTGAGAAATGGCTTTATTTAACAGCAGAGCACTTATCCCCCTTGAAATGCGAATGAAGATTAATCCTTGGTCACACTGGGAGAGACTTTGCTTTGAAATGGCTGTTATAGTGATTTTAAATTAACATACACAGCACACAGAGTGAATTCTTTTCCTCTGAGCGTGTCCACTCTCTGCACTTTTTACCACAATTTAATTGGCTGCCAATTAATGTAAAGTAGTCACATATTTTTAAGGCCAGGGTAGACATTTTCCCACATTAATCTGCAAGCTGGTTGATAATTAATCTGAGACATCCATCCTCCCCAACCCCAGAGATAGGTAAAACTATCAGATAGCAGACACTTGTTACTAAAAACCACAATTATATCTTCATTTATAACAGCAGAGGAACGATGTTTAATTAGTTACATGACATTATTTGTGGACAACTGACTTCCATATAGACAATGTCTAGAGTGCCTCAAGTTGTATATTTGGGTTTGAAAATTATCTCAGGAAATCATTTGCTCCTTTGTGCTTCTCTTTTGACTTCTTATTTAACATCAGCAAAAGAGAATGAAAAAGTGTTTTATCCAAGGTAAGGTGTATTCTTTTCAATAATGAGTTTGTGGATTTTTTTCCTAGTCAACGAAATCTCAAGAAATTAAGCAAAATATTTCTTTCCAAATATTTATTCAGCTTGAAGTTATTTGTGACTTTCTTTGGGAAAAAAAAAGGAAGGATTTTTAGAAGAGACAGGCCTCTACAAAGCATGTTGCATGTGTAGGCACCTGCTTCATCTGCCATCCCTGGACTTTGGATGGAGTGAAGGTGCAGCTGCCTTTGCATTTGCCTGGCATTTTCCATTCCCTCTGTACACAGGATAACCTCAGGCTCACTACAAGCACAGGATCTGTTTGGGACTCTCACTCTTGGCTTCTCTTGTCTTGGAGAGATGCCCCAGCACCCCCAGACAGAGCATCACCCCTCTGTACAAGGTCCTGCCCCTCCATGGCCCAGCCCTGGTGAGGGGCTGTGCTGTGCCTGGAAGGCACAGGGAATGAGCAGCTCACAGGAACACAAACCCACTCATCCCACGTCTGATCTCATTTCCCAGCGAGCACAACAACCTCCCTACAGCTGCCAGGTGATGAAAGCCCTCCACTCTGCTAGCTAATGATGGTGTTTGAGCCAAGCCAGTCCTTGAGAGAGAGAAAGAGGAGCTGGCAGAGCCTCCTGCTTTCTGCTGGTCCCCACCCTCCTCCCAGAGCACCAGCGACTCATGCTCAGATCTCCAGCAGCAGATGCTGCCCAGTGCTGATGTGACAGATGCTGCCAAAACCTCTGGGGCCTCTTTCCTTTGCCAAATCAAGGCAAAATATTTAAGTAAGTGGGACCAAATGGACTGTTCTGCTCCCAGGACCCTTGCTGAACTCAGGACTTGCACCAACACTGGTTCTGCTGGGCCCTCAAAGTCCCCAAGCCTCAGACAATGTCTTAAACATGATTCATTGAGGGCAGCCTCAGGGGGATCTGGTGACCACAGGCTGGACTGGGCTGCTCCACCTCCCTCAGTGTGTCATCCCAAAGGTGCACTGGTCATACCGGGGGCAGTGCAGCCTCTGGAGCTGGTGCTGCAGTGCAGACTGCACTCATGGACACCCCCACCCCCAGTTAACAACAATAAAACAGCTCTCACCTTCACTTGCAGAGAGGGGTTTCAGCTCTCCCCCACCCCATCAAAGCCTCTCCAATTGTGCAGACACCCCTGTGGCTTAAGGACTTGAAACTTCTTCCAGGGAGGTTGGAGGAAAGCCCCTGCACAAACACTGAAAGGTTCTTAATCAAAGTCAGTAAGTGCCAGAGCAAAATGAATTGAACTTTGGGGTGAAAAATGGCTTTTCTTTTTAAGAAAGGTGGATACTTTATATTGATTTCTTTTCTTTACTTAGGATTTTGCAGCAAATCCATAAAGAAACTTTCACTGCAATGTTCTTGGAAATAAATGGTCCACATATTATACACATTCATTTACACTCAGCAGATCTATCTAAAAAGAATAGGAACTGATTGAGTTAGCTTTCTGTAAATGAAAAGGGGCTTGGCTGTACCAGTCTTTTTGCAAAGTAATTTATCTGCTTGAAAGTTGGATCATCAGCTGTAGTTAAAACTCATTTTGCTTTCAAGATGCTTGTTTTGTGCTTCCAGTCTAGGCTTTTTCTAAACCAGCGCGAGCTCAATTTTTAGCTTAAGTTTGCACAAACTTCAGTGAATTAGGTCATGACTAGGGATGAGCCTTGCTGCTAGCTCAGTCTAACCACTATGTGACCTGTGGCAGCAGAGGGTGGGACAACCAAGGCAGCTCCTGGGAAATAGCCCTTGGTAAACAAGTAACACCAACATGGCTCCTAAGCTGTGAGGAATTCTGCTTTTTTTAGTGAGGATGCTAATTAGATATTCAATCATGCTTCTTGAACCAATGGCCTTCACATCCTGCTGCCCTCTTTGTTTCCTGCCTGGACAGCTACACAAACTCTGCAAAGAGGCTGAGTGGCTTTTGGGCTTTGAGAACTCCTCTCTCCTTTTCCCATTGCACTCTTTCTAGAGGAGCAGCAATCCCAAATCTTTCATTACCAGTAGTCATCTGTGTCTCCTTGCTGAGTTTGTTCCTCCACCACCACCATAGGTCTTGGATATTAGCTGTCCTTACTGCCCACTTCCTTCACTTTGATATCAGCCTGCTCAGACAGAGGTTAATCCTGAGGAAAGCCTCCCACAGGATCCTCTTTCCTTCCCTCCCACTCACATGGATCAGTGAGCTCCTGAGTGGGGTGGGCAGGGAGCAGGGCAGTGCTCAGGGCACATCCCCAGAGCCCTGCATGGGGGAGCTGAGAGCTCAGAGTTCTGGAGATGCTTTGATGTCCAGAGAGCAGCAGCTCTTTGTTTTCTCTGCCCTTAGCTCGGGCTGGCTCCCAGGGATGTCCATCCCTGGCTTTGGGCAAACCTGCCCCTGCTCCCAGGGATGTCCATCCCTGGCTTTGGGCAAACCTGCCCCTGCTCCCAGGGATGTCCATCCCTGGCTTTGGGCAAACCTGCCCCTGCTCCCAGCGATGTCCATCCCTGGCTTTGGGCAAACCTGCCCCTGCTCCCAGGGATGTCCTTCCTTGGTTTGGGCAAACCTGCCCCTGCTCCCAGCGATGTCCATCCCTGGCTTTAGGCAGATCTGCCCCTGCTCCCAGGGATGTCCATCTCTGGCTTTGGGCAGATCTGCCCCTTGTTGAGGGCACAGCCCAGCAAGGCTCCTGTTCTGTAACACCACAGGGAGATGGAGGCACCTCAAGGAATTGCAAGGCTGCAGCAGTTCACAGGCACAGCTCAGTCACACCAGCAGACAGCGCTGGGGACATCAGTGTCACCCACCCCAGCGCCTGAGGTGTTGCTGCTTAAGCTTTGAGGGCACACACATCATTTTGTGAGTGAGGAATCAGGAAAAAGCAGCTGGGAGGACATGCTGAGCCCCAGCAGCTGACAGCAGTCCCTCTCGTGGAACGGATCCAATCCATGGCAGCCACGGGTCAGGATGAACAGAACCAAACAAGCAGCTGCTTTGTCAATGTCCCCTTGCCTGCAGGAATGTCTGACAGCCTGGCTGGAAGGTGCAGGAGAGCTCCCAGCCCACATCAGCCACGCTGGGTCAGGGGCTCTCCCCAGGGCTGGTGGGTTCTGGCTGAGGTCTGGAAGAGGTGCTGACCACAGGCAGGGCTGTGCTGCCAGGCCCTGACAGTGTTTTACCTGATTTGCAGCCCTGGGGGAGGAAAAGCCTTCAGAAATCAATATTAGTGGATTTTAAATTAAGTGCTAAATTATCTCACCTTCAGTCACAGTGGATTTACTCCAGAATGGTTCCTACAAAAATTTACTGTTTTTCCTTGCAAAAAAAAAGTGTCAAGTACAGCACACCATGTATTCCCCCTAAAAGGAAATAGTAAAAATTCCTTCTTCTTCCCTAAATCTATGTAGAGACATGAGTTTACCAGATTTACCAGATTTATCTCACAGCAAGTCACTGGTGAAAATATCATGATGTAACATTATCTGGGGGATAAACCCCTCTTACTGTTTGCAAGAGGCATAGATACAACAATGATACCATACATAACTCTGGTGAGAGTATAAATATATATGGACAGAAAATGACCTGCAAGTTGTTTTTCCCCTTGGCTGTGAGATCAGGTGCCAGTAGCTCTGACCAGGGTACACTTCCACATTACTGCAATGCAAGGGAATCTTTTTTTATGCCAGGAAACACCTGTGATGGGAAAACAGCAATATAAATACTTCATCATTTCAGCCACAGCTGCTCTGTGGCTCTTGTGCTGAATTCTAAGAGATAGCAAAACCCGTAATCATTTCCCTCTTCTGCAGTTTGTAGCCAAAACATCATTACAGTCGAACTCCAAAGCTTTGCAAAATGCAAGAGGTGAAATCATGACCCCCACATTGAGATGTTTGCTGCCATGTGTGCCTCGTTTCCTGCTCTCAGGGGTGCTCCTCAGGTACCCACCATGTGTCTGACAGGGGGAAATGAGTTTGGAGTTCTGAGTGAGCTTCACCTGGTGCTCTTTGTGGTGCTGTGGCTGCTGGAGAGAAAGCTCTTCTGTCAGCACATCAGGGCAGATGAATTTCTTAATAAATTTTAAAATAAATTCTTAATAAAAATAAAAATAAATTCTTAATTAATTAGCTCTAGGCTCTTGGTTTGGGTCCATCAGCACTGCTGAAGGTTCTAGGTAAGGATGTCCCAGCCAGCCTGGGGGGTGCTCAGGCACTCAAGAGGTTCTTGTGATGCCAAGTCTGCCTGTTAATTGATGGGTCACAACCTGTCAATGCCCTTTTGTTTGGTGGTTTTGGCTGTATGCAGCTGCTGTGGGGAGGTTGTGGTCCTGGTGAGCTGGGTGGCAGCTCTGGGAATGGGCAGGAGCTCTGTCCCTGCGGGACACCAAAGGTTTTTGTGAAGAATGGGGAGCTGCAGGTGCGTGGAAATGCAAATGGATTGTCCTAGAGAAAGTGCCTGTGGCACTGGGGGTATGCCCCAGGGCTGGCCTCATTCACTCCATCAGCACCTGGGTCAGGATGGTGTGAACAGACTCACATTTGCAGATGGAGGAGAATTATAAACTCCCTCTGAATTCTGTCTGAGACCTGGGCGCTCTGGGAGGCTCTGCCATCAGCAAATATGCTGTGGTGAATACTGGATTTTTTTATGGGAGCTCACTGGCCCCATCCCAGCCTGGGCTGGGTCAGATGCTCATCCCTTACACTTTCTTTTTTGCACTCTCTTTGCCTTTCATGTGGCAAATAGCTCCCAGCAGTGAATGTCAGGATTTTTTGCTCATGAGCAGTTACAGACATGGTAATTCTTCCTTAAAGATACTTAAAAAGAGTCAAACTCCATACCCTGGTGCACACATTGTATGTAGTAATTAAGAGCTCTTATCACACCAAGTTTTGGTTTAAATATAGTTCATAATTCCCTCTGGACTACAGAAGGAAAAAGTGATTCCAAAGCAATGTATGATAGAGCAGCTTGTGAAATTCATATCCCTTCTGAAAGCTGGGTGGGGACACCTTTCCCAAGGAGAGTTGGAGGGGGGAAACTGGGGAGAAAAAGAGAGAGAAAGAGAACAAGAAGATTCAAAGCAATGAAAAACTCACCCCTTTCTAAATAAACACCTAAACTCACTTAACATCCCAGGTGGATGGGTGTGCAAAGATATCCCAAAGGAGGAGAACTGCTGAAGGGCAAAAGGAACAAAGAAGTTCCACTCTGACTTGAAGCAGCCCACTGTGAAGGGTGCAGGGGGGCTGGCAGTGCCACCAGGGCTGACCCTCTGGGCTTTGTGCTGTTTCTGGAGCTCTTTGCTATAGGCACTACTAACATCCCTGGCTGCTATCTTCAGCTCAAAAATAGAAAATTTGGTGTGCTGAATGTGAAAATGAGGGTATGTTTTACTGCAATAGAAACCTGCCTCACACCTTGCTCTCCACAGCCCAGGGAGGATTCTCTGAGGATTCTCTGAGTGCTCTCTTGCCTAATGACTGAAAAATATCAACATTTTTTTGGGGTGTCCGTAATGCTCTGTGGAGAAGTCCAATGCAAGAAGATAATCAAAGAATGGAAATGGGTGTTTCTTTCTTCACTTTTCTGTACATTCAGCTTGACAATGCACTAAGGAGAAGGACACAGCCTGTGCTGGTGCTGTCAGGGTTGCATGGCTGGGGCGCACCACGTGAGGAAGGAGCACAGGTCCCTGGAGCCCCCTCCTCCTGCTGCAGCATCCCCAAATTACACACACATCTGTTCCAGCACCAATTAGTCACGTGATGTTTGAAACATCAAATATTCTTTCCCTGCTTATCAACACTGCAATTATGGCCTGTCAGGGTTTCATGCTCCACTCAAAATAAACACCCAAATGTTCACATTAACCCTTCAGCTTCCGGGGCTGTGGGGTTGCACAGCAGTTTGGGGGGCGAGCAGGGACCACAGGGCTCCTGCTGTGGGGTAAAATGGGAGAAGGGCAGTGACTTGTACAGGGTGTGTGGTGCCAAGGCCAGGCTTTGAATTGAATCTCTGGACTATCTGCTCAAAGGCTTTCATAATATTTCACTTTTTTTCCATGTGATGCTATGAATACAGTGCAGCTACCTTGGCTGGGGCAAAGTTTTGAAGCATCCTTGGAAGAATTGATAATAATTTTTTTAATCCCTTTTTCTCCTGAATCACGGTGTATTTTTCAGTGTAACCGAAAATTTACAGGAAAGAAACATATTTTAAGGGAGTTTTAATTTTCTTTATTAAAGGATGGTTTCCTTTGATCTGCCAACCCTGGCTCTGCTCTTCCCTTCTCCATGACCTTGCCCTCACCACTTTTCACACTTCCCTTGGCTTTGCTGTGCAGCATTTTATTTGGAAACTTGGAACTACACAGCAGACAGCGGTTAATAGCAATAATGCACAAGCTTTTTTTTTTTTTTAATTTTACTCTCTATTGCTGCTTAATGACCTAAACATCTTGAATGCTTTTGATAAGTTGACTGAGGTGTATATATTAAATTCCTGGTGTTTCTGCTGTGAAGGGCTCCTAGCAGTGAGCAATGTCAGAGTTAATCTGCAGCTCTCAGGGCCTGGGACACGCTGCAGCAATGTCAGGAACCAGCTCATGTGAAAGTTCTGCTTTATGGATGCTGCTCCAACACCTCCCCTGCAGAAAACGTCAATGTCAAACAGAGAAGAAAAGCAATGGGATTGACTTGGACTAAGAGAAGCTCAGCTGTGTCCCAGCCTGCTCTTTATCAGTGTCACACGGGACATTCATTATCCAATTTTATCTCTGCCCTGGGATTACTTATTTCTTTAAGGGACAGCTTGCTGCTGATTTTCATCTTGAATGGCAGTACTGATCCAGTGCAACATTCCAGCTGTTTAGGTAAAGTTACCCAACTTCTACTTTTGCCTCCATCTTTTAAACAAAATAAAAGAAGCTATGGTTATAAAAATGTTATTCATAAGAATAATTTAAGAACTGATATTTCCAAACAGCCCTTTTCCTACTATTTATTATTTTGCCTTTGGAAGATAATGTTTGGACGACTTTCTTTTCCTCCAGGAGCTGTGTTGGATGCTGCCTTGCCCTGGCTGTGGATGAGATCTGGAGGATGAGCTCTTGCACATTTCTGTGCGGTGCTGGACAGGTGAGCTGGGTGGAAATGTCTCTCAGAAGTCTCTCCCAGCCTGCCTGCTTTGCTCAGGGGCTCTGTGGCAGCAGTGTGGCAGATGGAAGCCCAGCTGGGATGCAGAGCTGAGGGGGATGCTGCTGATGAGGGGAGCCAGCCCAGCCCAGCCCAGCCCAGCCAGCTCGGCTGCTCACAAATGGCTCTGAGCTCTGGAAGGGCTCTCAGGCCTGGGTGGCCAAAATGGCTTTAATGCAGCCTCTAAAAATGCTGCTGTGACACAGCCCTGCTCTTCTGGGCCTTCAAAGGTCTGAGTTTTGCATGCATCTGCTATTTCTAAGGCAATTCAGAGCAGACCACAGATGTCCCATTGCCCAAGTCCTCACTGCAGCACGAGCAGGGCAGGGCAGCCCTTGGTTTGAAATACTCACAGAAGTTTTATCTCCACACAGACCTGGGCAAATTGTAACTCCAAGGGTGCAAGCTGAACACCTGGGTTTGATCCTGTGTCTCTGTAAGATAGAAAAAGCCATTTCCCATGCCTGAGCACAGCAAGGCTCAGTTTCCCCTCTCCCTCAGGCCGGCTCAGCTCTCGGGCAGGCCCTGGGATGTGCTGCTCTGCCCATCACACCCCTGCAGCACCCAGCTCATCCTTGAGCCCTGGCCTGCTCAAGGGACAACCAGGAAGCCAAAATAACCCAATTCAGCTTCAGCTTCCAAGCCCAAGCCCTTACCCAGAATCTGTGCAAGCTTTCCCCACTGAGCTGTTACTGCTGCAGGCTCTGCTCCACACCAAAACCACTGCCCTTGACAAAGCCAAGTCCTTCAGGTCTCCCAAGCCAAATACAGCAGTCATTTCCCTGCTCTCTCTCTCTCTCTCGACTGTGCTTTTGCCCTGTAATTTGAAAAATTTCCGAATTTTTCCCTTGTGCCCAACAGCAGATTTGTGTGTTCTGGGGTGTTCGGAGCATGAAATACCTGCTCTGGGTGCAGTAGCTGGAGCCTGGAATGTGTTTCTCTACACCACAGTCTGGTTTGTGGTTTCTCTCCATGTGATGATTCAGTTTAGTGCAAATGCCACATCTGGGTAATATCTCATTTTGATACCAAAATGACATTTGATTTGTTTACAATGGAGAGTAAATGGAAGTAAGAAATATGTTACTTTGAATTTCAAAGAGAAAATCCTCATCTGAAGAGATCAAATGCTTTCTTTGTATCTTTTAAGATAAAATGCTTTTGATACTATCACAATCCACCTTTGGAAACATTGGGATAAGAAATATTATTATCCGATAGAAAAATATTCTGCTGAAAAATCGGTTTTTCTGCTTCTGAGAGAAATATCTGACACCTGTAGAAAGACGTGTCACTGGAGAAGACTTTCAGTGGTTGTACATGAAGCCACAGCTGCTTCTGGCTTGCCTGGGTCAAATTCCCAGTGCAGGCTGGCAGGGCTGGGGCTTGGAGCTGCTGGTGTGTGCTCAGGCACCCAAGGACAGCAAGGATGCTGCCACCAGCTCCTGCCCCTTGCAGCCCACGCTGGCTGCTGCTGGCAGGTACACAATTAACCTCGCTAATCAGCAGCTCTCTGAGGAAGGAAGTGCACTGCTCCTGCAGGGAATAAATTTTTTTTGCTTCAGGTTGATTGATATTCATGCATTTCAACATTTCAGCGTTGCTCTGCTAAGAGTGTCAGGTCTGGCTGGAGCAGGAGGGATTTTTTTTCTCTGCTAGAGCAAGGCAGAATTGCTCTGCAGGAGCTGGTGCTTCCCTGCAAATCTGATCTGGGGGGGAGCTGGTGGAATGCTTAATAGCACTTGAGGAAATACAGGGCAAGGAAGACAAGGGATCAAAATCTACAGAGGAAAACATCAAGTGAACTGAAGTACCAGAGGGGAAATAAGGATTTGAGGTGGGACTTGGTGGATCCCAGGAGGCTGGCTGCCTTGTGCCTGTGAGCCTGGGTCTAATGTGGGTCTTGCACTCGTGGTTACTTAAAACTCAGACTGAATTGGAGAGTGTTGGTGTCTGTCCCAAGTGAACAGAGCAGGTTTGGCTGCCAGAACAGGCTGGAAAAGCTGGATTGCAGCTATTCACTGCCAAAGATAGTGTCTGAAGGAGTGGATAGTGCCTGTGAACCCCTTAGCAGGACCTTGCCCTGGGGTACACTCACTGGTAGCAGGCAGATGCTGTAGTAGGTTTCAAAAGCAAAATTTGTTCCCAACCATGTTGCTCTAAGCTTGGATTTCCTCATTACTAATTTTCCCTGTGGAAGGAATCTTTATTAGCTGTAAACTGCTTCTGAAAGACAGACCAGCATTTTTCTACTTGAGTCATCCTCCAGCAATGAAAGTGAGTCCCCAAGTTTGGGGAGAGATATTTCCCCCACTAGCACAATCATATATATTTACAGGCTGTATTTATGCACGAATGTAATATATATTTTTAAAAGCTGTTCTTTTGGCAGGCCATCTTATAAAAAAAGACCATCTGAACATGCAGATGTGGTGCTCCATCTCTCTAGGGTGCTGATTCAAGGCATTGGTGGTGCCCCCATTACCTTTCCTCACCATCTTTAGCCATGCAGAAATGCAGCTGGAGGGGAGAGTGGTTCAGAGTCCCAGCATTTGCTCCTCTGCATTGGCAGTGGCCTGAGAGATGCTCATGCTCTCTCTTTATTTAATAAAATCATCACTCCTTCTCAAATAGCTTTCCCCAGTTGAATTGATCAGTTTAAACAACTCAATTAAAAGGCCAGAAAAAAGTCCTTAAGGGCTCTGCCTTTCATCACTGGTGAGAAGATGAATGCTGTACAAAGAGATTGCAGAGATGTGACAAACAGCATTGCAAGTAAACCCTGAAAATAAAAAGAAAAGGAAAAAAATCCCAAGCAAATATCTACATTTTCTCTCTGTGTTACACCAACCAGGCCTGGCAAGACAACACAGCCCCTTGCACCTGGGTGTGCTCTTGGCTGATGGGTCTTTCTTGAATTTTCTCTCTTGTGGCTTGTGAGTCATACAGGGGTGTTGTGGTTGCACCCTCTGCAGTTCCCATCCTGCAGGCATTCAGTCCAGGGGAAAATTGTTCAGACACCCCACCAGTGTCATGCTTCAGGCTGCAGAGAGGCATAAAATATATATATATATATATATATTGTTTTTATGGAAAACCAGCCATTAATTTGCCACTGAGGCTGGTGCTTACTTTGGTAACCAAGGCAGTTTCAGCTGCCTGTGTCCAGGCTCAGCTGTGTGAGCTCTGTAAAACCAGAGCAGAAGATGTCTTTGTGTCCAAAGAGCTCATGGTCTGTGATGGGACATCCAGGTGGACACCACTGGGCATGGGGAGCAAGCAGCTGGGACTGCCAAGATGGGAGAGACACAAATGTTGCTGTAGGACAGTTTTCTGTGTCACTGTTCTATGAAAGCAAGGTCCTGGAATCCCATAAAATTTTGCTGGATTTATTCTTTCTGGGCTTCTGCCTCCTTTTTTTTTTACAACAGTGGTCTAAAGCACAAGGCCAGCAACAGGGTTTGGATTTCTGGAACACCCTAAAGCCAATGGAATCTCAGGCCCAGACTGAATCCCACAGTCATGAAGAGACACAGGAAAGTCTTGAGCTGCTACATAGCCCACATCTAGACTGTCTCACCCTCCACAGAACTGTGAATTATTGAGGAGGTGGATGTAATTAATTTTCTTTTTTTCAGTTCAAATAGCTCAAGTATTTACAACTTGCATACACTTATTTGTTTCCCAAGAAACTGGAGATGCTACACAGTGCAAGTGTGTTGTGCTTTGAGTTTGCATTAATTCTCTGTATTTCCTGTGCTGGAGATATTCTGGAATCACTGAGCAGGAACTTTGCTAGATTCAAAACAAATGTTGAAAAAACCCGAACACGAAGTCACAGAGAACAAGAACCATTGAGAGAATCTCTTCCACAGTGATGCTGTAGTCACTGTGGCAAAAAAAAAATTTAAACAACCCAGGTAAGACAATTAGTTTTGCTTCGTTTCTTCCTGATTGTTGCTGCGCCTTACCATGCTTCTCCACATTTTCACAGAACATGGTGATGTGCACCAGGGCTGCTGCTGGCTGGAAACTGATGGTAAATCCAGGTGGACCCTTGTGGCTTATTGTGGATATTGTCTGGGCAGGATCCATTGTGAGAGGAGCAGGATTTGGTCTGTCTGTGGGGCTGATGGCTGGCTTTGTCCAGTTTCAACTTTACTGAGTGCACAGACACCCTGACCTTTGGCCTGGCATATGGGGAGGCCAGCATGAACTGGAGGAACATGGGGTTTGGTGGCTGCAGAGTCTCTGTGTCAATACATTTTCTGGAGTTTTGACACAAAGGAGTTCAAAAACCAATAGTAAACCGGCCCTGCTTCCCATGGGTCAAAAATATCTGAAGATGATCAGTTTGGAGCTGTCAAAATGTTTCCTTAAAGTTGTTTTCAGCAGGAAGATGATCTGCTCGAGCTGAGCCCTGCTCAGGGCAGAGCCCAGAGTTTGCTCTGCTCCAGCCTGGTGGAGCAGAGATGAGCAGGAAAGGGATCCACAGTATTTTGGGGAAAAGAAGGCTCTGCATCGGCCTCCCTTAACCTAATCCTCTCCACCCTCACAGAGATCTCAGCAGTGCTCTGCTCTGAAGGACATCAGGCACAGCTCCCTGTTCCACTCTGGCTCTGCCCACTGCTGTGACCCTGCCTGAAGGTCACTCACCAGGGCAGGGTCAGGGGTCCTGTGGAGAATGGTACATCCCTGAGCAGTTAGAGCCTGTGTCATCATGCATATGTACAAGTGCTGCAGCATGGAAGCTGTTCAGGCAGCTCTATTTCTGGCATTTTGTAACTTTGGAATGCCTGCTTTTGCAACCTGAATAATGTTCTTTTAAGTATAGAGTTTGGGAGGTTTTTTTTTTTTTAGGATGTAATTATAATCTTGTTCTACATAATTTAACAGCATCAGGGCAGGAGATTTTTACCCAAGGCTGGAAGTAATTGTCAGGCTGGTATTGAGCAGCCAAGCGGCTCGAGGGAAGGACAGAGCTGCTCATTTCCCAGTCACAAAGTGAAGGAGAGGACAAGCCCACCCCTGGGTCTGCACACAGAGCCTCTGCAGTGGGCAGGATGCCTTGTGAACCTTGAAGGGGCACGTTGAAGGGTAAAGATCATCACCAACATATCTGCAGCACAGATGTAGAAGAAATGAGTGACATTTGGGGCTTTGTTCCATGGGCATGGTAGCATGCCCTAGAGTTGACTGCCTCCTCCTGTCCTGCTCTTGGTGTGAGGTGTGGAAGGTTTGAGGGTTATCTCAGGCATGGGGTTTGGGAGCTGGGGGTATGGGTCAGCTCAGCAGAAATGTCATTGGCCAGCGACTGCATGAGAGGGCTCTGGATGCTCCTTCCTTACTGTCCCCTTTGGGACCTTGAGTCATTTGTGGTGATGGGTCCATAAAAAGCTGCTGGAAGTGGTGGCCAGCACCAAACTCAAAGGGCTGCTACCACCAAAGTCTCCTTGCCCAAGCATCTGAACGTGGCTTAGTGCTGATTCAGTTTACATGGCTCTGATGATGGAAAGTAGATGGAATTTCATCTTTGCTTCTGCTTTCCTGCATGTGTTGATCTGCATGGCCAAGAATCTAACCTGGAGAGAGGCCAGGAGGGGTGGGAGAGGACTCTGAGAGGGTACGAGGGAACAGCCCATTTCCTAGATCATTAATTTGCTATTTGCAGCCAGAGTGTTATTGGCTCAGGAGGAAGGACTGCCAGGGACAGCAGGGCAAATCTGGGACTGCAGATGATTTCTCTTCTTAAGGTCACTGCTGAGTGGCACAGCACTGGAGAAACAGGAGCAGTGAGTGCCTCCCAAATTCCTGTGCACAGACCATGTCCTCAGAGCCCTGGGTGCTCAGGACAAGGCACAATGTGCTGGTGGGACAGGGACTCTTGAAACTGCCTGGTCTCCCCTCTGCCCTTCTCTGATTTGGGTTGCAGTCCCTCTCTCCTGGCTGCTGTCTCAGAATTAACTTTCTGGATGAAGTTATCAGGTAAAGCCTCCTGACAGCAGAGGGTCTGGATTCTCTCCAATGCCAGCTCCAACTTTGGTGCTCTTTAACAGGGGAAAGCCTCCTGGATTGCTCTGCCAGCTCTGCTCCTGTGTCTTTCACTGGCTGCTTCGAGTTAAAAGAGTGAAAAATGGAGTGTGATGGAGTATTAGCAGAAAATCAGGTTTTTAAATGAGGTTAACCAATTTCTCCACTCACAGCCAAGTCCATCACAGCTTCTGACTCGACTCCTGCTCCTGTGACAAGACCTGTACTCAGGGCACTTGCCTACCAGGGACTGGGATGTCCAACCCCTGCTGCAGCAGGCTCCCATACAGCACATCACTCAGGATTGTATCCAGACGGTGTTTAAATAATTGTGTTTTGATACTGAATACTCAAAACTTTTAGCGTCTGGTTCAGTGGGCCTGGTAAGCTGCTACTCCTTGGGAAGCAGGGATTTGTGAAGGGCCATGTGTTGTGCCCTTGGAATGAAAACCTGGATCTTATATCCAAACATGATTTGTCTGCCAACAGAGAATGAGGCCCCTGAACATCCCCTGCCCTGGGAAACCCCTGTGTGTGAGCAGATAATCCTCATTTCTCCTGGGCAAAGCAGAGCATCTCATTTCCTCATGTTTGCTGTTTGTCTTTCCCTCTCCTTCCTGGCGTCTTTAATAGAAACCTTGGATTAGTGGCACTTCACATGCTGTGGAAAAACCTGCCCTGGGACAGATTGCTTGGCCTCTGCTTTGCTCTCAGGTGGGAGATCTTGCCTTGTTCTTGGAGGCTGAGGCACAGAAACCCCTGGGAGGGTGGGGTTGGGAGCCAGCACGTGCTGGGGAGGAAAGGGAGCTGCCAGAGATGGAAAATGTGCTGCTGCTGGTACAAACCTGCCCTCCCACTGTCTCTGAGCACATGGGGAAGTGGTGCCGAGCAAGTGGCAAGCAATGACAGCCAGCCAGCCAGCAAGACTCCCTCTGTGTGGGGTTCTGCAGCCTCTGCAGTGCTTGCAGCCTCTCCCTGCATCGTTCAGCTGCCTTGCTGCATTAATGGCTTTGAACTCCTGCTTCTGAGGGGAGTGATTAAAGTGCTGCTGCTCAGTCATCAGTCTGTGCTTCCTCTTTAATTTCTGATGGATAACGGAGAGCTCAGGTGCAGTGATTGAAATCACAAGTGCCCTCCCTATGGAGGGGTTTAAGGTGCTCTTCCTTTCTGCCCCCTGCATTTTGGGGATGGAGCTGCTCAGCAGCCCCAGCAGAGCCTTTGTTGTGATCAGGAGTGTACTGTGCAGGTGGCTGGGTGTTAAAATGTGCTTGGTAACTGAATGCACAACAGCACCTGCAGTTATGCAGAAGAATTGCCAAGGTGGGGAATTTAGGAAGAGCAGATGAAACCTCCCACCTTCCTCGTACACATTTTCACTTGGGGAATCATAGAATAGTTTGGCTTGGAAGGGACCTTACAGATCATCTCATTCCACCCCCTGTCACAGGAAAGGACACCTTCCCTATGATATATTAGAATGCCTATCCCAGGAGGGGTAGAGATTTTACCTCGAGCTGAGTGGGAAGCACCTTTTCAATTCCACAATAGTTTTTTGAGCTGTGAATGGGAAGAAAATCTTCAAAATATTCTGCAGACTGAAAAACCTGAAAAAAAAAAGTCAAGCTGGGTCAATACAAAGAGCTAGGTGAGATCACTCCAGGTTCAGATTTTGCTTTTGCGTTTTTTCCAAGTTTCAAAAAAAAAAAAAAAAAGACATAGTAGAAACTGTATCATTATAAAGGAAGCTAGTTTTTGTGTGCACTGAATGTCACAGTGTTTCAGCAATTTTTTCCTGAAACATATTGAAAATTGCCACACTCCTGGACAAAAAAGCTGTGCTTTTTTTTTCTTTTTTTTTTTTTTTTTCTGCAACCTATAACATTGTCTGATCCTTCTGTGCTACACTGAAGGGTATGAACACAAAATTTATATGATTCCCTAAATCTGACCTGTCTGACCTCTGGAGATGCTCCTAACTCTCACTTGCTTTTCTTGAACTTCCAAACAAAACAAACCTTTTCTATATGTTCAGTGAGCTGGTCTTCCATCTCTGCCCATGTTTTATGAGTAATTTGTTGAGCTTTTGCCTGGAAATAGCCATGTTTCAACAGAGCTTGAAAAGCATTTTATAATGAGCATCTCTATTACAATAAAACCACTAAGCAATGAAATACACTAAATTCTTACCTAAATAAATGTAGGTCTGTTAGAAATAAATACTCCCCTACCAGCTCCTTCTATGAAAATAGAGAACTAGAAAAGCAGACAGGCTGTATGGAGGGCTCTGCTAAAATTAACACTTTTTTTCAGTGCTTGGAGAAATTTGATTTATTTAAAAAATCTTGGTGTGAATTCACCAGGCAATATTGCTGATTTTTTTTTTTTTTTTTAGATCATATCTGAAGAATGAAGAAGCACTTTGTGTCAAATGAAGTTTGTTTTACATTTAGCAGCTGCAGGTCAGGGACAAAATGTGACTTGTTGGGGGCCCAGCAGATGGCCAAAGGCAGCATCAACCCCTCCTGGCTCACTGGGATTTAACTTTAAGCACAGAGTGCATCCACACAAACATCCCCATTCAGTAGCTGTTACACTCTCTGAGGTGGGTGCTGTGCTTTGCTTTACCTGGTGATCCCTGAGATGAGCCTGGCTGGACCCTGGCTGGGGCTGCTGCTTAATCCTTGTGGCAGATCCTGCATTTCACTGGTGGGAGATAAAAATGAAAGAACCTTGCTGGTCAACCTCACAAAAAGAAAAAAATCCCGCTCAAAATATTCAGTGAGCTGATCAATTGCTGATCTTTTTTTCCTTTTTTTCTTTTCTTTCACATCAGAGGAGCTTTTACGTTTCTAACTATGATTTTTCAAGATTTCATATATAGAAATTTTCCTTCATCCCT
Source organism: Camarhynchus parvulus (assembly GCF_901933205.1). NCBI lineage: Eukaryota > Metazoa > Chordata > Aves > Passeriformes > Thraupidae > Camarhynchus > Camarhynchus parvulus. Next base: position 6,514,235 of record NC_044579.1, on the reverse strand, counting down.
AGATTTTAAAATCTTCAGTTCAAACTGAAAAATGGAAACAGTTTGTTTTCAAAACACTGAAACAAAATAATTGAAGTTTACTCCTGCTTTTCACTGCATCCTGCACAACAAAAACAATTTGGCAAAGTTTGTATTCAGTTGTGAGATGTTGGGGAACTCCAAAAACTGTGTGTGGTTTTCCTGTGAGTGCTGGGAAGTGACAAGTGCTCAGTGGAGCAGGGAAGTGAGAGATTTTCCCAAATCTTTGATGGATGATAAGCAGTACAGTGGCTAATGGAGAGAAGCTGCTCAGAGCCTATGGAAGAATTGTGTTGCTGCAGAGATATTGGATAACACCCCTGAAAGCCTGGAGCTAATTTAGTACCAGCATGAGTGTATGAGAAGGGAAATTAGCTGAAAAATTATAAAGGTGGTATTAAATGGACAGCACCACTCATGGCAGAGTTTGTACTGCTGTAAGGTCAAAGGTTTGACAGTCAAATGAGAGCAGGAATCCTCATGGAACAGATTAACACCAGCCGGGTCTTTCTCAGCAACTTCTTCCATTGAACTGACATTAACCCTCACCCAAACCCTTAACCAATCCCTAAACCTAACCCAAGCCCTAACCTAACCCCTAACCCTTACCCCAACCCTATTTTTCAAACAGAATTAAAGCATTAATTACCCACGCTCACTCCTATCCTCTGTATAAAATTTAAAAAAAGAAAGTCACAAGGTGGGACTTTATTCCTTATTTGTCCTTCAGGTGGGAAATCACTGCCTTTGTGTCTCCTCTTCTTGTGTCTCCTGAACCCTCTCTCCTTGCTGCACTCACCCAGGCTCACCCTGGAGACAGGTGTTCTTCCACTGGGTACATTCTGTGAGATAAATTGACATCTCCTCAATGAAGAAAACTAAATCAAAATAAACTCCCTGTTGTCCTAGCTGGTGACATTTATAAATCTGCTGCAAGGTGCCAGATTTCAAAGTATTACAGCAAGGATGTTCACACTTCAGCTTCAGATTTAGATCTTCCAGAATAGGAATAAGGCTTGACATATACAATCTAATTAAGAAAATGACAACTACTAAAAGGCCATGAGAATTTGGTATCTGAAATACTTATGAATGCTTTAAATCATTTTAAATCACACAAGGGTGCTTGTCATAGGCTTCTGATGCCTGCAAATACTGCACAATGTTTTTCATATTGCACCTCTCCTTTCCAGGGTTTTCCAGCACAGGTTTGTCCCTGCTGTCCCAAATGCCCAGCTGGGACATCAAGAGTGGAACTGTTTGTGCTGGGAAGAGTCAGAACCAGTGTTAGAAGCAAGGTTTGGTTTGCCTGGCTGCTGAATTGCATGACACGTTTTTCTCATGCATTTGAGCTGCCTATAGGAACATCAATGCCTTTTGCAGAGGAAAACATGATATTAAAATTGAGTAGAGAAAGAAATAGGACAGACTAACATCCCTGCTGAACCACCACCTCTCTTTGGGGCAGCAGGAGTTGTCAAAAAATCCCATTTGCAGTTCAAACACTTCTGTAGGGGGTTAACAGTGCCAGGGATCAGATAAATAATTCCCTCCAAAATTATTGTTTTACCTCACTCCATCCAATTACTCAAGTTGTTTTGCTATCCCACAGATCTCTCCCTTAATGTCAACAAAATGATTATAGCCTACAACAGCAGCAAGATGTTTCACCCACAGGAGCTCTGGTGAAACGTTTTATGGCACGAGAAGTTGAAAGCAGCGTTTGATGTGTAAATGTCAGGAACAATCAGCTTCCCTGCCACCCAGGGAAAATACACAAACACACAGGCACCCAGAATGTCACAGGGCACCTAAATCATTGTGCAAAATGGCCAACACAAGAGCTGGTGCTCTGGGAATTGTGGTTGGCAGCACGGTCCAGCCCCACTGGTGTTGAGGTTCCCAGATCTCCCAGCATCAGCTCCTGCAATTCCAACATATTGATCAAAACAGGGTTTTTGCAAAGGAGCATTTCTGAATTCCCTGGTGCACCAGCATTCCTCTTTTCTTGGTAATGGAAGCTACAGAAAGCAGTTTGATGAAACAAGCCAGATCTGAAGGCAGCAGATACTGAAATCTGGAAGATTTAATTGAATATTTTTTATTACATATTTTTGGAACCTTCATTATCCCCCCCACCCTCCAGGAATTTAATTACCTAAGGAAAATTATACTACCGATTACAAGATTGCAGGTTTATTTTCACTGCTGAGAACTTTTTTTTTTTTTTTACAGCTCACATTACACTTGCATGACTTGTTTTGTAACATCTTGAAAATTTTAATGCTATGATGAGGAAAGGTACTTTATATATATATATATATATAGATGAACTAGGCAGAATACTTGATTTGCAGTCTTTTTGAAGGGAAAAATGTTATTTTCTTGGTTTGAGAAGGCCTGTATATGGTTTCTTTGAGCTATTGGATAATGAGTTCATAGGATTACTCCCAGGATGTGCCTTGTGTTTGTCCTTCAGGCTGGGTACAACATGAGGAACTGAGAGAGGTGTCTTTAAAACATAAGAAGGAATGTTTTCTATAGGGGAATAAAAATAAATTATGCAGAAATTGTGACTACAGTGTGTGTGAAATTAAAGTGGCAAGTATACTGTGGTAAATGTTTGACAGATGATAGGACAGCAATTTAGCCAGATTCTCAGTTTTTCCAATAAATCATTGCACCTGGGTCTTGTAAATCATAATTCATGTCAGCCAGCACTGCATGGTGAGTTAAGGTCAGGAGAGATTTCCAAATGTGTTATGATGATTATCTAACAATTCAGTTAATAGAGCCATAGAATTGGATGAGATTTTTGTCATTTCCCATGTCACAGCAACAGAGACCTTTGACTGAAACAACATCATGAATATTGGATAAGATCCTGCAGTGCTGCTCCTCCGTGTTATGATATTATCCGAGGATGAAGGTTACAAATACATGAATTGTACTGTTCATTTTCCAGTGGGTAAAAACAAAGGAAAAAACCCCCCTAAACAAGTTTCAATACACAACTAGATATAATATAGCTTTTTCTTTATATATATATATATCTGTATATATATCAAGTAAAAAAATCTAAAATAGTTGGAAGTAAAAAATGAAAAAATAGCTGATAGTGTTATTTTTTTCTTTACAGTGATATGGTAGCAAATACAAGACAAATGAATAATAAACCTTTACATAAGGAGTTCTGGTCCCACCTCCAATAGGGCTCAGACTAGAATACAAAATGGAACAAGGTGTTTTTTGCTTTTTGGCTACAACTTCTGCAAGTGACAAAACTTATGTTGATAAGACAGAAGAAAATTATAGCACTACACAAAATAAAACTCCAAAGTGTTTTCCAAAAGACCTTACAAACACCATAGGGTACAATTGACTTCTGAACTGAGGGAGCAAACACAAAGCATCACCAATTCCTACCGAGGCTGAAAATACTGTCTGCTTATCCCAGCCTGACCTCAAAATACATCCTTTTTGTGCCATCTTACCATTAAAAAACCCTTATCAATGCTTTTTCACTCTGCAGCCATTATTAAAAAAGCCAAAGCCACAAATCCATCCAATGGGCTGAGCCAGGTGTGAGACGTCAATGATGCACAAGTGGTCAGCTGCCCTTTGTCCAGCAGTGAATTTCCCCAGCATCTTTTACACCAAAAACATCAACTGACTAAAGCTTGGCCAATGGTCACACTGAGCCCTATCTTGGCTGTAGAAAAGAAAGAACTAACCCCAGCAAAAAACAAGATCATAGAGACGGTCAACACAAAACAGGAACTTTTTCAGTCGTCTGCATAATAATAACATCATGTTTGCATATAGAACAGCTTTTGCATTATTGCTCTACTTAGAAGAATATAGTAAGGAACTTATACCAGACTTGCACATTACAAACTTAAGGTTCTTTGGTGAAGAATGAGAAAAAACAGTATTAAATTTCAGAGGAGTCTCCTTTCCTATCTGCTGATCCTCTGGATTCTCTCGCAGAGCAGGGAAAGGTACTGAGTCAGCTTTACCATGGCCACGATGGCCACCCCCCCGATCATCATGCAGGTGGGCCAGACCAGGGAGTGGAAGAGCACGTTGGAGCTGTACAGTTTGGTGAGGATCACGTTCTTCTGCACGCCCTCGGGGTCGTAGAAGCAGGAGAAGCGTTGGTACTTCCTGAAGTTTTCCATCACCACGTTCACCAGCGACATGGACTCCTCGTAGTTCTTCCCACACTTGGGGATGTAGGAGCACTGGGAAGAAAGCAGAGGGAGAAAAATGTCTCCAAACCTGTTGCAGTGTCTGTTTGCAGGTGGCAAGTGGGGAAATCTCCAGATGATTATGCTTTTCACAACAAGAGTGGAATACTAGTACGCTGCTAATGAATTTATCACAGCAAAACTCAATATTTTGCACATCTACAGAATTTCCCATTGGAGAACCTCCAAGTGCTGTTCAAACATTAATGCTTTAATCTGCACGGTGCCTTGTGAGATAGGTGAATATATTATTATTGCTAATTTACACATGCAAAAATAGAACTGATGAAGTACCTCTTCATCTTAAGTGGCACACATATGCTCACAGTTAGATGGATAATTGACTTTCTGTAAATACAAATCTGGTAGTTTAGCTCTCACTTGGCTTGGATCACAGTGATCACAGTGGGCACAGGAGTTCACTCAGAGGGGGATGAGGAGAGACTTTTACACAAATATTCTCATGGGAGTAATGCCTCATCTAGAGACAAGTGATCTAGGTTTCCCAGCTGGCAGCCCAGAGGACTTTCATTCAGCCTCTAGCTGAAGATCAACGTGGTTGCCAGGGTGGCTTTTAGTGATTATTTTTGCTTTTGTCCCCAGCATAAGTTCCTTCTCTCTGAAGATGATCCTGGAATTTCAGTTTTAGTCCCAAAGGAAATAAGATTTGGGGGTGGCTCTATCTAGCAGAGTTGCAGCCTAGATTTCCAGAGAGCACTAAAGGCAAGTTATTTTAAAAACTGCTTTATGGAGTCCATGCACTGAAGATATTCCATGGGAAGGGTGGGACAGTGGCCCTGGGCTCTGCTGAGCACTCCCTGCCAAGAGCTGGTGTGGGCTGGTGAGGTGGTTGGCAGACACAAGGACTGAGGCCACATCTGGACAATTTTGGACCTAGAGCAGAAACCCCTCAACTTTCTGTTGTTCCTGCTGGTCTGGGAGTTGATTGGTGGGAGCAGCCCAGGGCCTCTCACTTCCTTCTCTCTTCTATGTACTTAAACCCCACCAAATCTGAAAGTTTTCTACACCTGCACAGGATTTTGATTAAGTGCTTCAGGAGGAGTGGAAATCTGCTGCTTGGCTTCTCCTTGGACATGCAGGGGGGGACCCAGCAGGCTGCTTGTCCTGGTGAGAACCTAAAGTAGCCCCAGATAATTTAATGAGAAAGTGAGTTTTGCAAAGGAAAGAAGATGGTTTTGATTAAAATAATGTGACCCATGGGTTTTGATTATTACTCTTTTAATGTACCTACTTTATAAACGTCCCTCCGTTCTTTTTCGTGACGTGCTGTGAATTCTTTTTTTAACATACTGCAACAAATCTCTAGTCCTAATTATGATCAAAGGATTAACCTCATAATAGGATTTGATTGATTCATTGGCAAGTTATTAACACAGAATATGATTTGAAGCATGGCAGAGAGATTGTCTGGCGTTAGCAGACTGGAGCATTAATGGTGGAGCATGGCCACACTGCCATTATGAATATTTCATGGAGCTCCAGAAATTAGAGATGAAAAATATCAGAGCATTAATATCTCATCCATCTTGCTGCTGGTGCGTGTCTGCTCCCAATAGGATATTCTCTTGTACTCTGACCAAATTTGTCTTAAATGTCCAAAGTCACGAGCCCTCTTCCAGTGCCCACGAGTCCTTGATAGATCATAATCTACTAAGAAGGGGAAATTTCTCAGTGAAGCATTTCTCATTTTCCCTTAGTAAATTATCTGTTATCACTGTCATAACAGCAGTATTTCCAGTTTAAATGGATTTATGTTGTGTTTTTTGGGGGGAATTTGGGTTTTTTTTCTTGTCATTTTTTTTTGCTATTCATTTCTGTTTCTGGAATTCCCATGAAGGATCCTGAATGAGGCAATTCAACGAGAACTTGGCCACTTTTGCAAAATACAACTTCCCCTTGACAGAGAACAGAAGATATGTAGAAGCCAAAAGGATGAAATATTCCTGGGCTCTAAGTTTGCAGAAATATCCCAATAGTGCAGTGAGTCCAAGCATTGTCCAAGTGTTCTCAGAGGGGACCTGAACCAGAACATGGGCTGTTCCCTACACCTGCAGGCACAGAGCCACCAGCTGTGTTGGGCTGCCCATGGTGGAGGGTCTGGGAGCATGAAACTGCAGAGTGCAGCTGTGCAAGGGAAGTTGGTTTATTGTGCCTCTCATCCAGACTCCTTGTGCTGAAGCCATGTCTCTCTCCAGGCTTTGGTCTCCCAGGTGCTCTCCAAGGTATGTGAGCCCTTTGTGTGCTCTCTGCCTTGCTCTGGTTCTCCTGAGACCCTGGAAACATCTTGGTGTTAGCTTTGATCCTCAGCACAAGGACACAAATTTTGGTTGTGGGGGCTCTTGGCCTCCTTCAACATCTCAGCTTTCCCAGTGAGATCCCAGGGATAGCACAGGGCTGTGTTTCATAGGTGTTTGGCAAACAAGAAGACTCAATCACAGGATGTATTGATATTTTCTTTGTTCTCCATTGTTTAAATTTTCAATAGTTTTCTCCAATGCCTGGTAAGGAATGTTATACCCACAACTGTTATGTGGATATAGACGATTGTTATGTGCATGTAGACAATTAAATCTCTGCTGGTTTTTGGCACTTCTGCATTGTCAAACATTGTAAATCTGCAAGTAAACAATGTCTGGTGCTCTACCTCAGGGGAAGATTCTGTGATACAGCATGAGAAAGGTGGTTCTTGTGTTCCTTGCAATCTGAGCACAAGAAGGATCTATCAGACAGTTACAAATAGAAGTTGTGATTAATGTTTTCATCTCTACTTTCCTAATATAAAGCATTGGGTAGGTGTCCTGTCTGAACTAGCTCTGAACACATCCAGTCCAGTGCCCTGCTCAGTGCAGAGTTGCTCAGGGACTTGTCCAGTCAGGTTATGAATATCTCCAGGGATGGAGATCACACAACCTCTCCAGGCGAGCTGGAGGCAGTTTCCCTTAAATCAATGAAGATGCACTAAAAAGGCTATTGCCAGAAAATCCCAGTTCAGGGGGGCAGTGAAACACCCAACTCTCATCATATTGAAATACACAACTCTCATCATGTGTCTGTGGCTGGGATTGGTGTCCAAGCTGAGCCTGGAAACTTAGACAGGCAATCTTTGTGAGAAAGTGGCCAGGATGTCAATTTACACCTCTTTTGGAAAGTGCAATAAGTTTGGAGAAGGATTGAAGGAGTTCGGTGTCTGAGTTGGCCTGAATTGACTCCTCCAGATGGAATTTTTCAGTTCCCTACTGGAATCCACAGCTGAACACCTCTGCTTCCCCTCCCTGCACCAGGCAAACTCCTTCCTGGATTATAAACACCTGAGTCTTCAGTGAGACATCCTGAGAATCCACATAATTTCTGAGTCCCAGGCAGTTCCAGCTGATTTTGGTGATTAAATCCTTCTTGTTATCTCACTAACAGAGAACCGATACAAATCAGCAGCAGCTCCAACGACATGAAAAGAGTCAAAATTACATAATATGAGATCAAAATGAGGCCTCTCTAATTGCTTTAACTACCACAGCCCTTCCTCATGGAGACAGCCTGGCTCTGTGGCTGATTTACCTCTTGCAGAGGCTGTTAGAGCCTTTGGCAGCTGAGGAAGGAAAGTGTGGCCATGGAAGCATTTAAACAGTTTTGCCTGTGGTATTGACAAGGGGCTGGGCTTGTCCTAAAGGCTAGAGATAAAGTAGGCACAGCAAGAGCAATGAAAAGGCAGAAAAAAATCTTATGTGCTTTTCTTGGAAAGACTCGAGCAGCTTGACAGATATCCACTGACTCCCCACTGATTCCCACCAGAGACTGGCAGCAGCATGCTGTAGATCTCAGTATAAATTGTACCTGCTCCTCACTCCACCTCCTGAGCTGACAGCTGGGTTAGACAGCAATCCTCCTGGATAAAGCATTATTTAAACTCAAAGTGGATTTTGCTCTGTCCGTGCTGGCTGGTGGGGAGAAGAGAGAGGCAGGCTTCAGGGGCTGCTCTGTCCCTATCTGGGTGCTCAAAGCAAAGCAGAGGGGTTGGTGGAGGGGTGGGACCTTTAGAAAGTCACTGCTGTTGGTCTTGGAGTGTCAGAACTGTGCTCTGTGTTGTCCCCAGTAATGTCAGAGCTCAGTGAGCCAGGCATGGGGTTATTTATTGTTTATTTGGCAAAGGTAAAGACAGGGAACACAAATGTGAGTAAATGGATGGAGAGGGACAGCTCAGCACCCAGCTGGAGCATCATCCAGCACTGCTCAGGACTGCTTTCCTGCTGGATGGGGATGCTCTCTGGCCAGGGAAGAGGGAAAGCACATCTGGAATGCTGAGGCTGGTTGTGCTGACTTGAGCTTGGAAACTCTGCTGATCCAAGCCATGAGAAAGAAGACAGGTATTTTATAGACATTGCAAACTTCCACTCAAAACTGCTTTTCTATTCAGGTCACATAGCCAGCAGCATGTCAGGAAAACCTAGGAATCCTCCTGAGAGCAGAGCTTAACCTGTAAAACAACCTTGGGCTGGAGAAGTATTAACTGTGCCTACACTAAATTAAGAGGAGGTGGCATCTGGGAGAATTTCAAAGTCCATTTCAGCAAGCAAAAATGATCAATAAAAGAATGTGGAGATTTATGCTGAATCTCTCGATTTATTTGAATCAGTGGAGCACAGAGATTTATCTGATCACTTTTAATCAAATTGAGGTGTGAACATCACAGTTTTGCTTTTGCCCCTGCAGGAAGTGAGGTCTGTCTTGCCTCAGGCTTCACAGACAGTGAATGCCTCTTCCTGCACTGATGCCAGAGTGGAGGGGAAAAAGGGGGGACTCTTCTCCATTTCACACTTCAGAGCCAGAGGACTCCATCTCTCAGCCATGAGAGTTAATTATCCAGCAGAATAAGCAGCCTAGTGCAACCATGCCATACTTTGACTAATTTTAATATCACTTCATCTTAATATGCAGGATTAATTTGTTCTACTGAACAGCTGCCATAAATAGAAACACAATAGGTTACTTTGTCAGCAGCCTGATCTGGGGCTCTGCTGTTCTGGGGTCTGCTTTGCCAAGTTTGGGGTTCAGTGACCTTGGATAACCAAGCAGTTAAAGGAAATCTGGCCCCTGTAAGTTTAATGATCCCACTGTGTCCCAGCTCCCTCCAGTTTGTGCTCTCAGGGACACAGGAGTTGTTAATATGAAGAAAGGGAGGTGGGGACGGGGACATTTCCCTGTTTCCATCTCTCCTTTCCCTGTGGGAAGGTGGGGAGTGGTGCACAGCCCATGTCAGGTGCTGCTGCTGCCTTTCCTGCAGCTGCTGCCTCCCCGCAGCCTCCAGGCTGGAGCTCTCTGCCCCCCACCTGCATGGGGTTACACTGGAGCTTGTACTTGCAGAAGCAGAGACAGGAATTCTTCAGGATTGCTCAAAATATTTCCATAAGTCCAATGTCTGGAATCAGAGCAGTTTGCTGTAAAGATGGGGCAGCTCTTTATTTTATTCACGCCCCAAAGCCAGGCCCTTTATGTTCATGCTGCTGCTGTTACCTGGGCACCCCCCCCTCAGCAAACTCTCAGGGTCTTTGCAGGGCGAGTGCAGTGATGGAGCCCAGTCCAGCTGAGCTCAGGGAGCTGCTCAGGCTCAGGGTTTGTCACCAGAGATGGAGATGGGCTCTCCTCTCTCCTCACCACCTTGTCTGCCCTGCAGAAATGGTGCCATTTCCATTCTCACTGCCACATGGATGCTCCCTGCACATTCCTAGGGGTGTTCACTGCCATGGGGAGCCTTTCCTGGGTGGGGAGTGACTTGTCCACAGCTCCATGAGAATATCAAGGTGACAAGTGCTCAGCGATCCCCTGATCCTGTAAAGCTCTTGAAAAGGATGAGGGAGGCTCAGCCCTTAGGGCGCTGCACCCCTGGAATGGATGGAGGCAGAAAGTCACCCCTCTCCAGACATTTGTGCAGTGATTTCTGCTTTCTCTGCTCTGTGAAACAGGAGCTGGAATCCTTATATTGCTCTAAAGTGAGGAATGGATGTAATGAGATGAGAAGCCCTCCAGAAACCCATTTAGGAATAAATTTCATTCTGTGCTCCTACCTCAGAATTAATTTTCATTGTTTCCTCGGTGTGGTAGAGTAGAAGCTTCTGGCCAGAAGAGGTGAGATTAACATACACCTGCAGGCAGGGGTACTGAGAGATTTTCCAGCACTCTGGGCCGCAGTTAAATGAGCAGTTAAAGGTTTCTGTGATGGATGCATTGAGGAGTGAGCACTGAGTCTCTTCTGTCCAGACACTAAGCAGGAAAAAAAAGAGACATTAGAGCATGGCAAGAATAGGCAAATAAGCACTAAAGCCATCTCAGGATCCCCATCAGAGATGTACTGGGGGCATCTTGCAGGAGAGGCTGCGTGTTGCAGCAAAGCCTGGGCTGTCTCATGTCACACATCACAGACAGTTCAGCCTTTGGGGACAAAATTACCCAAAATCAATTACAAAATTACCCTATTCACTTATGCTTGTGTATAAATGGAAAGTGAACTGGAACTTTGATGCTGGAGAAGGTGAATTTGAAAGGGTGTCAGCAGAGAGAGAGGAAAACTGAGCTGCCTGTGCTGGGGAGAGCACAACACACACGGTGCTGCACGACAAGACACCCTGAGCTGGGACTTGAGGGTTAACTCAAAGTCCAGGTCAGTTTAAAATGAAGGTTGAGAGGACAATTTTGAATTAGCAGGGTGTGGATTCTCATATACATGAAGACATAGGAACTCTCAAGTGTTACCTCCTGCAGCTCTACCTATGGCAAAGCTTTTCCTAGTGGCAGCTTGCTGGGTTCTCTGTGAGTTAAGTCAGTGGCTGCAACTTTTCTGGAGGATTTAATCTCATCTCCAACTCACCAGAGGCTAAAACTGGAACGATGGAGCCTGGCTGTGCACTAGCAATGTTCACTGGCATGTATTTAAAAACCTGCAGCTGTGTTTTCCTTGGGGAAAGGGCACACTGAGGTCTCTGCAAAAAGCCCTTTGTGGGCTGGGGGAAGGTTTCACCCAGGGCTCCCCTTAATGGTGCTCAGCCCCTCAGCTCACCCCCAAGGTCTTGCCCTGCCATGAAGGGGATGAGGGTCTGCTTGCCCCTCAAAAATCCTAAGAGGGGCTTTACATAGTAAGCGATAGAAAAGATTTCTGCCTAATTCTATTGCTGTTTTACTTATGCAGTAATTCTGCTTGTATATTCAGTTTTACATTTATATTAAATTATGCTATGTTTTCTGGGGGGAAATTGAATGAAAGGATTTTTTTCACCCTCCCAGGCAGTATTTGCTGGAGGGGTACTGCTGTAAAGGAGAACAACCCCTGAGGAAATCTGCCTGTGTGGAAAAAAGTGACAGCAAAGGCTCCTGGGCTGTCTTCTCCTCCCTTTCACCTTTCTGGCTGCAGTTTTATTCATGCAGGGGGGTAATAAAGTAACACCTACCTACCACAGACTTGTGAGGATGGAATAGTTGATACTTTGGAGGTGTTTTGATATCATCTGGCAATTTTTTTTTCACATATCATATAATATAAATCAACTTTTTCCACGTGAGCAATTTTGACCTTAGCAGCCTCTGCAATTGACCCTGATATTGCTGAAAGATCTGGGAGAGCAATTTGGAATAGCAAATGCTCTTGGATACTTAACAGGGCTTGATCTCAGTTTTCAAAATCGAAATTCTGCCTTGATTTAAAAAGGGACAAATAACTTTATCACATGAATAAGATGCTTGCAAATCCGTACAGCTCATCCTCATCTGTATTGCTCATCACTGCAGGGTCAAGAGGGAATATTCTCATGCAGGTGCACCAGTATAACTGAGGATGCTCACACCAGTTAACTGTAGGCACTTCTTGAATGTGCCTGAAGAAGAAGCCTGTGGTGTTTAACCCAAAATACTCCAGGTATGTGCCCCTGCCTTAGTGTGGTTTGGGGCATGGCAGACTAATATTTTGATCCCCAGTTACACATTTTTCATTCTCTTAACTCCACCAATCAGGGCAGGATAAAACCCATCACTGACAGTCTTGCTGCAGTCTGTGCTGGATTTTAAATAGGGCTGATGCTTGAAAACTGATTACAAATGTTGTTAATGAATCACAGGCCCAGCTCTCTGCTTGGTGGCAGAGGGAGGAAGCCAGAGACAGCCTCAGAAAAATTAAGTGCAGTGCAGGAATGATGGAAGATGGTCTTTGCTTTCAGCAAATTGCTATCTTTCATGAGGATTTCACTTGTTAAAATAAAAGTAATGACCAATATGGAAAACTATGTGCTACAAAGAGCTTGATTCCCTTCCCAAATTAATTCTCCATCTTTCATTTGGAAGTGTACTGTTTCTCAGGGCTGCAAAATATTTTTTGCTCTTTTGTCCTGAGTCTGGGCTTTGCAGCAGCAGCCCCTGAGAAGCTGATATGGTTCAGCAGACTGCAGGCCAGCTGATATGGGTATTATACTGGTGCTAAACTGTGCCAAGTCTAAAGCCTGTGGATTGAGATTTTGTCAAGCAGGGATCTAATTCTTCCCTCACTTAATGCCAGTACTACTCAAAATGCTTCACTGTGGCTACGCCTAATTTACACTGAGGCAAGGAAGTGCAGAGTTTGTTTGACCAAATGAACAATTATAAATTTTAATAAAAAGAGCCAAAAGAATAAGCCACATGCAGCCAGCTGGGGATTTGAGGGCAGGGAGGGCCATGGGATTACCTTTGCATGTAGGAGCGCAGCAGGGTGATTCCCAGCAGGAAGTACATCATGATGGAACACACCATCATGGCCAGCCCCAGCAGGATGGCACGGTCCTCTCCAGCTTTCAGGGCTGTCACTGTTTTCCTTTTGTCCAGTAGGTCGTGATCCCTGATTTTTTGGTAAATATTTCTGAGGTTGAAAATAATACATTTTTGTGTGAAGTTCATGTTAAGCATCAATGCAGCCTCTAAAGAAAGGGTGGGCAGTTCCACCTCCATACCCATCTCATGGGAGAGAAAGGCTTAAAGGTCCTCTGGTGTCCTTTTCCAACAGATTCACTCTGACCTGGTGCAAACTTATTCATCTCCAAAATAAATTCCAGCCATTTCTGAAAAGGTGAAAACCCCTTACAGCAAATACAAATATTAGACACTTGTGCCAGCTCAGTAAACACTTCTTTGGTACAGCCTCTTTGGCTCAGTAGAATTATCCCAGAGGTGCATTTGACCTGCCAGTGCCATCTCAGGCCACCAGAAGACATCCAGGTGTATGAGGTGTTTTTTCTCCAGCTGAATAGGGTAAGAGGTCTTACATTACCACATGTAGGAAATAGCCTGAAGAAAGTCATCGTTAATATTATCTGGAGGGACCATGCTCTCTTTTGATTCACTACAGGCTATTGGTTTGGGCAATTTTCTGCCCTGAGTGTGACTCAAAGCTCATGAAACACTATGGGGATTTTGCAATTGGTTTCTGTGGGTTTTTTTGATTGGGAGCTTATTTACTTTATTCATAAAACCGCTTTTTGGAAGCCCAGTTACTCATTACAGTGAAAGCCCTCACAGAGAATTATCCACCAGAGCTATTTGTTCTGGGATTAAAAAAAAAGAAGAAAAAAAAGAAAAATAAGATACAACAAACCATTCCCCCTTCAGCAGAGAGTCCTTTGTATTTTCTAACCATAAGTCCTTCTTTCATCTCCGAGCCTTTGATGATTCAATGGGTCATGAGGACACAATGGTGGAGAAGGAAATACTTGAGTACATTTCAAACACACTCAAACTTTGTGGGTTTAAAATGTACTTACAGACCTGAGGCTGGTCAAAATCTCCTGTGCTTTCTGTTATGTTTCTTTTGAATCATCCAGGCAGCACCCGAAGCACAGCTCTGAGCCCTGGCACCACCATAACATGGACACAGTAGTACACGTGGGAGGAGTTCCTCTTCCACTGTCTGCAAAATGGCAGGTGAGCAACATCAACGTCACTTTGGCCTCTAGCAAACCCACCACTCCTTTCAGCTGAAGCCACCAAGTTTCACTCACCCGTGGGGGAAAAAAAAATAACTGAGGCAGGTCAACCAGAGAACTTTACGTTGGCTATCAAGGATAAAGAAATAGAGATAAGACAGATGTGAAATCATACATAAACACAGTAGATGCAACAGCAAAAAATATGTTTAATCATAGACTCCCTGAGACTGGAATTGAATTTCTATTTAGATGATGAGTCATAGCCAGGAAAAGCACATATGGTGTGGGGTTTTATAGCAAAAATGTTGCTTAGACAGTACTGCAGTCAATAGTCTCCTGTACCTAACAACCCTTGAGGTTTCGTTATCCAACTGCAGTTTACATCTTTAGGTGTCCGTGGTTTCTCTTCAAAAGCATCCTTTAGAACTTGTCAGTATTTTCCTGTTTGGAAATGAAATGATAATTCTGCCTGTCAAGGTTTCCTCTGCTGTTTGGGAAAAAAAATAATATATTGTAAACTGACAGATACAATTGCCTTCAAAGAAGTAATGTAGAGTAATAATCTAGCGCTACTTTTCTATTATTATTTATCAAACTGTATTTAACTGCTGCCATTAGGATTTGCATTGCTCCCAAATGGAAGCAGGCAGGAAGGCAGAGATTGTCATGCAGTTCCAGCCCATTAAACCATCACAGAGCATAACTTATGGCAACGTGAAGGCATAAAACAGGCCCAGTGCAATCACTCACTAATGCCATTGGACATAAAAGGGATGCAAATGGACAATCTGAAAACAAATAACTAATTGAGATTGGTTACAAGTGCTTCCCATGTGGCCTTTAGCCAAGGAACACACCATCAGAGGTGAAAAAAGGAGGGGCTGAAGGGTGTGTAGTGAAAATGAGCTACTTGGCAAAGGTGACTGGTGACCACCTGCCAGGTGCATCCTCCAAGCTCACCTACCATAGGAAATAAAACTAAAGAAAGCTCTGCCTCAGAGGTCAGGCTTGGAGCACAGCTTCCAGTGCTCTTTTGTAAATATTTGTTATTCACATCCCCGAACAACAGCAAAGTGATAGCCTGGTGCACCTCACTGAGGGCTTTTCCCCCCTGAATCCCTGCCTGGAGTCAGCCTGGTGACCCTGCTGGGGTGCGTGGTGGTGTGGCGCATGCCAGCCCATGACAGCAGTCCTGCCACAGCCCAGGAGACAGAGCTGAGCAGCCTTCCCTCCTCCTCCTCCTCCTCCTCCTCCTCCTCCTCCTCCTCCTCACGCTTGTGCCTGCACTGCGGAGGTGCCAATTCTCTTTGTGTGATACTGGGAATGTCTGCTGCTACAAAACTTCACAATTTTGCCCCTGAGAGCCCTGTTTTGGGGAACACAATATGTTTTGGCCAGTATTTGGTCAGAAACAGAGCGGTCTCAGCACCTCCCTCTCCGGGGCAGCAGCAGTGCCCTGCACACGAGTGTGCAGCTGTGTCAGGGTGGGTGACTTCATTACCTGTGAACTTCTGGCACAGCTCAGGGGCCTCCCTCTGCTCGGTCAGCTGCAATAATGCCCTGCTTAGCTGGCTGATTTTGGATCCCAGAGCTGCACAGCCACAGCCAGCTGCCTGCTGGCTGTGCTTCAGTACAGGTCGCTGCATCCCAGGCACTGCTCACCAAGTGACTCCATCTAATCCCAGTGGTTCCCTGGGATAACTCCCCATCGGCCATCCAGAGGGGCTGTTGGCTTTTAAAGGGGCCCCAGCTGTCAGAACACAGGGTCTCCCTGACCTCTGCAAAGGCATTTAATAGGAAACAAGCCCCCAAGGACAAAAGGTCTTTGTGCCCGTGATAATTTCCAAAGTGAAGTTCTCCCCTGCTAAATTTCCCTGGCCTTTCTGCCAGGCTGCTCAGAGGATAAAGACTGGCTGAGATCTCAGCCATGACTGCCATGGCTGTGCCTGCTGGGACAGGCAGAGATTTCCCTCCCCAGGTCCCTGCACAGCAGCAGTGCCGGGATCCCTCTCAATGTGCTCAGCAGATCCTTCTGTACCTCCTACTCCAGAATGAGCAGTACTAAGAGCTCTGTAAAGAGTGCCAAGTGTCCTCGTGGGAAAGCTAGAATAACCAGGCACCTGCAATGACTTTATTTATTTCAAATAAACACGGATTACCTACCTTCAAAGCCCTCCCCTTGCAGAGGGACCATGGGGTGACACTGAGGGAGGCATTGCCTCCTCTGGCACCACGCAGTCGTGGGGCTTGTCAGACAGGGATGCCTGCCTGAATAATTCAGAATGACTTTGAATTCACATTCCCTTCTCTGATATCACAGTTGTTATGCAGATGTCGCTCAAATTACCTCATGGTGAGGTGTTTACTGAAATCCATGAGTGCAATGGTCAGAAACTACTCCAGTGTCTTACCTGCAGAATTCCCTGTGTTCAGGGATCTTTCTGCTCAGAAGCCACCTTGTTTACATTTTTATTTACAGGTATGTTTGGCTGCACCATTTTTGCTAGTAGACCTATGGCAACAGGAATTCTCTCTGGAGCCCTAAGAACAGACTCAGTGATGGTTGTAGGTGGATTCCTATAGATATTAACAGATTTTTTCACTGAATTCCTTCCCTCTTCCTCACCGGGCTGGACAAAACTGAACCAAACCAAACCAAACCAAACCAAACCAAACCAAACCAAACCAAACCAGTGCTTTGTTTTTCCAATGGTTGCAATGGTGTGGAGAAGCTCTTTGACACCTGAGAAAGAATGAGGGCTCGACTAGTTTTCCAGAGCATAAAATGTGGCAGCTGGGGAATCACTGATGGCTAAAACAGCAGTGAAATACAGATATTCTGGTGCTGATCCTGCAAAAAGAGATGTCTCAGAGATACCTTCCACCCAGGAGGAGGTCATTCCTTTAGAGCAAGTGGCTCACTGCAGCACAGTTAATATTATGGTGCAACGCCTCAAAATTCTGTGGCTGTAGCACATGTTGGGTGACAAGTTTGCTGATGCATACGACAATCTTCCTGTCTGAAGTTTAAGGAACAAAATTCTTGGGAAAGGGTCATTTAAGGTGAATCATTTCTCTGAAAGGCACCACCTGTTTGATATAATGATGGCACTGGTGACCTTACATGTGTTAAAATCACTGCCAGACACTGGAGGATGAGTTTCTCCCACTAACAGCACTTGCTCTGCATTCACACCTCTCCTCTGCAGTCCTCAGGCTGCCATCAGCACTCTCTTATTTCCATCTTCTTTTCCTCCCTTTCCCTCCGGCATTTTATTAATCACTCACAAGCTACAAAGAAGTCCTCCTGTGCGGCTCTATAGAACCTCTTGGGAAATAAACCGACCCAAAGGCTTGTCAGGATATCTGAATTTACCATGGCTGGTGTGCAGGCACAGAGATCCTGCTCCCTGTTCCCTGTTCCTGCAGGCAGGCAGGGATCAGCTCTGCCTGGATTTGTGCTGGCCAGACTCTGGTGGGCCCTCAGCCCAAGTTAATCAGCCTGGCTTCAAGGCATGGTGAGAGTCAAAGGCTGTGCTAATCAGGAGCTTCCAGGCAGCCCAAAGTGTGGGCAGATATCTCCTCACCCCTGGACCATGACAGTGCTCTAATGCAGAAGGACATTAGCCTGGGGAAAATTCATTTAAAGAAGAGACTGGCAGAAGTACAAGAGGTGTTTAGACAACCAATTCCAATGAAAGTTCATGCTGCAAAGCTGGCTTTTTTTGTCTTCAAAGTGTCTGTTTGGGATCAGATAACCCCAAGACCTGAACACCTATGCAACCTTTGCAGAAACATTCAGAGAATTGGCCAATTCTCCAAAGAACCTCAGGGTCCTGAGGGCAGCTCTGCTGCCTGAATTCAGGAGTGCAGATTCCCAAGGAGATGCCAACAGTAATGTCTCATTAGAATTACTGAAGAGTATATTTTGCTAATTGGCACTGTAGATACGTTGAGATCTGGTTTTGTTTCACTGGAGTGTGATTTTTTGTGATTACATTTAATAGTCACTGCAAGAGGAACTGAAGGAGAGGTGGAAAGGGGCAAAGGAAAGAAAAGAAAGGCAAATGTGTCCTTGTTGTGACAAGACAAGCTGTCCAGCAAATCTTACTACAAAGGAGAAGGATTTTGGAAGGATGAGTCTGAGCATTACTGACAATTATTATTTCATCATTGATATTTAACTTCTTCTGTTCCCAACTGAGCACTGCCTTTGTCTGTGGACTTCAAACCTCTCCTTCCCTTTTCTTCTCTTTGGAACATTTCCCTGCTCCCCTGGGAGATCCAGTAACTCATTTATTCCTGTCTCCTTCAGCCTGTTCCCTCCAGCAACACCACTCAAGTGAGCTGGCGAGCCAGCAGCTCTCTTTCAAGCAGCCAAACAACCCCCAGCTACTGTGCAGGGAGTTGCACACAGGCTCATCCTCACACATGCGCCTGTACAACCAGAAATCCTCCCTGGCAGCTGGAGGCATCATTCAGGTGTGGGGCAGTGCCCTGCCTGGGGGACAGTGTGGCTGCTGGCTGGGGGCAGGACACCTGCAGAGAGCCTGAAAGCTTCACAGGGGTTGGGGCTGCACGGCTGTCGCTGGGATTAGTGTGCTTTTAAACCTGACACAGAGATGGCCACGGTGCACTGCTGGTGTCTGAGAACAAGGAGGGCTTTGGCCATGGCTCTGGAAGCTCTGCTGCTCAGAGTGACTCTGAGATATGTACAAGCTTCTTTTTCCCAGCCTGGCAGCCAAAGAAGGAGTCAAAATTCTTCTGTTCTCATTCTCAAGGTTGTTTATTGTTTCTTACCTATAACATTCTTTCTCTGACCCACCGAGGTCTGTCTGGCAGGTCAGGTTGAGGCACACTGCCCGCCTCAGAGGTGGTGTTATCTTTTTGTATTAAAAACTATGGGTACACTATTTACCATAACTTCCCAATACCTATCACCTACGTTAGACAGTGAGCTTCTACTCTAAACCAATCTAAAAGTGCCAACATCACAGCAGAAGATGGAGGCCAAGAAGAAGAAAGAGAAAGACGGACACGCCCAGATTCCTCCATCTTGCCTCCTGAACCCCCATTCTAAAAACTTCAAAAATCAATTTTTCACCCTGTGATAAATTCACTATCATTCTACTTAAAATATTTTAACTTGTAATTCTTCATATAAAGGTTGATGATTGTTTTTTTCTATAGGTCAAGATCAAAGGCACAGGGGTCTTGGGCTCTGTGCCAAGGTCTCTGAGCTCCTTGGCAGGGTCTTGGGTCCTCCAGGGCAGCCAGAGGAATTTCCTGGGTTCCAACATCTGGCATTGCCCCTGGGCTCTGCTTTGGCTTGGTACAGTAACCCTGGCACTGCTGGGCTGCTCCTGTGCCTGGTGGAGCAGAGCTGGGGCCGTGGGGCACAGGGAGGGCACCCTATGCATCCCTCCTGCCTCCCCAGTGCCCCCACAGGGCACACTCACAGATATGCAAACCCATAGGAGATAATCAGCACAGGTGCCTTTACCTTTTCTCATCATGTCTGTAAGATGTAGATCCCCGGCCACTGGTCCAAATAAACATTTTAGAGGGCTGCCCAGGGTTGGCTCTGCTCGCTGCAGTGGGACGATGGAAGGACCTGGGGGAAGAGGGATAATTTTTGTCACTGCCCATCCAACATGGCAGAGCACACCATATCCAGTGTGCCAGATCCCCTGTGGCCATGCCCCTGTGCTCTGAGGATGGACATTTGTTAACGTGAGGTGAGATGTAAAATGATGGGGATGAGAGACCAGTGTGTTGGAATGGAGAATAAACCCCATTAGCCCCACTGGCAAAAGGTGAGGCTGGATAATCAGACTTAGCTCTGCTCCAAAGGATTCATACCATGGGTAAGAAATCATCAGCAGCTCTAGAAAAGGTAATAGCTGTGTCCAGTGTTCTTATGGCAGTATTTTTCAGGGACAAGATGGCTATTGTTTGAGCACATCCACACTCATTACAGGTTTTTGGTTGTTCTGCAGCTCCCAGCAAGGTGAGGCTCTCAGGGAAGGTGTCTGAATGGGGCAGAAGTAGGAGATGCAAATGCAGCATTTTGTGGAAATATAACTGATATGACAAAGATATCTTTTCCCGTGGAGAAATTACTATCCCAAGGCCAGTTAGAATCCTGCCCAAGGACTTTGTTTCACTTCAGGGTGTGAGGTCTATTCCCTTCTCTCAGGGTCTCAGGCCACACTGGACCTGCTAGTGGGGCTCCCCTTGTAGCCCCTCTTAATTCCTTCTGGTTTTCATGAGGCTCAGTTAAAGATCTTGGTCTCTGAGAACTGGGCCATTCCTATGAAGGTTGCATTTTGCCTTCTTTTACAGCACAACGTTTTGTGTTTTGAGCTTAAGGGAAAAAAAATATTCCAGATACCAAATAGTTCATTGTGAAGTTTTCATACACTGGGGGCCATTCTTCAGCTCACTGAAAAATAAACCTGATGGCTGATGCTGTCAGCAGAGAAGGCACATGATCTGAGAAAGTCTCTAATGCCACTGTCTCCATCATCATGCGAAGGGCTAATTTCAATATTTGCATAGTGGTGAACCAGGAGAATACTTAAATACTGTAGAAGTGGCTGCAGGGGAAGACTGACATGGACAGGAGCCAAAACCCATCTGTGTGCAGACAGGCTGAGGGACTGGGCATTCCAGCTGGAGTCAGCCCAGAGCCCCCACCACAGGGGCCACGACACAGCCCCAGGCCCAATTCACACCCTGGCTGGGCAGACTGGCCAAACTGGTGTTCCTGTCACCCCCTCCCTGCTGGGATCCTGCTGCCCTGCTCAGATGCTGGCTCAGGACTGGGACTTGCAGACAAGGACCTTGCCTAAAATAAGAGGTGGCAATATTTGATGGAGCTTTTGGCTGCATTGGTGAACAGCAAATTGGACAAGAAGGGGATCCAGAAGAAGGGAGGAGGAAGGAGGGGAATGACCCCCAGCCCTCTCCCTGATTCTGTGGTGGTCAGTGCAGTCTGAATGCCAAGAACAGTTCTGTTCTTTCCATGCAACCACTGAAGTTAAATACTGGGGAATGAACAACTGGGTGAGGCACTACCTCCCTGGAATAACTGCAGTTTAGAAGGTGAAGTAGCATCTGCTGGGATCTAATTAATATAGCCAACAACTAAGTGTTTTGATAGTGATATTGGTCAGAAATTTCACTTGTGGAATCACTCACCCTGAGCCAAATCCTCACACTGCTGGATGAGATTTTACCCACGTTACCGCAGACAGCACCACAGTGACCTCCCAGCTGGGCCTTCTGCTCCAGGCCATGCAGGAGGGGTCAGACCAACTCCCCAAGGGCCACACTGCATGCTGGACTGAGCCTGTCCCAGGCTGAGCTCCGTAATGATGGAAAATAAAATTATGTTTTATTTAAATTATGCCATTGCACTCGTTAGGATGTCACGCACTACAGGAGAGCCTGGTTGTGCTGCCACAGCCTGAGTGGTCCCAGAGCCATGAGGAGATGGTGGTGAATGCTATTAGAGAGCCTTTTCTTAATTAAGCAAAGCTTGGGCACTCATTAGAGGTCATCAGCAGCTTCTGCCACCTGTCTGAGCTGACAGGGACACCTGGGCAGGACTCCCTGGGCAGGGAGCCAGATTTACAAGCTCCAGAGCAAATTGCTGGGCTGGGAGCTGGGTGAGGGGTCTGTCCCACTGAGGGGATGCCAGAGAAGGAAGAGGGATGCTTCTCTTCCCAGTGAAGTGGGAGTGATTTCAGACTCCCTTGCAGTGCCAGTGCCCTGGAGCAGTCCGTATGTGACAGCTTTAATGCTGCCTGCTTCGTTAGCTGAGCAATCCAAGCTAACCACCACCATTTAACACACAATTGCACGCCTAATTTTGTGTAAAATTGTAACACTGATAACATCATAACACCACTCCAGAGGTCAAATGAGTGACCGAAGCCCACGGTTCCCTTAGGCAGGGGTTGGACATCAGGTAAAAGCCTTTTGTGCACCAGCAACCATAGAAACTCCCAAGGAGCTGCCTTTGAAGACCTTCGGAGGATTCATAACCTCCAAAGTTGCATCCTCCATGAGCATTCTCTGCCCCACCACGTGGTGGGGTTCACAGGGGTCTTAGGAAGAGGGAAGAGATGAGGATCTGACTCCATGTTTCAGAAGGCTTGATTCATTTTATATATATTATATTAAAACTACACTAAGAGAATTTAAAAAAAGATTTTATCAGAAAGCTTGCAAAGAATAGAAAAAAATGATAACAAAAGCTTGTGTCTGACCAAGAGTCTCAGACAGCTAGACTGCAATTAGCCATTAATTAAAACCAACTAACAGACCAATCAAAGGTGCACCTGTTGCATTCCACAGCAGCAGATAATAATTGTTTACATTTTGTTCCTGAAGCCTCTCAGCTTCTCAGGAGAAAAAATCCAAAGGAAAGGATTTTTCATAAAGCATGTCTGTGTCACCACCAGATCAGTTAAACCTCCATGCCTTTCTCCCCTGCTGGGTAAGCCTCTGTGAACTGTGTTTCTTCACTGCTCCCTCTCTCCTTTCTGGGAAAACAAATAACACTACTTTTTCTTGGTTTTATCCCCATGGCTTCTCAGAGTCAGCTGCTGGCAACTTATTTTTATCATGCAACAAGTAATCAGCCTAGGCAACTCACTACTGCAGGACGTCAGCCTTGCATTCAGAGTGGATTGTGTTATTGCTTGAACAGACAGAGCACGTAAAGTCATGAAAATACCTTAAAAACAGTGGAGAAGAGATGCTTCAGGCTGCTTTTTAGACTGTGGGGGTTATACCTATAGGGCAGGTTATCCAAAAATTGCTGTAGTTGAGGTGACTTTTGCTAGTCAGGGTGCTGGGTGGGACTCTGGCCTTCCTGCCTGACCTTGCCTGCACACCTCTGTCTCCTTCACTATCTACACAAAGTGGCATCAATGCAGTTGTCTCTTGACATGGTTGCCACAGTAACAGGCAAGGGGGCCAAGCTTTGCTTTTTACAAAACACACTTCATTTTTCATATCTGGGTCTATTCTGAGTAAATGCTCAAGGCTAAGGGCAGAAATGCAGAGTAAAGAGTGCACAGTCTGGTACAAACACAAGTCTGTGATGCTGTCCCACTCGTTCCATCTTCTCGAGCGTTGCCTGCTGGTGGATTTCATGGAACTCACTGGAAAACCTGACAAAATGTCCACTTTTTCAGCCAGTGCAAGGTGAAGACTTGAGACAGCCCTTAGAAAATTAGAACAATTTTGCCCTGTCCTAAGGACTATCAGTATGTCTACATGCAACAACCTGACTGAGGATTTCAGTGTGAAGAAAACACAACAGGGTAGCATTTGCTTCAAATTGCTCCAAAAAAGGATGTAATTCTGAGGGTAAATCACAAAATCCCTTAGCTGCTACCTTGGGGACTATATTACATACCCTGTATTACTCTGTTGTCCTCACTTCACCCTGGGTTGGCTGCTCTCCTTCCTCTGTCTTCAGTTTGAGTCATCACTGGTATGAAAAGTCCCTTACCTCTGGGTCACCACAGCTGTGAGTGGCCACAGAGAGATGATGCAGACCATGTTTTTAGATGGAAAGCTGGGTTTTAGGTGCGTGTTTGCTTGTAATTGCCTCTGCCTATGTTTATGTTAATCACAGGGTTTCTGAGACCTTGGAGAACCATTTACAGTACCAAACTAATGAGCTTTTTTCCCCTTATGACATTTCATTTCCTGGGCAGTGTGGCCACTATAAAGAGAGAAGCACTTCCTTTAATTTTGTCTCATAAAAGACACCCTGATTCATCAAAAGGCAACAAAAGCTAAATATTCACCTAAAGATTCAATCACTGACCACCTCAGCTCTGTGAATACACCCACATCCCCCACTGCCCATGCTGACAGCTGCTGGATGCTTTATCCCAGTATTTCCCAGCCAGGAGATTCATTCAAACCCCAAGGGAGGTCTCTGGAAACCCCAAAGTTTTCCTGCCACCCCTCTCCCCTTGGCACCCACAGCAGCCAGTGCCAGTTCTTGGGCAGATGGGTCAGTGGCTGTTGGGTGGTGGGGAATATTTGGTCTCTCTCATGCCTGGATAAACCCTTTTTATGAGTGGTCCCATGAGAGAAGGAGGAGACTGAAACCAGGCATCAAAGGCAACCTGCAAGAAGACAGCTGGGCTCACTTTGAGGTGAATTTACTGAATATCAGCAATTAGACTTTGTGTCCAAACAGGTCTTACCCATGCCTCTGTCTGGTGATAGAATGTTCTCTTATGGATTTGATGAGCCAGAAAACAGGGAAAGTGGTGTGTGATGAAGGATGGGAGGATAAATAAAACGGCCTGTTGAATTTTTAATGTAAAGTGCAGCCTGACTGGAGGGTAGTCTGGCTTTCAGGTGCCTTAGAGCATGGAAGAGTTTCCCAGGCAGAGTGGTGGAAGTAACTCCTGTATTAAAATGCTCCTGTCTGATTCAGGAGATGATCCAGGGCAGGTTTCCAGTCCTGGTCTTAAAAGAATAACAGAACCGGACCAAGGACCCTTGTTTGCATCCAAAACACGACAGAAAACACACACCATGAACACAATTAAGCTAACTCACAAAAGAAATGCCTCTGCATTAGCAGAAGGCAGTCACCACTTAGGGAACGTTGAATGCCCTGGCAGCAGCAGCTCTGAATGGAGGAGCAGCAGAAGCAGCACCAAAGGGTGGATTTGTGCCTCTGTGAGAGAACTTTGCTGATGGGCAGGGGCAGGGCAGAGTGGCACAAGCTGCTGCTCTTGCTGCAGCCTCTCAGGAGCCCCAGCTGCACCAACAGACTGATCCAAGCAGCAGGTGACCTTCAGCCTGAGCAACGGGGAAATGGACACTGGGCAGCTGCTGCTAATGTACTGACAGGAGTATGGGAAGGCTGATGGTTAATGATGCTTCATTAATGATTCACTTCTATTTCTGACCCTCCAAAATCTCCCCAGAGCTCAGAGCTGAGCTCTCTGTCCAGGTTTTGAGTTGAATGAGGGAGACATCCTGGACACAGAGTGGTCCTGCTGGATTCCCATGCCACAGGCACGTCTAGGACATTCCATGTCCAAAGGAGGAGAGAGGGGCTGCCAGGGACAGCCGAAGCCATCACACAGAGGTGCAGATGAGCTGTGTGTGGAACACACTGACATTTGGGTATGTTTTCTAAGGCAATATTTCTTTATGCTTAAAGTCACCCTTGACAGTTAATTCCCTCTTTCCATTATATACAGGATAAAAAGAAGTATTCAGAAAGGCTGAGGTATCTGTATGTCCCTGCTACATAACAATATGTCCACACTTTGAAATCAAATATTCCAATGTAACCCCTGAACCTTCCAGGTGTTTTTCTCTCCAGTGCTGACTTTCTTTGTTTTGAAGAAGGTTTTAAGCCTTGCCATTTAATTATGCCCCTCATCCCTAGGCTTCCACTTTCCCAACAGCTGCCTTCCTAGTCCACCCAGCATGTCTGCAGACTTATTTAGCCTTTACTCTTCATGATCTTTTTACCTTTAACTTACTTCTCCAATTTTCTTTCCTTATTTGTTTTCCAAGTTCCTCTTCCTATACATTACTATCCCAGTGACAATTTATTTCACTCACCTTGGCCACTCTATGTTACTCTCAATTATTCTGATTTAGCTGATTGAAGAAGCGAATTTGAAGAAATTCTTGTGTCCCAGGTCAGCTACAAAGGAGGGGCTAGAGCAAGCAAGAGAGTCCCAGCTCCTCTTCTTTGGTGACCTCTTGGTTGCCTTGAGCAGTCTGGCATTATGGCCTCAGTTTCCTCATGGGTACAAAAGAGCTGCTGGTGCCACCACTGTACCTGGCACCTTCAGGCCATCCCCAGGAGGCAGAGCATGGAGTGAAGAGCCAGCCCTTGCTCCCATCCTCGTGTTTTGGTGCTGGTGAGTTTGCAATCCAAGCACGAGGCAATGCCTCTCTTGGCACGTCGCAGTCATGAGGATCAACGTTTGTGAGGAGCAGCTGAACATAATTGTCCACTTTGCCTGTCAGGATTCTGCAAACATTTTTAGCTTTCCGTGCTGGATTTGAATTTACGCAGCGAGTGACACATTGGACAAGCACTATATTCATCATCTCAGCTGCTCCCTGGCTCTGGAGAAGGGCACAATCTGCCTGTCAGATGGGGCTGGCTCTGGGACGGGGGTGTAGCAGTGGCAAGTGCAGGGTCACCTCCCTGCAATTTGCTTCTATCCAGCTGAGCCAAGAGAGTTTTATAGTGAGATCTGCTCTGCCAAAGACCAGGCAGTGTTACACTGATGGAGAAGGATCCTGGGGGGAAGGAGGAAGGCAATGAAAGTGCTGCACTGCCTCACTGGATGCTCTCCTTTAAATCTGAACTCAGTCCTCCGCAATTGCAGAGGGATAGATCACCTTGGGTGCTGCACTGCACCACGAGAGCTGGGCCAGGCTGGCTGGATAAGAGCATGTGGGTGGCACTGAGGAGGCTCTGTGGCTCATGGCTGTGCCCTGATAAACCCAGTGGGAAATGGAGATGGAGTGGAGGCACACTGCTCCATGCCAAGGTCAGTCTCTTTGATGGTCATCAGAAGGGAATGACCTTCTCCCCACAAAAATCTGAGGTTTTGTGGGAACCTACTTCACCAGATCTTAAAGGATGCTGTTTTGGATACTAATAAATATATTTTTAAGAGTAATTTGTTGCATGGGGGGAGCTGAATCCCTCTGACAATGCTGAAGAGACCTGGCCTCAGACTGACTGCTATGTCCTTTCACTGCTGCCATTTGAGGGACCTGGGATTCACACCCCAAAGTGTGAAACAACACAGTGTTGGCAGTGCTGTTTTAGAGGTGATGAACAGAGGCACAGAGGCTGCTGGGACCTGGCCAAAGGCTCCCAGAAACACTCTGGTGGTTGTAGTTAGAAAAACAGCCTAAAAAAGGGTGGACAACCACCTTCCACAGCAAGGAGGGAGGAGAGCCAGGACACGCACAGATGCCTGTGCCAGAGAGCAAAGGCAGAGCCTTGCTTTGTGGTTGTGCCAATTCTCATCCATGGGGACACCCCTTCCAGCTTTACACCCCTCCAGAGAAGCTGATCTGAGAAGAACATGGCTTTTAAATGTCCCTGGAGAGAGCTTCACTTCAGCACTAAAACACTGATGGTGTGTCTGAGGGTAGGGACACAGGAGAGGAAGGGTGATGTGCTGCTGGGGACACAGAGGACATCAGCAGCTTTTAGGGAAACCACAGAGGAGAAGCAGATTGCATGAGTGATGTGGCTGGGGAGGGGGGTGAGGGCAGAGGAAGATAAAGAGGTGCAAAGCAGCACCCAGAGGAAAGGCACGAACAGGCAGGGCAGGAGTGGCTTTTCTGTCACCTAATTCCTTGAGCAGGTCAATCATCCTTTATCTCCTTTGAGTCAGTCCCTGTGCCATGGAGAGCAGCAGCCAGAACAAAGCAAAGGCAGAGGAGAGCTCACAGCACTGCCCAGCGGGAAGTGAATACTCTGGCACTATTTATTTTTGAGTCTGCATTTGGATTAGCTGTAAAGAGCTATGTGGATAAGCAAGCAGGCAATTACAGCTGGGACGTGCTGCTCATGAATGGAAACAGCTCCAATCTGCTCAGGACATATTGAAATTCTAATTCAGTTAGATTCCTTTAGTTACAGCGCTCATCACAGACACTAAAAGAGATAGGATTAGAAAATAAATACAACTCTTCTGCTGCCTTTGGTCTGTCTTCTGTGCTCCCCTTTCCCTCCTCCCCTCCCCAGTTTTAGCTGTTGTTTGACTTTATTTTCTGTGGTAAAATACAGCAGTCTGCTCTTAGTCTTGTTAGTTTTTATGAGCATCCAGCAGAGCAGAGCTGGCCAGACCCATGTGCTGCTGAGGGATGGGCAGTGAGCACCAGCACAAAGCCCCTGCTGCAGCTCCTCCTGTCACATCTTACTAAAGACCTCTGCAAAGGTGCAGGGGTGACACAGACACTCAGAGCAGAGCAGGGACATCATTTGCAGAAGTTCTTCCCTGGCATCATCTCTGGCCCAGACAGGAGCTCCAGCCTGCACTGCTCACCTGGCAAGCAGGTTGGCTCTCTGCTTTGGGTATTGGTGTGAAGCTCCTTCACCATTGCAGGCAACCCCTTTTGCACTTTTGTGTTGTGCAGGCAAGTTCCTAAAAGATCTGGTTCAAAGAAGTGACATGGGAAGAGGGCTGGGAGTGCTGGATCAGCCCTGCCAGTGTGACCTGGAGATTCAAGGAAGTTACTTAGCTCTGTGCTGCTGGTTTAATTTCTCTGTCTGTCAGTGAAAAAACGTTGTGTTAAATCTGCTGACATATGCAAGGAACAGATAATTGAGCTCTAAATGTCAGAGACTGCTGGGTTGGAGGAACAGGAGGAGCTGGAGTGTGTGTCTCCATCTGACTGGAAGTTGTGTTCCATCACATGTGGTCTCTTGGACCTGCTGAGGGAGCTCTGAATGCAGGGGAATGTCTAAAGTGAGGTTGTCAATAGTCCTGACACATCAGCTTAGAAACCTGGGTATGGCAGACCCTGGGGGGAAAGTTCTTGTCTCCCCTCAAGCCAAGGAAAGGGCCTGATGGAGAAAGGCAGTTGGAATATCCAGTATGACTGATACTGAGTCATGGAGCTGTGAAATAAGCAACTCTGGTAAAAACAAACACCCAGCTTGGCTCTCATAAGCATCTTTCCTCTTTGTCTTATTACAAAAGGGTAAAATTGACATCATAAGCACTCTGCAGTGGCTCGTCATCCTTTCAGAACACAAACTTCACCATCTGTAGCCCTCTTAGTTGAATATGATAAATTGCTCAGATTCACAAAACAAAATTTTGTGCCCAAGTGCTGTAGAAAATCTCCAGACGTATTTTTTTTCCTGCACACATTTCACACAGTTTTCATATAATTTAAAATTTTTATGTCCTTATTTTTTAAAATGCAATTCTGTAGGTGCAGCTGCCTGTTGGCTCTTGAGTCTGAGTCCTGTGCAACATGGCTACAGCTCTGTGGACCTTTGAACTCACACCCTCGTCCTCTGGAGATCCCTGTTTGCTTTGCCTGATTGCTTTTTGCTGATTAGTGGTGAGGAGCTGTTGTTTTAACAATGAGCTCAATATTAAGATAATAACTGAATGGAAGGGAGTGCTCTCCATTGAGTAGTTCTACTACTCATAGCAAAATAGAACAGCTCTTGGGAGCAATGTGTAAATCATATTTCTAATGACCTCTAAACACAGCTAATGCTATCCTAGTCGGGGACTTCTGCTCATATATGACCAGATATCTTCTGTGACAGTCTGTGGGGTGAGGGTAAGGATGCTCAAGCCACATATTAGGGACAGAAGCCAGCTGGCTGATTGGAAGAACAATGCAAAACTATAATTCCTCCTGGGCAGCTCCATGCCCCCAGAGAACCATTTCCAGGGCAAGAAGAAGGAAGCCTTTCTAGTGGAGACACTCATGGTTAGGACAAAATTGAATCCAGCCTGATGAGCAAGGCAAGGGAGAAAGTTAGAAACTGAGTGGGTCACATGAAGGCAGAGTGTTAGAAAGAGAGGGATCACAACCTGGAAGAGAGCAGTGATGCACAGGAGAGAGCAGGAGCACACTGCAGCAAGGCAGCAAGGAAATACTGCACAAGGCAGTTGGGATGCGGTGGATGGGGAATCTGGCGAGGTGAGCAGTTGATTGACTGCTGAGATGAGGCTGGTGACTGGGCTTAGCCCCGTGCTGCACCAGCCACGAGGTCAAAAATCAGAGTGAGCTCTAAAGCTCCTGCTCTGCAGATGAGTCCAGTGCCTGGTGGGCTGGGTGATAGAGATGCAGATTCATCCTCTTTGGAAAACAATAGCTCAGGAGTTATGAATCTCTACAGATGTGCCCTTGTAGTATAATTTTTAAGCATAAAACCAATTTTTCTTTAGAGTCAGGAAAAAAGATAGTGAGAAAGAAAGAAAGCAAAGTCTCTCTAAGATAGAAGAAAGTGCATATGCCTTCAATGCAGTTTTGAACCAAAAATGAGAACAAAGTCTCTGCTGCTCTCTGAGGGCAGTGGAGCATGCTGAACAGTGAAAGGGCCACATCCATGAAACCAAAACCCCGTGTATGTTTGGTCTTATAACTGGTCTGGAAATGAAAGCAATGGTAGGAGCAGTCACAGATGCATCCATTCCTCACATGACAATAATCTATATTAATTGCTGCAAGCATCCAGCTTCAAACAGTGTCACTGCAGTGCTATTACTGTTTAAAAGTATTGAGTTTCCAAGGAGGTGAATGTCTTTTTCTCTCCCTAATCATGATTACTTGGCTTAGTACTTGGGCCAAGCTTCTATTTAACCAAGATAAATGGATATTTCCAAAACAAGCAAGTTAACACTATGCATCACATTATTACCCTCCTCACAGATTTCTTGCCTCTTGTGTTATTTTACTCAGCTGCTAAACACAAATAACAATAAGAACAGGGAGGAGAAACTATGCAGAATCCTATATGTATTAAAGGGAAAATAATACATAAATCTGGTTTTGACCATTACTTTGTCCTATTCTGTGACAGCATTTTCCCTTGATCAGTGTATTATAACAACATTATTCTGTCCTATAATTTCTCTTCTGTGAAACCTGGGCATCCACACCACATTTTTGCAGATACCACCAGCCTATCTGACTAATATTTTGTCGCTTCCTGCTTGGAATCCTTATTTATCATTTAAGTTGATGTGCCAGCACTGTGGGTTAGCATTCAGAAGAGCAGATGGGGAATTAGAGAGAAAACTTCTGTCAGTGGTAACGGGACTTCCATGCTTCATTTCCCCTGGGGCACAGTGAGTGTTTTCCTTTTCAACAGTGCTGGGCAAAACTGCCTGAAGGAATTGGTGGCAGCAAAGCTGTGAGCTGGCAACACACTGAAATTGTCAGAATGCAGGGAGAGATTTTGGGTTGCTGGGCCATTTGTGGGCAGTTGTTTTGTAATAGCTCCTGGGAAGATATCCATCTGAGCACTGGAGTTCCAGTGCAAGATACCCAGGGAGAATTGGCTTTATGTGACATATGTGCTATGTCTGTATACTCTGCTCTTTAGGAAAGTTTAAAAATTACATGTTAATTTTGACCCAAACTGATGTTTCTATGGACTTTCTTCCTGCCTCCATCTCTTTTAAGAACCTCTGAGCCCCAGTAATCATGTGGATTACATTTGAATCAAAAGGCAGAAAAGCTGTGTGGTCACACTGACCTTGAAATCCTGAAGACCATTTCCATGATAAAGGTGCTTTACAGCAGAGCTTGTGACTGAGGAGGCTGCTAAGGGAAGTATAACCAAAAATGTTTTTCACATGGAGATATTCTCAGGATACTACCTTGCTCTTAAAAGCTGGTGATTGAATTTTTCAAATTGTTTGGTTCATTTAAGCAGACACACCTGTAGGGTAACTCGTGAAGGTGTCAGCTAATGCCCTGCTCATGCCTGGAGCTGCTCCTGTTGTAAAGTGTGTGCCTTTCTCTCTAATACAGTGTAGTCAGTAAATAAAAGCTGGTAGTCTTCCTCCAAATGTGTTCAGAGGGTTTTTATCCCTTATTGATTTCATAGTGGTAATTCAATAAGAGTAAATATTGTCAGGAACTGCATTTTTATTGCATTTTAACTTTCACCCATACTTGCTCCTCTTCCTTACACTCGAGCTGCTTTTTAAAAATTCTTCTTTTTAAGCTTCTGTACAAGCTTAATGAAGTCAATCATTCCAGTGCTCTTTGATATGTACTCAGAAGAGACTGGGAACTTGATTTTCTTCTTATTTACACCTCTGAGGTCAGCAGCTGAATGCAGAAGCAAGCAAAGGGCCAGAGCACTGCCACAGAGCCTGTCAGCACCACAACAAAGGCTTTTCTTCAGTTTACAGTGGTCCTTTGGGAAATCCTAACAGCTGCACTAATGTTGGATGTAATTGAAGAAATACACTCCTTAAACAGGCAGGCAGTTCAGTATTTAAACATAATGCCTGTTGAGGGAATGCTTGAAAGCTGATTTTTGACCTTCATGTGAGGCAAAAAAGAGATTTTTTTTTTCAGTATCTGTACAGATTTAAAAAAATGATGTGGAACATTTTGTCCAATAGTAGCTTTTTTTTATTTCTTCATAGTGTTTGTATTTATTTTTACATTTTGCCACAATGGAAATTCAATCAAAGTCAAGGATTTTATCACCTTTCCACTTGACTGCCTGAGTCAGATGCTTAAAATGTAACACCAGCAGCCCTGCGAGTAGTTGATTAAAAAAAAATCAACCTTTTGCACTATAGCTCAGAGAAGTGCATTTTTGTTGTTTTTTTTGTTTTGTTTTTGTTTCTGCAGCCTGGTGGAGTCATTTGCTACCAAAACACGTTTTCACCCAAAGTGGTCTGCCATTGGCACATCAAAAGGGCTGGAAAACGTTGCTGCTGGAGAGTTTCAGTTGCCAGAGTGCTCCCCAGTCAGACCAGTTTGCTGGTGCAAAGCTCTGGGCTTGCAGCAGCAGTTCTGCTGTCAAACACATTTGCTGTCTGGGAAGCAGCAATTTTCTTCCTCTCAGTCCAGAGAGAAGCAAAGTTTGTTTAATCTGGAAACTAGAAAGCAGGAGTGGAACAAAAATGACTATTGCTCTGCACCTTTCCAGCTTTCCTTTATGCCCCCAGGAACTTTGCTTTTTTTTTTGTCTATCACCACTTCCAAAGCTCTCACTTGCTCCAGCACAGCTGGAGCAGCAGTGGTTTGAGCAGCCAGGTCCTCCTGGGGCTCTGCTGTCCCAGGTTTGGTGTGGCAGAGGATGCTCATCCAGCCCACTGCTGCTGCCAGTCCCCCCCCGAGGACCCCAACACTGGAAGGGCTGGCTGGGAGACAGCACATCCCGTTCTGTTCTGCAGATTTGGATGCACAGAATAAATTCCTGGGGGGTGTGGGTCACTGAGCAAAGATATCCATGTGTGAGCTCCTATTCCATGTACCCTGCTGTAAATCCAAACCAACTGGCTGAGCTGGAAGGCCAGGCTGGCTCCAGCAGTGCCCTGACCCCCCTTTCTGCTCAGCTTTGAAAGGGCATCCCCCAAGTGTTACCTTGGCAGTGCTTGGAAGAGTATCAGCAGTTGCAATAAGTAACTGATACTATTCCCTAAGTGTCTGCATTTTCACTTCTATGGAAAACATTAAGCCGATCTAGGAGCAATTAATTTGGGAGATGCAAGTCAATCCCAGCAAAAAGCAGCACTTGGAAGACCACCCGTGGATCTCAGCAGCTCAGATTCCCTGCAGTTAAACTAAATGTCATCCCACTGTACACAGCTGCTGGCTCCAGGTTTGCTAATTTGTAAAACAACGTGAAGAAGATGCTGCACTTGTGAGCAGGGCAGCTGAATTATAGGTACTTAAGCAGCACTGTAGGGATATGAATTCTGTTTATTGCACAAACCTGCCTCTATAATTAATAGAAATTATTCCATTCCCTTGCTCTGTTTTCATTAATTCAGACTGATAGCTTCAGAAGACCAGACCAGATTAGGAAACACGTTTTGGAAGAACAGGAGAGAACTAGAGGACTTTCTCAGCTTTTCAGCATCCCTCCAGATCTCCTTCAATGTGCAAGGAGCAAAATTACTAGCAATGCTCTGGGTGTGACAAACCATCTGGCACCATAATTGTAGCTCTGTTTTACTTTTCCCTGCTCCTGGGACAAATGACCCAAACTTCCCTGGCTACCTGTCTAAATTGAACATTATGAAATGTACTTTAAACCCTCAAGAAACAGCCACACTCAGCCCAAAACCTTCTTAAACCCCAACTGCTCTCTACGACCAGCGCCAGCACGTGCCAATAAAAACAGGCTGCAGGGTTTACCTATCAAGCTGCAAATGAACTGAACAGCCCTGGCTCCTTTAGTGGGAGTTTTATAGGCCTCTCTCCCCTCTCTTAGGAGGTGTAAACATATCAAGGTTTAACATTATGCTTTATTTATCTCAGTGGTGTAGTGTGTTATTGTTCCCACAGAGGCTCTGGTGATTCTTTATTGTAGCAGAGAGGGGGGCACTGCATGAACCAGAGCTGCTGCAGGAGCTGGCTCAGCCATGGCCAGTGACACCTGAAACAGCTGAGTTTGGGGTGCTGCTCCATTATTTTGGATGCTCTGGAAGCAAAGTGTGTCCAGAAATGAGCATGAAAATCAAACAGCTGCACAAGGGACAGTGGCCTTCCCCTCTCGCTGTGCCCCCAAAGCAAAGACACACAGGAACAGGTACAGCCAACAGGTCTTGTTTTCCTCATGATTCATTGAAAATAGAATGAATCCTAATAGCTCTCTAACATAAAGTACCTGGTGGCCACTGAACTGCTCTAAGGAGGGACCTTTATTGACGTGACTCCATGGCCAAATGTAATGCAATAAAATGATTGGATTTGGTTACGCATATTGACATGGTGTCAGTGACAATTTCCATTCTCTCTATTATTTCTATAAATAAAGTCATCTGCTATAATTAGAAAATATGAATGTGCTAAGACCTCCATTAATTCTTCTCCATATTAATCTAAGATCTGGGCAGATGTTTATTAATACCTTGTTTCACTGCATTCATCAGCTGTTACCAAGAATAGAAAGATTGAGACCTGATCTCATGCTGAAGGTTAAACAAGTGCAGATCTTGCCAAATCTTGGCTTCTGATTGGTATTTTGACAATGCCTTGTTTTTTTATCAAAATATTTTCTGAATTTTGACCCTCTCTCTGTCTTTCTTTCCCTTTGGACCATGTATGAAACTCAGAGATGTTTCCCAAGCTCTGGGACTGTCTGATGTGACTTCAGTGGAGCTGAATTACATCAGCCTGTGGCCTGCCCTCTGCTCCTTCCACCTGGAGCTGGGTGAAAGCCCAGGTCCAGCACATTCAGTGCTGAGCACCTGCTGATGGGTGCTTGGGGATGGGTGTGAGGAACAGCAGGAGTGGATGGACCTGCACCAAGCTGTGAACAGCCCGTGGGACCTCTCAGGCCCTCCTGGTATCTGTGCTTGGCAGGTTTCAGAGCTGGTCTTTGTCCCAAGTCATCTCTTGTTGCTTTTACTGGGTCTTTTGCCAAGAAGCTCCACAATTTAATTATGTTCTCTGTCAAAGAGAGTGTAATTTTCCCTGTTCCTTTTAAATATTTTGTGTGGCAACCTGAGGTCACCCCTGATCTTCCTCTTGTTTCCCATTTCCCTGGTGTTTGCTTCCTCTCCCCACTCTGTTTTGTCTCCCCATCACAGGGATTTGTTCTCTTGGCTGTTTCTGCCTGGGGTCAGTGTCCATCAGGGCACCTCTGCCACCCTCACAGTTTGTACCAGCAGAGTGATGTCCTGTCCCCTCTGCAGAGGTGGCAGCTGCTTGGCTTTCTCTGTGTCCCTGTGGCTGTGCCAAGGAGCTCTGGAGTTCAGCCTGGTGCCCAGCTCCTGCTTGCTCACACTCCTGGTGTGCTCAGGCTGCCCACAGGGAGAGCAGGCACTCTGTGCTGGGGGGAGCCAGCCTGGGCTGAGCCAGGGCTGGGTCACATCTGATGTTCTCAGCAGCAGTGCACAAGGGGTAGGTCTGTTCTGCTGCACTGGGGCAGCAATGGAGCCTGTTTCTTGATTCAAGGAATAGTTTAACTCTTTCTGGAAAAACCTGATGAACTTCTCCTGAAGGACTCAGCTTTCCCAGCCTAAAGTATTTTTTTCATTGGCTGGTAATTATTGTAGATTTTGCAAACTCTTAACACTAAAGTGGATGAGATGAAAAGATGGGTCTTGTGACCTATCTGTTGTGACCACACTGTTGCCATTCCTCATTCAAAACCAAGCAAAGCAGGGCTGGTCACAGCTGGGATTTACTTTGCAGGGTAAGATGTAATGCCCTGAACTGGGTGAGGCAGCACTTGGTCTGAACCTGCCCATATATTTTTGTCTGGGCCACATCTGATGTGAAGCTAGAGCATGTTGTGAGTTATTCAGGACTGAGAATGGCCTTTCTTTACTGCTGTACCCAGCACAGCCCAGTTGGAGCTCCTGGAATTCATAAGGCCTTGGTGAATTTAAATAATTTAAAGATTTCAGGATAAGCATGTCCCAAACCATACCCTACAGTCACCAGCAGGAATCTTGAGCTGATGAACTGGCTGATATGTACTTTAAAGATTGGTGGCTCATCCCATCCCATCCCATCCCATCCCATCCCATCCCATCCCATCCCATCCCATCCCATCCCATCCCATCCCATCCCATCCCATTCCCTGGCAGATTCAGAGACAACCAAAGCAGATTAAAATGGCTCAGCAAAACAGAAACAGGTTTCATGTCAAAACTTCTCTTGAACTCGAAAAAGAACATGGGTACAAAATTAGACCTTGTTTTGTACAAAGTAATTTTAAGGTCATATATGTTAAAATAATTGAAAAAAAATACCCAGTGTTGCTTTCACCAGTTCCTAGCCCTTGTCCATCTCCTTTGCTCGAGATGCTGCTTATCTCTTCTCTTGGCTACCACCTTGAAATTACCACTTTTTGCATTCTTTTTCCCTTTTTTGGAATTGAGTTTGAAGAAATACACATAAAGAGCTATTCTTTGAGTCAGCATTTCAATCAGTTTTAAGTCTTACATTTCTATTTCCTAAGTCTGTACTTATTTATTATTTGCATGGAATCTTTGCCTGAGTGTTTGCATTGATTCTGATAACTCTGTGGGGTGCTTATCTCTCCAGATAGATCAGTAGCTTTTGGGCTGCACTTTCTGAAGCAATAAACTGAGAGACTTGCTTTGAACTTGA
Organism: Camarhynchus parvulus; assembly: GCF_901933205.1. Classification (NCBI taxonomy): domain Eukaryota; kingdom Metazoa; phylum Chordata; class Aves; order Passeriformes; family Thraupidae; genus Camarhynchus; species Camarhynchus parvulus. The sequence continues at coordinate 6,477,187 of NC_044579.1, read as the reverse complement.
AAGCTTCTGTACTGCATTCACTAATACAGCAAGCTATTACAGATGTATGATCCACAAAATTACTTCGATCTCATGCTAAAGGAAGTAGATTTTCTACCTGTTCTTCCTGGTCATTTTTATTTAAACAATTGCCAGTTTTACACCCCCTTTTTTCATTACAGTCACCCTGAGTTCATCAGGGGAAAGAACATCACTGATGTCATGGTGACATCCTTTCCAGAGTTGACAGGTTTGGGTTAATTGCTGGTCCCAGCAGGCCCAAGTGTGTGGATCACTCAAGGGACTAATCTATAGAGAGGATCTCACAGGAATCAATCTCCTAACTTAAAAAATAAAAAAAAAAGCTCCTTTTTCTTAAAATGCAGCAAAACAAACCCCACTCAAATCTGATTTGAATTAACATCAGGAACAAACTAAGACTTTAATTTCTATTTCTAGTTTGTTCAAGTAACTCCTTGCACTGTCTCCCTCCAAGGCAATTTTGGGCTAAGTTGAAAAACACAGCTCCACAAAGCCTCTGTGGGAAGGCACCAGGAATGCAGCAAGATAATAGTGCAGCAAGATAAGGGGGATTAAGATTACTTCTGGTCTTTTTTAAGACATAAGAGGTGAAAAAGTTAATGGAACACTCAACCAAGAGACATTGCTGAGACCTGCAAAAAGTGATAAACCAAGATAGCTGAGTGAAATACCAGTGAGTGGCCGGAGTTTTCCATGTACATTGCAGCCTGCCAGATTCCACGTGGATTATGGCATGGAAGGATGCCTGGCAGAAAAGGACCTGGGCACACAGGTCGACAGCTGGCCAAACAGGAGTCAGAGGTGGCCAAGAAAGCCAATGGCATCTCACTCTGTGCTTAGTGTGGCCAGCAGGAGCAGGGCAGGGATTGTCCCCCTGTGCTCAGCACTGGTGAGGACACACGTCGAGAGCTGTGTCCAGATTTGGGTCCTGCACTACAAGGAAAACATTGAGGGGCTAGAGCATGTCAGAGGAGGGAAGGGGAGCTTGGAAGGACCTGGAGCATGAGCAGCTGAGGGAGCTGGGGGTGTTTGACCTGAAGAAAAGGAGACTGAAGGATGTGTGTGCGGCGGGCATTTATTGCTTTTTATAATCCACTCGAAGGAGGCTTTAGCCAGGTGAGGGTTGGTCTCTTCTCCCAAGTAACAAGTGAGAAGACAAGAGGAAATGGCCACAAATTGTGCCAGGGGAGGCTTAGAATGGCTATATTAAAAGTTCCTTCATCAAAAGGATGGTCAGGCCCTGGAACAAGCTGCCCATGGAAGTGGTTGAATAATCACCCTTGGAAGGGTTTCAAAGAGATGTAGAGGAGTCATGTAGGGACATGGTTTAGTGGTTGACTCAGCAGTGCTGGGTTAGTGGCTCGACTTGGTGATTCTAAAGGTCTTTTGCAATCTAAAGGATGTTATTATTCCTCACTGAGAATTTGCTTGTATTGTTGTGGAAATCAGATGTTCCTTTAATCGCCATGGCGAGTTTGAGTGGATTACTCTGTGGAGACAATATCAGCCACTGACAACCAAATCCAGTGGACACCTGATCCAGCTGGTGTTGAAGCTGATGAAGTATTTCTATTGTACTTAATGAGCATCGGCCTCAGCCTCAGAAGAGTGCACTTCAGATTGAACTTCTCTGCCTTTGCAGCAATTTTATTAAATTTACAGAGTTGGTATTAGATTTGCTCAGCGTATGAGAACATTACTATTCTGTTAAATTACTTTTTCAGTTAATAATATATTCTTTTCTACAAAGATTTTACTTTCTTAAGTCCTTTTCCCCCTCTTTGCCTTCATCTGGTTAGGGAATTCATTCTCCCTTTCTGCCTTGAGCTACTACATGCTGTTATCTGGCAGGGTTAAACAGCTCTTGCCCGCTTCTCAAAGGAGTGCTAAACTGTATTTTTGTTCCTTGGGCAGGCTGTCCCTTTCTAACTGGTGGAACTAAAGCAAGAAGAGCCTCATGAACTATGAGGGAACCTAAATCAAAGCAGGCTCTTGACCCCAAGCTCTTCCAGGTCAAGGCTCAGTACTAACTTCTGGGAAAGCCCTCCACATTCCTGAGCCTTTTCTGTCCAACACAGAGATACAATTTATGAGCCCGTTCCCAGTGACCTCTGGGATCCAAACTCTATTATATTATTTGTAGTATTTACACCTGTAATACCAGCAGCACGCTAAGGGCTTTGAAGAGATCTCAGAAGACAAAGTCCCTGCCTAAAGAGCTTATTATTCACATTTTATTGACAATATAAAATTATACATACTCTGAGTCTGTGAGATACCGGATTAAAAAGGCTTTTCTCCTTAAATTAGCTCACAGAAACCTAACCCCCTGAAGAGAGAGAATGAGGCAGCTGTGGAGGGAAGGGAGCCAGCACCACTGAGTACAAAGTGTCTCTCAGCTGCCTCATCTGGAGATGCACTTTCAGCCTCAGCTTGGGGTCCTTACAGACACTTCTGATCCCTGTGAGCCCAGCTGGGATCAGAGGGCCAGGTTCACCAGGCTCCCCTGCGTGGTGTTCTTTGCCAGGAGTGAGTCCCAGCCCAGCTCCACCTGGAGTGGGTGAACTGGGGTTGTGTGATGGGATCAGAGCCTTTGGATCTGCCTGCTCAAACTCAGCTCTCCTCAGTGGAACAAACCAGATCACTCATCCTTTTACTTGGGAGTCAGGGTGTACAGCACACAGCTTCTCAGTTCTGACTGCTGTGCACAAATCCCACCATTCCCACTATTTTGACACAGTGCATTTATTTGCTATTTCTATGCACGACACACCGCACTGTCAACATTGAAACATATTAAATTATTTAAGACCAAAGGAAACCCAAATAATAGCATGTAAAGAGATATTTTGGAAAAAGTTGTGTTCCTGCATTAGGTGTCCTTGAGGTTTGGTGGGACTTTTGCCACAATGCACAACAATGCCAGAGAAATGGAGCAGAGTGCTCAGGAAGGGGTTGGTGACCAAATAATTGTGGGGAGAGGGAGTCAGAGCTACCACTACAGTTTGACAGTTGAGTAGCAAAGTGACAAGAGTTCAGAGGCTGTAAGTTCCAGTCTGTTGCAGAATTTTTATGTGTTTCCACATGAATGATATTCAGTTAGATATTGTAAGCACACTGCTGGAAAATTAGGATTAGCAAATGACTAAATTAAACTGAAAATTGGGTAAAGAGATTTGGAAGTAAATGTAAATGCTTCAGTCGTAATGGACTTTGCCCTCTAAGGAGTATTTTTTTAAAATAGCCTGTTAATTCTTATTGGATTTAATTTTTTTCCCATTACAGACACTAGAGGTTTTGCACAAAAATCTGAGGGGTTTATAGAAGAACATTAAAAGAACAACAGAAGAGATGTAGGTTGACAGTGATGCAATGACCTCTCTTTTGTGAAGTGCTCATCACAGATTCCTGGGAAAATTTCTGGGATTCATTCCTGGCCACAACACAATGACAAATATACTTAACACAAACCTCACCAACTCACTCCTGGTCCTTAAGAAAATATCCGTTACAAGGCCAAAATCCACCTCAGACTTTGCAGAACTATTATTTCTGAAACCCAGGTGAGACACAAAGAAAACTGCACACAGACACAAGACATAAATGACTCCGGGCATTATCTGCAAACAGGGGAAATCACCCAGAGGTAGCAGGAAAAGGAGATGGTCCATGCTGGACCCCAGGGTACACCAATACACCTGGCCACCCTGCCAAATGCACAAAACTGGATCCACATCTGATCAAAGGCACTTTGAACAATACAGGAGTTGGGATGCTTCACTAATCAGCCTCGTGCTTACACCTAAATGAACCAGAAAACTCAAATACCCAAAATGGGAAAAGCAAGTAGTGCTAGTGAGAGAAAAGAGTGGGTGGTGCATAGCCCCAGTGACTGTCTCAGTATATTGTTTTTCCCACGAGGATCTGGAAGATCTGACACTTCTAGTACCAACTCCCAGTGAATATTGCAAGAAAATTAGAGATAGGGGGAGAGAGATGTAGAGCAGTCTGATAACTTACCATGATAATAGCTACCGAGTCAAAATTACCTCCAAGGCTTCCCTCTTCAATCTGTGAGGTTTGATGATGCTGATTTTATCAGCAAGGTCATTTTAGCACCCAAGCTTAATCCAGAATCTATTCTGATATTTGTTTAGGAGATTGGAGTAATCTCTTTAAGAGTATTAACAAGTGCTGGAGCCCTAAAGAGCAATCTTCTCTCAGCCCTTACTGGAACAGAAGGATTTGAGGTCAAAGCTAGGTGAAGGCTTTTTTAGGGCAACCTGGAAGCAAAAGGAATTATCTTAGGAGCAAGTTACATTTTGGAGAATAGAGGCATGAAGTTTGCAAAGGAGTTTAGGTTGGTTTTGGGTTCAATTTTCTGGCAGCCCTGGATGCAACCCATGACCTGCTGCATGATTCAGGCATTGATAGGAGGGCAGAGGAGCTTGCGCTGAGATTTCCTCTCTGAGCCATGTACAGCTGCAGTCAGTGGCCAAACAACATGTGAAAATTTGCTGCCTTTTTCCAGTGTCACCATATGCTGCCTGTTGGCTCTTCATGACACAGGGCTGGCCCTGGAGCTCTGTGCTGGGAGGTGACATCTAGTTGAGGGAATGGATGGGAAAATTCAGTGAAACAAAGTCACTGATGCTCAAATGCCAAGCTGTTAAATCTTCGGAAAGTCTTGGTTCAGAAATCAGTCATTGCTTTTTATAAATAATTAGAAATATATTCAGTGGATAGGAAGTCAAATATTCACTTGAGGGCTTTGGGTTACACTTTGGAAGGGCCTTTGAGGAACTGTCATTGAATCTTCACACCCAAAGTGTTCTGGGTGTTGTATGGGTTTACCATAAACCATTTCCACGTGGTCTCATCTGAGACTGTGTGGCTGATATCACATAAGATTAGACCTTTTCTTGCAGATAGGCTGAAGAAAATCACAAAATTATCAAAATAACAAAACCAGAAGCAGTGCTCCCACAAGAGCCCCATCATGGCAGGCAGAACAGCTTGTGGCACTGTTGAGCCATTAACCCTTGTACCCTCTTCTTCCCCAGAAGGCTGATGGATTTTTATTTAGCTCCAGAAAAAAAGAACAACACCCTGGCCTGTGGGGCTGAATGGTGTGGATTCTCAAGTTCTCTGCTGCTTCACAGCTGGCAGCAACACATAAATTTATCATTTGTCCAAGCCAAGATGGAATCAGGTCTCAGTTGGAGGTGCTGTCTCGAGAGTAGAGGAAGGTTTGGGCATGAACTCATCTCACCTTCCAAGGTTTGGAAGGTCTGAAGTTTGGAACATAATTTGGAATCCTAAGGCCAAGCATCTCAACCTTAAGAGGGGGTACTACAGCTCTCCTAGGAAAGGTTTACAGTGAGCTTTTCTATCCAAGCCATAACAATGTTATGTTTTGTGGGGCTGATAAATTGCCACAGCAATTATTTTACTGCAAAACCAAACAAACCTCACCAAACCATTAGGGCCTCACATGCAAAAATCTACTATTGGTAGTTTCAGAAATGAGTGTTGGTGTTGAGTAATTGAGATTTTGGCTGTATCATGTGAAGGGAACGAGAAAGCAGTGTTATTCAAAGTGTTGTGACATCAAGACATTTTTGGCATGATGTACCCTAATGCTGACAGGACCCATGAAAATGTGTGGAAAAAATAGTTTTATTTTCCCTGTGGGTTTGGAGGGTTAGATACAATTGGTAATATACAGCATGTGACTACTAATGAATGTATTAATATAGATTTGCTAGAGCTTTTTATTATGAACCACTGCTAACAATCTTTATTTTCGCTTGTGAGTGGAAGCACACGATAAAGGCATCCCTCAGGAAGTTTGTGCATTTACTCTCCAGCCATGACTCAGCCCTTACTCAGAGAAGCAAAGCCCAAGTGACCCAGCTGGGGTGAGCACAGAGCCACCACAGAGGAAGTTTCCTTAGCAACAGGAAAACATCCAAAACCTCTTCCACCTCCTGCTTGCTGTTCCTTGAAGTTTTTCTAAGTAAATGGATGCTAAACCTCATAGCTGAATTTCAGAAGTAGAACCAATGTATCACAAAGCAAATCCTTTTGGTTGCAAGCAAGTTAACTGTAGCTACCACCCTCCCAAATTCAGGCTTAAGAAAAATAATGTTTTATTTTATCTACTCTCTCCAAACATTGTCTGGGCTCATAAACAAATATCAGATACAGCTCCTGCATCCTCAGCTGACACTGATTATCATCAGGGATCTGTTGAAGTTAATGAAACCATGGCAATTCAGAGCAATCAGCCCAGCATGAGCTTGGTGCTTGTGGGTTCCAGGTGCCCATGATGAAAGCTGATGAAGAGCAGAGGAATAGCTCACTCAGGAGAGAGGGAGGCTTGGGGGTTTGTTCTGTGGTGAGATGTTTTGAAGAAATTTTGAGTTTTTTTAGCTGGTGGACTGTTCTAAACCTGACCTGGTTCTGGTGCTGTTACATGTGAGATGTCTTTGATGCAGCTCAGTCACTTTTGAAGTATTGTGGAAGGTGAAGCAGAGCCAGCTTTGTAGGGAATAACAACAGAATGAGATTATTTAGGCTAAAATGAGTCAATATTTGGAAAATTCCACTGTTAATAATCAGACCTTGCCTGAGGGGAGCTGATTGATGCTGCCTGTACCAGATGGTTTGCAGCATGAGACAGCCTGAGTGCTCCTCTGGACACCCCTGATGGGGAAGCAGCTTGGGGGAAAACATGAGGGGGCAGCCAGAAGGTCCATGTGGGCACCAAGTCACCTCACTGGGAACAGCACAGTCAGGGCTTCAGTTAAGGGCGGAGGAAGAAAAAGCACTTTTGGGAAAGATACAATAACACACAGATTTGAGCTCTGGCAGGGCATTTGAGTTCTTGTCTGTGGTCACCCTCAATGGTGGCCTTGTCTCCAGCTGGTGCCAGGCATGGGGGTGCCTGACCTGCTTTTCCAGGGCTGTGAGCTCCTGCTGGCACCAGAAACACGAGGCCTTGGCTGTGTTAGACTGACATCTGTCCTATAAAACTGGCAGCAATAATGAATGATAGCCCATATTTCTGTAATATCTTCTTCCTCAGGACACCTAACAACATGCCATTGATAATGCTCTTTAAGGGCTGGATTTTGGCCAGGTCCTTGAAGAAGCAATAGCTTGGCCATGGTCCCACAAAAGGGATGCTTCTGATCAGGGACAAGGGACTTGCTTTCCCTTCGCCCAGCTGACTTCCTCCCCTGAACAAACAACTTTTCCTCACAGGTTAGCATGCCTGACTAGAGGGTGTTGATGGTTCTGGTTGCCTGACCTGAGTACCTGGTTGTTCTTGGCCTGGTGCTCAAGCTCTGAACAAGTGCCTGAGCTCTAATGGGCGATTGTGGGTGGGAGCAGCTGTCTGTAGTGTCAGACTGCACGTCTAATGACATGCCACTGAGCTGCTCTGGGTTAGGCTACAGCGATAACTCATTAGCTATAATTCTGAGGGAGCCAATTTTGGGAGCGTTGGAGTGATCACAAACAACTGAGGCATAAACGAGTCTCCTTCCCATCCTTGGTCTGTGGCACAGCTCAGGAGTTCTCTGGTTATTTGTGGACAGAATTTATTGATGATTATTGTATATCTTGGCATGAACTGAAATTTCAGCCTCATGGCCATTAACCATGGTGAGAGCAAGCAAACCATTTGCCTCACATGATGGGTTTGCCTGGGGAAGCTGCAGATGCTTTGACTGACTTATGAGCATGGCTGGGTGCTTGTGTCAGGTGCAAAAAAAAACCCAAAAGTGCCCAGTCTGGAATGGGTGTTTGTGTATGACATGATGGTCCCTCCTGCAGATACTGGGCTGGGAGCAGTGCTGTGGCTTCCCGGTGCCCTGATGAAATGCTTCTGCATTGTAAAGATAAAGAGGAGATGGATTAAACTCATCCGGTGCTTTACGGCGAATCCTGGTAGAGCCTTTCTGCTCAGACTTTTTGTCTTGCTTTCCCTGACCACTGTGCCACCAGCAATTTGCTGGTCTTTTTGAGTCACCAGCACAAAAGGAAATGCTGTGATTTGTACCCCAGGAGCAAGGATGGGAGCCTCCAAGCACCTTGTGTGCATGCAAAGGAGACTGATGCATCCGGCGCTGCGACTGCTCTGATCACTTCAGATCCTGGAGTGTGAGCCTGAGTGGAGTTTGAAGAAGCTGTGTGCTTATGCAATTAAAACCAAGCTGTGCTGCTCCTTAAGCACTTACAGCACTCCATAGGGGCACACAGAGCTCAGGCACTGCTGTGTGGGCATCTCTTTAAACCCAAATGGAGGGGAATTGGCCCCTGTGCTGCAGGAAGGAGGCTGTGGGTTTCTATCTCTGGAACCACAAGCAAAGATTCTGAGCAGTGGTTGCACTTTTCAGCAGCACTTGTGCTCTTGTTTTGCTCGTGGTGTTGCTTATTTTTAATGGATCGAGAGAGTCTGCAATCAATTTCAAAAATACCAGCAGTACAGTTTGAGCCCATGAGATCAGGAGTGGATGTGTACTTTCAAGAAGGCACTAAAAAAAAAACCACTTTAAAAGCAGTTTTAGTTCTAGAATTGCTGTAGAGGATAGACACAGCAGGGCACTGTTTTTTCACAGACTGAAACAGAGTAATGAGGAATTAAAACTTTATATCCTGTTCTATATTTTTCATTAACTTCTATTTGGAGGCAAACCAGTGCCTTCCTTCCCTTCTTCCGCTCCTGTAGGAAAGGCAGAGCTGCAACTGGGAGTAGAGCTGTCTTGTGGCTTTAAGACTCTGTGAGAATGGAAAGCCTTGATGAATGCTCCTATGGAGATATAAAATGATTAATCTACAGGCATCTGAGAACACTTATGATTTAGGTTTTGGTCTCGTATCTGTTATTTCACTTATGGGGCTGTTAATAATCTTGTAATGCACATCGGGCTGTATCTTAATGATTAAAACATGATTAAAAAGGGTCTGTTTTATCTGTAACTGGTGAGAAATGCAATTGTTTTAAGTAGCTCAATGCCTGTACCAGTCAGATGTGGTATTAAATGGCTTCAATAATTTGGCTGGAGGGATTTTTTGAGGGGCTGGAAGCACCCCATCAGAAGCATAGGTAAGAATGTTGTGTGGGGGCAGTGCAGGAGGGCAGGAGGCCATGGGATGGAGAGCAGAGGGATGGGAGGAGAGTGAGAACAGGGCAATTTGTAGTGCCAGATGTAGAGCCTTAGCTTGAGGACAGCTGGGCAGGTAGAATAAGGCCTGGGTGGGAAATCTAATGAGGATGGCAGAGCTGGGGGACACAGAAGGATGGACATGTGCTGAGTGGGCAGTGCTAGGGATGGAGATGAGGTGAGGGGGGAAAAGCTCTTTTCTTTCCTCACTAGGACCTTGTGCTGACAGGAAATCCCAGGAATGACCTTTGCCTCCCAAAGCTGACCTGCTGGTCCCTGAGGGGAGCCTGCAGTGCTGGGACACATCAGGTGATCTGGCAGTGCTTCCCAACAGGCTGAAATGTCCAGTGCTCCTCAAAACCTCACAGCTCCTTACTCAGAGATAATTAACTGTGTCGTTAGCAGGGCTCAGACTTCAGTTTTAAGCAGAATAAACCCAACTGTAAGCACGTGGGTGGGACATGGATGGGCTTAAAGCATTTCTGAGGTTTTTCACTTGTGCTTCCCTCATATGGGATGCATTTCATCTCCCCACCAGCCTTTGCACATCAACAACAGAGTTAAGAATTAAAGCAGAATAAAAAATGGACAGTTTTTCCAGTTTGTTGTATTTTTAGTGTGGAAGGCTACTTTTCAGCTCAAACCCAGTACAGAAGCTAATTGCTGAGAAACAGGGGATCTTTGAAAGCTCCAATTAAAGGCAATTTAAAATCTCCATTGATATTGGGAAGAAAATAACTGCTGCTGGACACACACCAGTTAGCAAGACCAGCTTAACAACAGAGGGGTACAACTGACCTGTTGTAGAAATGAGCAAGGCTCTGCTGGGAAAGTTGTAATTAAACTGACAGGTATTCTATAGAAATTTGGCCTCTTGTCCCTCCTGCACACCCCAAGAGTGCAGCTGGGAGATGATGGTTGGGCAGTAAGGGGCAGGTATGTGCCTGTGCTGTGCTAAGTGAAGCCAGCTTGATCTGGATGGAGCCCAGCAAGTGATCCCAGTGTGCCTGAAGCACAAGGGTTACCAGCATCTGTGGGGCTGCCCCAGAAGGGCACATCTTCCGTTCTGCACTGGGCAACTTTTACATAAACAACATTTAAGTAATTTTCTGCCTAATTTTGGCGAAACACTTAATGAAGCTACACTGCTTCATATTTTTGTTAACAACCAAATATTGCACCTGACAGTGTTTGCCTGGACACACAGAAGTGAGTCCCTGATCACCCAGGAGCTAGAGGCAGCTTTGCCACCGAGTTCAACCGGCACTAAAGCTGCTCCTGTAAAAGTGCATCTCTACAGCTGCACTGCAATAGCTCTGTTCTAGACCTCTAGTTAAATGCATGTTAAAGTCTAGGATCAATCTGCCAGGCAGTAAGTTAATGGCCCATGCTGTAGCTGCTGCTGTGATGCCTCTTCTCCATTAAGGGAGAGGCAGTGTGGCTCTGAGTGGCTCGTGTGTCTGCAATGATGGTGCTTGTGGCTCACACCTGCGTGGGGAGGATGCTCGTTGCATTTAAACTAGATTACATGAGCCAAAAGGATTGCTCAGCCCAGCAGGCACTGCAGAGCTGGAGTGCTCCAAAGGGACACTCTTGTGGGAGTGGGAACTCCTGTCATGTGCCCCCAAGCATTATTTCAGGAAGCTCATGCAGATCCCTTCACTGACTCAGTTTTGCTGCTCTTGACCTGCAGGGTGCTGCAAGCATCAGTACTTCTGAGCTTGCAGCCTCTGAACAAGCACGCAAAAAACCAGGAGACTTCTTTGCTATCCCTGCCCTCTGTTGGCACAGCATCCTGCATCTGGCTCAGGGCACACTGACCTACCAGCTGATCCTGGGGCGTAAAGGGGAGAGATGTTGGTCCATTCTGGATGCATGCAATGCTCCAGTCTGCTGGGTTGCCTCTGGCATTTTGGATAGTAGCATGAAAAGCACTGGGCTTGGAAGGTTCAGTGCTTGGTGTTGGGATCTCCCAGCAGTCTGCGCCTGGCATGCAAAGCAGCACAGAGAAGGGGTGACTTCTCCAGCTCCTTTAAAAGCAAAAGTAGAAAGGGAAATAAGAAACAATTACCAGCTTTGAAGGTAGGAGGGGTGCTGAGGCCTTTTGTTTTCCTCTGCCATGGCTGTGCTCCTTGTCTCTCCTGGGCCCCATGCTGTAAA